>NW_020884893.1:8440912-8628850 GCF_003945725.1 Corapipo altera | reverse complement strand
AGCTATAAAAATTTGCGGTGTAGAACTGCAAACGTATTTTGGCTGTTGTCTGTTCAATTGGAACGTGATTATCCAGATGTGATCTGCTGGTTATTGCTGGGATTCAGGCAGTTCTTTTAGCCAGCAGCCCAAGGAGGGGAGCAGCTGTGGAACATACACTCCAAAAATTTGAATAGATCCTTAACCTCCCGTCATTTATTCTACAGTGTGACATTTAAGACAATAAGCTTTGAAACGTGTGGGCACGAGTGGAAGAAATCCATGGAAAGAAGTTCCCCTCTGACTGGCAGCTAATGGATTGCAATCCAATTATCCATGGGTTATTCTCCTTTCTGCATTATGCAGAGCACATAATGAATGAGTCCTGCTAGAGAAACATAGCTGAGGGCACAGGCAAAGACGGGGCAGGATCTGGGATCTGAGCACATTGCTGGCATGAACTGAAGGTGACCCAGTTGTTCACAGACCTGGCTGCTAATTGGGCAGTGTAAGCATGGCCAGCTTACAAGTTTTCTTTCCCTTCATCATTGTGCTTATTGTTTGGTGGCTGCTCAGTTCCTCTCTTCCTCCCACAGGAGGAAGGCTGGAGTAGGACAGGGTGTATCTCTCTTAGACTATTAATGAGCATAGTTTTGAGAGGGGAATTTTATACATTTGTTGGGGAAAGGTTTACTGAGCAAATGAGTTCTTGGAAATGCTGCTCCCATTGTAGTCTCTGTCGTGTGTTTTGGGTTGAAGAATGGATTACTCATTTCCTCAGTGTGTGATGGTCTTATATGCAGCCATTAAACACACACCCACACATTCTGCATGTGCCAGGTGGGATCTCTTTCTGGCTTCTTTCACTGCAGAATTTAATCCTTATTAAACTTTTTAGAGGTGACCAAAATTTTCTTTATCTTCTATTTATAGAAGTACCTTGATCGGAAGGAAAATGGGAGGGAAGGCACTTAAAACATATTTTCCTTCTAGAAACATTCCAGCATCTTTTGATGAAAGCATCCTAACTCTTGTGATTGTAACTATCTTAAGTGTTTGGAATCCTGCCTTCACTGAACTTCCCAGTGCTTCAGCATCAGGTTCCCACTTCAGTTATTTATATTTTCATTGCCCTCACCACATCCTTCTCTCCGTAGGTATACCGGGATTTTATCATCTGCTTTTTAAGGAAGAACTGTGTGTGTATTCTGGATAAAAACTTAAATGGTCATGCTCTTAAAAAAGCAAAAGACCGACACCTATCCTGCATATTAAAGAGTTACTTCCTCTGGATCAGGGTCAGAACACACTTCAGAAGGAGGGAGGTTTGTCTTCATCTGATATGGGAAATATCTTGACTAGATGGTGCAAAGGAAATAGGCATTAGGTTAAGAGAGTCCTGCTCCCGGGTGCCAGGAATGCCCAAGAATAGACTCAGCTGGTTTGAGTAGGATCAGACCCTAAGCTCCATACCCACTGCTAATAAAAAATAGCTCAAATTATCTAAGATTGATGACCTCAATAATTTTGTATGTAATCTTCCTTCTTGAATATGTGTCCAGGACCAAAACTATGCATTGGAGGTGTTCCTTGCTCCTGTCCTGCTGGCAGGAGCTAAAGGGATGCCACATGTCAGTTGAAATGATTCCACCAGGGATGAGGCACCAGCAGATGCCTCCTGCCCTGGCACTGCCTTCCAGGCCAGGCTCTGAAGCACAGCATTCCCACCAGCTTACATGCACAGAAAATGTGGGATCAAACCAGCTTGATAGACTGACTGCTGGACTGTGACGCAGAGGGAGCCCTTTTGAAAATCTGACTCCTGTTTATGGGAGCTGAAATCTTAAAAAGCTGCATTCAGGAATGCCTGTGGTAATTTCTTAATTAAAATCTAGTGTTGCCATCCCCTAAAACTTCCAAATGTGAATGCTGTGGCAGCGTAACAGGGAACCACAGCCCCGCATCTGCTCGCTCTCTACTGTTTCAACCATGATCCCGTCATCTCGTTTACTTGTATTTCCATGCTGAACCTATTTTCCTTCCTCTTCACTCTTTGAACAGTCAAATCTTAATGTCTTAAGCTGGTACACCCCAAAATAGCCAGGATTTGGAAAAGCCCCCAGCCCTGACCCTCCCCGTGCTCTCCTCATCTGCCTTGCAGAGATGGCAGCGCTCAGCTGCCCATGTAGGGACTGGGAGAAGAAGGCTGTCATTTATTAAAGCCATTTGGGGACTCGTGTGGGAGAGGGACATTCCTGAGTTTGGGAGCTGATGACAGTGAGTCTGGAAGACTTTGTTTCCATCTGAGAAAGGCAGTTTTCCCTTCTTGCCAGGACTGGAGTATTTTGGCAGGATGGGAGAACCTGCAGAGCTGACTCTGATGTTCTGCAGATAAGCAAGAGAAACGAGCATTTTTCTGGTAAATGTTCTGGTTCTTCTTATATATGGAAACTTGACTTATAGGATATTTTTAGGATGTGTTTAGGATGTCTTTCACACCTTGCCTTCCTCAGGAAACACTGGAAGGAACCTCAACATCTTACCTCTGTAAAACCACCTTTACTCTCTAAGTCGTTGTTGGTAATGATTGTGTGGCTGCCACTTACCAACCAGTTCTGGGTGAAATGGTCCAGAACTGTCAGCATTACTGCTGTGCACAAAGGATGCTTCGATGAAACCAACCCAGTAATTTCCATGGAACTGCAGTAAAATGCCTTTTGTAGCTAATTATCTGCTCAGTTAACATAGTAATACATGAGTCTGTGAAAGCCTAAATAGATTAAACAGAAGTGAAAGTTTCTTGTAAAAGCCATTGATTGTTTTATATGCCAATCACTGATAATTATTTCACACAGTGCTTGCAGGGATGATTGTTCTCATAGCAGCTGAGATCCTCAGACAGATTGGAGTGTCTTTCTGTCAAGACCCATTTCCCCATCCATTTGCAAGTTCTGGCCTTCTGTGTAGCCTCTACAATGGGATTGAGTTCCCAGATTCAGAAAAGGCGAGTTATTTCTATAGCAGATCCCAGATTATCCATGTATTCCAGCTCACTTTCCTGTTGGAGCTGTGGTGCTTTGGCACAAGGATTTGGTGGGATTTTCTGCTGAGCCAGTCAAGCTGGTGTTGTCCAGAGGGATCAGTATTGGGTGACCCAGGACAGCTGCTGTCCCAGGCCTCCACTGAGCACTCTGTGTGTGTGAAGGTAGAACAGAATCTGGGATATCTTTTAGCAGCAGATATTCCCTTTGTTCCTTGTGGGAAGGTATCTTGTAATCCCAGACTGCTGGCCTTGAAAACATGGGGGAGAGTTAAATCACGAGGGATTATTCTTTTCTTCCCATTTTGCAAGTTCCCAGGTAGAAAGAAGCAGGCAGGAGTGAGGGAGCCCAGCTGCTGGTGCACAGGGCAGCTGGAAGCAGCTGGGCATGGGAGAGGCTGTGTGGTGGGTCCCTGTGAAAAGCACACTTGTTCGTGAAAAGAAATGTAAATTTCCAGAATAAGCACCCTGGGAATAGAGAGAAACAAGTGTTTCTGTGTAAGAGGAGGCAAACTCTGTAGGGAATGTTCTCAATCAAATACAGGCAAGCCAGGAAATTCCCAGTGCAGCCCTCCATGACATTCATTGCCTTTAGGCTAAGGCAAGGTCTGGAGAGAAAACATTGTGGATGAGCCGAAGTGTTGGGGTTTTTACATGGTAAAGAGGAAGATTTAGGTTCCTCTGCATCTCCAAGGACTTTCTTGGCTGCTCAAGGACATCCACTTTAGTGGTTTATTTTTTCCTGTGTTTTCAGAGGTGTTCTCTCTTACCTGTCCTTCTGGCTTTTGCTTTTTGTTTCAGCTGTGGGAGCTGAGTGCCTCAGTGTGAAGGAGGGCTGGGAAGGATTGCAGTTGTCTTTGGTCATTAAAATAGTTGTAGGGTTTTTTTCCCTGCCTGCAGCCTGTGACCCAAAGTGGTATTTTACACTTCACTGCCTGCTCCCTGCTGCGTTCCATGGGCATCAACAGCTCCAGCCCTGACCTCTGTGTATTCCTTCCATGGATTTGTAATGTTCCCTATTACCTGTAGCCAGCTGCCTGGACTAATTATACAGCCCTTTACAACCCCCCAGGGCAGGCAGAATTGGTATCTGTGCGTTGCAGTGTATAAATCAAGTTTGTATTTCTTCACCTTTTTTCATGGTCTAGTCTTTCCTCATTTCCTTTCAGTGAGGCCATGGAGAACAGGCAGCACATTGTGCTATCACTGTTGCCAATGTTTAATTGTATTTGCCTTTATGGTGTCAGTCATTCCCTTGAAAACTCTGTAAAGACACCTTCAAATTCACATCATCAGGGAAGAAGGATGTGTAACTCCTTCCAAGAAGAAGGGCAAGAAACATGCATTTGAAGCAATGCAAATAAAGCCAAACACACCTGAAAATGTCAAAGGTGAAGTTAAAAATAACAAAGGGGTAACAAGGCAGAGATTTAATATTTCAGTGTAATGCGAGTAAAATTGCCATGCATTTTCTGCCTAAAAAGTAAGAAATTTATTATGCATTTTTTGATGTAAAAGAACTAGTTTTGCAAACCATTAAGTTTGCAAATTAAGAAACATTACATCATGGGACTATGGTTTTAAACTGAAAGAAGTCAGGTTTAGATTAGGTGTTAGGAAGAAATTCTTCCCTGTGAGGGGTGGGGAGGCCCTGGCACAGGTTGCCCAGAGAAGCTGTGGTTGCCCCATCCCTGGAAGTGTTCAAGGTGAGGTTGGACAGGGCTTGGAGCAACCTGGTCTAGTGGAAGGTGTCCCTGCCCATGGCAGAGGGTTGGAACTGAATGATCTTCCAGGTCCCTTCCAACCCAAACCAGTCTGTGATTCTATGATCTTAAAATAAAATCAGCTTTACTTATTGTGTAGCCTTTTCCCACCTACTTGCTCAAAGCTGTTTCAGCCCCCCCAGATACTCCCTGTCACTTTGGGCTCACCTGCAAGGACTGCACCTCTTTCTAATCTGAATTTTATAAAGGCCACGATTCTTGTTGATGCCTGTCTAAAAATAAATGTTGAACTTGCAGCTATTTGTAGAATTATTATTTTAAACTCTGCTTCCATGTGTGAGTTATCATCAGAATGACGGGTAACTCGTGTATTTTTCCTCTTAAAGCAAATGCCCTTAAAAGGCTGCCTTAAACTGAAAAATAGCTGTGTGTTCTCTAAATGGGATAGATCAAGCAGTGTAGGATTAAAAAATCAACCTCATTGTTTTGCTTTGGACAGAAACTTGCAGCAAACCCCATTTGTCAGCCTTCTGTGGTTTGTTATAATACACTGGACCGTGCAAGGTGCCAAATCAATGCACAGTCCCTATAGAAGTGTTTCTACTTGGTTAACCAGGTTAAACCACTTAGCTCTTACTTTATTATCTCATTAGCAATCCAAACCCCATGTTTTAGGGTTCCAAGTTGATGTAGTTCCGTGGGCAGCCCTTGGAAATTGCCAGAATCCCCTGGGGTCCAGTAATTCTAATTGAAGTTGGCACAAATTTGAAATGCAGGCAGCGATAAGCTGTTGTGAGTCTTGGAGCATTGTGGAGCAAAATGGGAAATGCTTATTATATGAGGTTATTTGAGCAGATTTAACCATTTTAGGGCAAAGACAGTTTTGCTAGGGAGCTAAAATACGGGTCCACGTGATGATGAGTGTTCCTCTACAAATTAGTATGAGATGCAAGTGTAATTGCACTTGAACTTGGGGTGTTTTGCTGCAGACCTTTTCTGCTGCTCATGGAAATGATCACCTGAGTCCTTTCAGTGTTCAGTTTTCTGTGAAATTAGACTACAGAATTTTATCAATATAGGCTTGTCCCGGCTCACTGCAGACAAGAGCAGACCCCAACCATTGTTGCCACTCCTTCTCCACTCTGTTCCCTGGTCTTTGTCTCCAGTTTTCCTGTTGGTGTAGGCCTGGTGTGATAGACCCTCCCACCAGCCCTCCTCCCTTCCTCATGGGGATGATGCTTATTGCTAATGGCCTGTTTATGTCTTCTGCTTTTAGAGATTTACGCTTCAACCACATCAAGGAGATACAACCTGGAGCCTTCAGAAGACTGAAGAACCTCAACACACTGTAAGTTCCACTCTGAGGATGTCCATTTATTACTTGTGTTGATACTGTCCCCTGTAGCAATTTAAAGGTGCCCTTGGGCTTTTAGTTATTTCAATCAAATTGTGCATATCCAGCTAAAGCTTTAAAATTCTCTCTGTCCTACTCTGGATCATGTTTCTTAGATTTTTTTAATGAAACATGCCATTTAATAACTTCCATTTTTCACAATTAACCTCTCTGTTTTTTCTTTTAATTAAAAGTCTGATGCATTCTAGTACTGACTGAGGATGTTTGGGGAGGTATGGCCTTAGAGTAGCCCATAAAAGAAGCTCTGGCCTGGAAGCAAAACACTGAAGGGATTTATTAAAAGCTTCCTCTTTCCTGTGGCCTATTTGCTCTATGTGAGTTTGACTGAAATGAGAGAGCATCTTTCAAATGCCACCTTGTTCCTATGCCTTGCCCTGCAATAGATGCCTACACCTACCCTACTCCAGGAAAGAATGGGAGTAGAAAGCAGTTCCTGCAGTCTTTCATCCCTCGTTCACATTGATGTACTACTGTACTAAAGAGCTTTTCACTCTTCTCAAAGGAAATCATGGGAGCCTTTGCTTGTTCTTGTTGCTGCAGGGTTTGAAGGCAGATCTGAGTAAATCTGCACCCTGTAGCCAAGAAGCTGAAAACACACCAGCTCCCAAATCAGAACCAGAAGCTGTGTCAGCACAGCACTGTGCTGGATGTAATTGGGCTGTTGAGACTCAGATCCAATTATCTGAGCTGTAACACGGTGCTAACAGCCATAGGATTTCCAGATCCAGGCTGGAATTCCTCAGTGAGGCAAACCAGCTTGTTTGGGAACCTGCACTGCATGACAGACATTTGTACATTCATGGTCCCAAATGGTAAGAGAAAGTCCAGGTTATTTTTTTTCTGTCATACCTCGAGTGATCTGAAATCCCTGATCCTGTGGCAGCACCAGAGCTGAAGGAAGGAAGACCTGGGCAAAAAGGCATTCAATTGTTAAGTAGTTAATTGTAAGTAGTTTAGGTAGAGTGGTATTACAACAGGACTTTATCACAGAGACCTGTTCAATAGTTATCTTTTAAAAATCAAAATTTGCTAAAGATTGTTCCACTCTGTGTGTGGGACTGATTGGTCAAGCCATGACTGCAGGATGCTTCAAAGTACCCTGATTGTGGCCCAGGCCCCTGCTCATAGTACAGGTGGTCCACTAGTAGGCTGGTGAAAAACTTTATTACCAGTGATGCTGTTCATCCAGAGCACCAGAACAGCCCATATTAGTCTCTCAGACAGCACCGCGTGGTACTTAATTGCCAAAAATAATAGAGGGAAAGGATGCTTTGGAGGGATTTCTGTCATTTGAGATGAGGTCAGATAGGGTGATGAATGAGACTAAAATATATAGAGAGAAAGTAGAGTCTGAGTCCATAGGGTTTTACCTTATCACAAAGCTCTCCTGAGGTCTCTTGATCTCCAGCCCTGCTCTTCCACCCCTGAAGCTCTCCTGAGTCTAGGAAACAAATGGTTCCAGATGATGTCATTCCTGTGTGATCCAGGCAGATGTTTGGCAGACAGCTTGCAGGACCACCAGGCGAGTTTCAGCAGAACCCTGGGGAAAATAAGGATGCTGGCAAGGCTTCACTTGGAGAGATGCTCCACCCAACCTGCTGAGCTTTGTAAGAGATCCCAGTTCCTGCCCTGCCTTGGGCTGGGCAGGTCTCTGGCACGTGCAAGTCTTCTGCTTCTGTCTTTCTGACTCCTGACACTCTTCATAAAGCCAGATATAGATACACAGCCTGATGGAGGAGGAAAGACCTGTCTCTCTGTTTATGCTCCATGAATTTGTCCAGTTCTTTTTCCTTTCTACGTCCACACTCTCCTTGACAGGGATCTCAAGGACAGCAAGTCCATAAACAGATACTAAAGGCAGTTATGCACCCCCTAAAATCCCTGATATCATGATTTCAGATGCCAGAACAATGTGTTTTCACAGATGGTGGGCAGACACTCCTGCTTTTCCTAAATACTGTCCTATGGCCATCGTCAGAGCTGGAATACTGGCCTAGGTGAAACACTGCTCTGACAAAATACCGCATTTTTATGTTTGAATTCCGAAAATCAACTGGATGTGTAATGGAAACATTTCCATTTAGATAGTATTTCCTATGCTTAGTTGTATTTCCTGGTCTGGCCAGCACACTGGAAAAATAAATTATTCACATAATTGTAGCATTTAACTGCCAGGATGAGGAGCTTGATAACTGAATGAGAGAACATCAGATCTCGCACCCCTGAAGCAAAATTTGTCTCCAGGAGCTTTGGTTTGGCCAATTCCCACATCAAAACTGATGAGACTGGAAGAATCTGCTGATGCTGCTTAGATGGCAAACTTTCGCCTGAGGACTTAGACAGGTCTTCAAGTGATAAAGAGAATAAATCATTTAAAATCCCTGAGAGACTTCCTGGGAAAGTTTGTCCAGAAAATTCGAAGTGGGATCTTTGGAGGATAGAGTAGTTCAGGTTCTACGTGCAGAGCTCTGAACTTGCATCTTTCTGCCATGGGACTTAATTGTTCCATAAGCAAATAAATGTGTTTTGAAGAGCCTTTTCTTACAAAGGCAGAGGAAGGGCAGCAGATTCTGGTGAAGCTTCTGTTCTGCATCTCCATTTGGGCAGGATGGCTGTACTATATCCAAGTCTGACAGTTTGTAAACCACCCTGATAAGGAAGCCTTTGTAGCCTGTGTTGGATGCAGGGAGGTGAGCTGGGAGCCTGTGTGGATGTCCAGTGGGGCTGTTCAACAGTTCAAACCTTCCTCTGGCTCCTCTCTGCTTTTTCCTGGTGTGGGAGATTTGATAAATCACAGAGTACCACTTTAACAACAGAAACCCTCTTTGTGGAAGAGATAAAGTCACTGTGTGTTCCTGGCTGGGGACTCCTGGTACAGCACCACAGGTTATCCTAAATCCTGCACCACTGGGAAATTCCTTGTTGGCTCTCTGCAATGTTATGTGCATTGGAGAAGTCCTCTTGGGCTAAATGTCTTAGAGAGTTGTAAGATTTCCTCATCCCTTCCTATTGCCTCTGCTCAGTTCCTGTGCAGGTGTTGGTGAGGATCTCCTTATGTATTTTTAAACTCTTAACATGTCCCCTTGGTAAAAGAGAAAAAAAAAAGGGTAGAAGGGAGAGAGAGGCAAAAAACCCTCTTGTATACCATCCACAAAATACCACAGCTCCTGGACAGCTGTTTTGCTGGAGTTTGCCAGCGCCCTCTGCATCACTGAAGCCAACATTAGCTCAGAGCAGGTGTTGGGCTGTGGAAGAAAGAGAGCAAACATGCTACGAGCTCATGGTGAGGCACAGCCTCTCACTGCTTTCCAGTTTTTGCTCCTTTAGGTCATCTTTGGGTGGGGATGGAGATGACACCCCTGTGTGGCTGATCCTTACACACTCCCACAGGAGCCAGAACTCTGCCATGTTGACCCAGTTGGTCCATCTCTGTATTTTCAAACCAAGACCATCACAGCCAAATGGTTGCTGCTACTTGGGTCTCTCCAGCATCATCTTTAGAAACATCCAACCCAGCGACCAAAGCAGTAATTCTTAACATCCCCAGCATGTATTTTGTTCTGCCTGAGGGATAAGCACCCAGGAGAACAGGGACCTTGTGGAGACCATGCTGTGTGTGCCTCTGCCTGGCCCTTTGTCCTGTCAGTGCCATTGCTCACATCACATGTCTCTTGCTGCTTGGGTGAGAGCAAAGGGCATTTCTGGTGAGCCCTGCAGCTCTGCTCTAGATGCCTGTGAAGGGTCTCAGGATGAACAACAGCAGTAACGTGGAGTCTCTGTGTTTTACCCTCTAGTAGCTCTTGAGAGAACGTGCTCCTGACAGCAAGGAGGGGATGTCAGAGTCTGCTTGGATCTTAGAATAAAAGTTCCTTCCTCAAATATGGGAAATGGCTATTCCAGATCATTCTGTCAACAAGGGAGAATGCACGGTTGAACATAAAACTCACTTTTTCTCCCGCTTTAAATGCACTACATGATGATTTCTGTTAATGGTGTGAGGAAAAAAAATAGCTGTTATGTCACAATGACTGTAGCATGTGTTTTGTCACACAAAAAGAGGAAAGAGTACATGGTTTGAGTCTGAATTCTGTACTGTCACATCATTTAATACATTCTTCAAAAAACAGAAAACTACTCATTTAATGCAAGTTAAGCCTGTGCTTGGCAACCTGGAGAGAGGGTGGGGAAGAATGAAGAAGCAGTCAGGACATAAAACCTAAAGGAAACTGAATGTAAAATATTCTTTCTGGTGAATCAGATCTCATGGTGCTTGTATATCTCAAACATCCCAGAAGATTTTTTTCAGGAATAAAACCTGTGTGATTAAGTACACCTACTTATTTGGAGCCCAATTCACCATCTGGCATGAAGGGAAATGCCACATCATTTTGCTAGGAAACGTGCTTCTGATACTTTTAATTTAGCCTGTTTTGCTACAGGGTGTGCTTAAAATAATGATAATGATCTTTCCAGCCTCTGTCTGCCAGAGCATTTATTCCCAGCAGATCTGGTTAGCAGTAGATCTTAGCTTCCAATCCTCTAAGGTTAGCAGGAATTTGGGCATGGATTGCAGCTGGGATCCATAGCCAGGTCATGCCAGGATTTTGCACATTTCTCTGCCTGGATGAATTGCACAGGAGTCAAGGAGCAGACAGCTGTGCAGAAGCCATCCAAAGTCTTTCTAGGAGCCAGATGTGCTGTGTTGTCTATGGATTTCTCTGAAAGCAGCATTTTGGAATATGTGGACTGTGATGGACTTCATCAATTATCTCACTTTCTAATGTTTTCCAGGACTTATCCTTCCATTACAATGGGGAATCCTGACACAGGAAGCAGAGATGGCTTCTTCCATGCTCTTTTTATTCTTTAATCAGGCAATGAACAAATTTCTAAGTATCAGACAATGAGATAAGAGGCCTGTGGACTGCTTCCCATTTGAACTTCCAGAATTCATCTTATTTGGCTGCATTGCTGATTACACTCTCTTGCACTGCCCAAAACAGCCAAGAGAACAAAACAGACTAGGTTAATGCTTTTAAATAGCCCCAAAATGCAGTCAGACAGCATGTTGCAATTTAAAACCCCAGTGGACATCAGTTCTGGCCTGAACTCCTTGCACAAAAGATAATGGTCAGAAAAGGAGTCCGGACCATGGTGGTGTGGGGGGCTGCTCAGGCTGTTGGCGTGACCCTGCTCCAGGACCTGCTCCCCTGGTCACTGTGTCCCGTCCCTCGTGAGGGGAGCGGCCGATGCCGGTTGCGTGGCAGAATCCAGGTGCTCACATCCATGGCAGTGACATTGGTGCTGGCACTCACCTGTCAGCCCATCCTGCCCTCAGAAGTGGGGCCAAGGATCAGATAACAGAGAACAAGCTGCCTTTGTCCTGCCCTGGCCAAAGATGAAAGTGTGCTGATAGGGGCAGGGAAGGAAGCCGGCGTGGCTGGGCCCTGTGTTGTCTTTGTGCCATGGGTAAATAGAGAAAAGCCCTCTCCTACACTGCTCTCAGGTAGTTACTTCCAGTCCTTGGGTGTTCAGTCACCAAACAAACCTTTGGGTTGGTGTTCAGGGACTGTATTTCCACTCAGCAGAGCTGGCTGTCAAAGCAGGATCGTGTGTTCCAAGGACTTGACATAATTTTTGCTTCCTTATGAGGGAAATTGGGCTGTTTGACCTCAGCTGTGTGTATTGAGCCGTTGCTCCCACCTGGGCAGGAACTCTCCAGCAACTTTCTGCCTTAACCTCTTCAGGCTGCTTGTCCCCAACCCTGGTGATGTGCAGTTTGGTAGTGGCAGCCACATCCACAGCATCTGGGCAGCTGATCAAGGGAGGGCAGTCAAATCAAGAATAATGAGGTTTTTCTCAAACCCTTATTATTTTCCAAAGTTCTGTGCACTTGAGTTTATTACGTGCTTTTTGGGCCCTTAATGTAATTCTCCACCTGAGAACAAGCTGGTAGAAAGCTGGTGTGACTCAGGTGCCTGGTGGGAACTTGTGAACCTGCCATCACACATGTGTGTTTCTGTCGTCTTTTATCTTTTCTGTCATCCCTGAGGTGTTTGATTTTATCTTCATCTTCTTTTCCCACATGCTTTCTACCACTTCTCCCCATCTCTTTGTCTTTTCTCTCCATCATTTACCTGCATGAACTGGTTTTCCCAGGTGGAGACCTGGGCTAGTAATGACAGAGGCTGGCTGCTCCATTTTCTCTGGAAAAGTGGGACAGGAGATTAGGCTTTACTGCTGGGAAAGTGCTGAACTGTCTTCTCAACTGCTGACTGGTGGCAGGTCGTTCCTGAGGAGCAGAATTATCACAAAAATCAGCTCGTAAAATAGAAAATGCACATTTAGTGCATGTATTAAATTTGACCCAGCATTGTGAGGTCTGGCTGCTTGCAGAGAGAATTGCACTTTTTCCTACAATGGTAGAAAAAGAAATCTTTGCAGCACACAGTCACATCTCTCCTCTCCGTCCACAACTCCATTTAGGAATTTTAAAAATTACTGTAGCTGATAAAATCCTTGCTCTGGGCTATTCAGCTCTAAACTCCACCAGCTCTGAGCTTCACCAGATCTGCAATCAGTGGGATACCGCAGCGACAGACCCACAGGAGTGCGGTTGGGCAGCCACGATGAATAGCTAAATTCATATATTAAAGAGCTATTTATAAGTGATTTATTGTCTTTGCTCGGTGTTGGGCTTGGCAGTGGCTGCAGAAGAGGTTTTTGTAGCGTTCAGCTGTGTGGTTACCACTGCTGCACAGCGTGGTTCTTACAGGGCTGAGCTGTTTCTGGTCCTTGGCACTGGCCATCATTTGCATGCACAGTCATGGCAACTGCATATACAAGTCAGGGATTGCTTTCCAGTGCGATGTGGTCCATAGGTTTTTTATTAAAATCTGGCACAAGGCTCCCTAGATCGAAAGAGCTGTCTCTGAGTAGCCTCAGGAGTCAGAACTGAATTTATTTCTTTCTGATTTGCAGATATTGGTTTACCAAGTGATTAGAACAAAGCTGTTACCGTTTTATAGCTCCTATAACTCCACTGTGAGCTGATGCTTTAAACTACATTTGTACTCTTAAAAACTATCTCTGCACTCCCCTGCTCCCAGGCAGCACACAACTCCCAGGAACACAACCAGGCACCTCCAAAACCCAATGTGATTGTACAAGAGTGGCAGCAATGATTTAATATCCCCCTCCCTTCTGCCTCTTTCTGCCTGTCTCCCTTCCCCTCATCCCTTTCCTGGCCAAAATTGTAACTTGGGGCTGAAAACCACTGTGGCAAAAAGTGGTTTGAACAAAAAACCTGTGGCAAAAGACTTTGAACACTGTACATGCTGGAAGCACTTGGCACCTCTGGGTAAGAAACCTTCTCATTGATTTGGCTGGTGTGAATACACAACCTTTGATCTGCTAACCCTTTAAATCTTAAATTCTCTGACAAGCAAGCTCAGGAATTTTCAGTGGGCATCCGAGAACAGAAAAGCAACAAATCTCAGGTGTGCTCAATTCACCACTTGTATTTTTCTCTCTTGATTTGAACAGGCTGCTGAACAATAATCAGATAAAACAAATCGTGAGAAGATCCTTTGAAGATCTGGAGAACCTGAAATACCTGTGAGTTGGTAACTCAGTATTTTCTTAACCACTTTAAAATTTACCAACCGACTTTTAATGTTTGCCAACCAAGGGCATATTTTTTGTGTCTGGAGTTCCTGGATGTTAATGTCAGTGTCAGAGGTATGAAACATTGCCCTTGAATCCAACCAACAAGCTCTGCTTTGACTTGAGGTTCATTATTGTTTCCTTTGTATTTTTAGAACACAGCTGCTGATGAGTTGGCCTAATGCTTTTTCCTTTCTCTCCTTTTGAAAGCTACCTTTATAAAAACGAAATTCAGAGCATCCAGCAACATGCCTTCCATGGGCTCCATTCCCTGGAACAGCTGTAAGTACAGATGAGCCTTGCTTGCTGTGTTTCCAGATGTGGAGAGTACCAGGTACTTTAGCAAGGGGTAGGATGAAGCTTCTGTTTGATCAGCCAGATTTGCCAGACTACACTGGGTTAATTTGAAAACGGTTTGTCCCAGCACTGATTTTGGTTAGTAAATACTGAGGTCTCTTCCTGTAGATTTTTGCCTGATCCTAAACCTCTGGAGCATAGGAAGAACCAGCTGTGCTTCTGATGCCCTTTATGTCCAAGGACCTTATGATGGGAAGAGACAGGGATCTGCAGGATGTCTTGAAGCAGCAGGCAGCTGGCCTGCTGGGTTTGTGTCTGCTGGGACTCCAGGAGCAGAGGGCTGGATCTGGCCCTTTACTTGAATTGAGGGGCTGCTTGAATTTCTCTCCTACCCAAGCTGTGCTGGGAAGGAATGGATGAAGTGCAAACTGAGAGCTGGGGCAGACAGGTATTTGTGGGAGCTACCAGGATGGTGATGCTCACATGCTGTAAAGCATCTGGACGTTGCAATGGGGGAAAATGATGGATCCAAACAAAAGAAGTGATGGCCTTCCAACCTGACCTTGAATGTTTCCAGGGATGGGGCAGCCACAGCTTCCCTGGGCAACCTGTGCCAGGGCCTCACCACCCTCACAGGGAAGATTTTCTTCCTTATTATTTATTCTTCATAAATATTTTAATTATAGGAATTATTTGCCTTACTGAAGAGGAGGGACTAAAGGTGCAACCATTCTGATTCGTGCATTGTCCCCAACAGCAATGTTTATAGGGCTGGAATGTAAGTAAGGGTTTTGCTGTAAAAGGGATAGGATCCAGCTTGTTCTCCATGCTGACAGCAGAAGTGGAAATGGGAAGTGTCAGGCAAGCCTAACAATAGGTGTGTGTGTGTGTAAAATATGGTTTTTCATCAGCCAGCTGAGCAAGGATGCCTGGGAGAAAATATAGGAAGCCAAAACTGGCTCTAAGCTGAGCTTAGAGAGCCGGTGCTGGCAGCAGGGGTATTTCAACAATGAGCATTCCAGACTTGATGTCACGAATAAAAGAAAAAAAACAAACCCAACAAACCCACAAAACCAACAAACAACCCGCTGAAAATCCCATCTGTTTTCAATCTCAGGCGGGCATAGTTCCAGAAGAATTAGCTTTGCTCAAATCCTACCCCATTTTCCTGTCACCCCCAAGCCAGCTTTTCAAGAAAAAGTACAGCTCGATGGGCAGTATCAGATGGTTTCCTCAAGGTCCAAAGCAATTTCAGCAGACATCTGAGCCTGATTAGAGCACACACATCTCTTCCCCACTGTGACCCTCCAGTGCAGAATCTGAGTCACCGTCTCCCAGTTTGTGCTCTGATACTGGACCATTTATCATGAATCCTTCCATTACAAATCAAACAGCCATGTGGAGGCTTAGGCAATCATTTCTCAATGCATTCAGCTACAATAGCAGAATGAGTATTTGTAGATCTGTGATTAATCTGTGTCTGCTGTGAAATTTATGCCTGTGTAAAATAAGAGGGAAGAGTTTAGGCAACTTTGGAACCATAAGAAATGCATCTAAAGGTCAGGAACGTGTCAGTTGTGGTGGTGAATGTCACAGCTCATGAGAACAGGCAGTGCCAGGTATTGTGGTGAGTTGCTCTGCAGACCCCAGGTTTGCTTTGCTGATGACAAGGGGTGACCTGGGACACAAGGTCTCCCAGGCCTCTGGAATAGCAGGTCACACTTGAGGTTTTAGTGGAACTAAAACCATAAACTTGTATTAGCAGCAGCTGGGTTGTTCTGCTGGTGTGCTATTTAGATCTAAGTGTTCCAGGTGACTGCACCAGCCCCATTTCTGGGTGCTGTGCCTTCTCTCCACAGAACACAACAGCCCCACACCAGCCATTTGGAGATGTTTCTGCTCCTGCTGGGTGGGTACACCTGCTGGGAGCCCCTGTTAGAACCACACACAAGTGCAAGTTGGAAAAGACCTTTGGATGTCTCCAGTCCCACCTTCAGCAAGGACCAATTTCAAAGTTTTATCAGGCTGTTCAGGGCCTTTTTCTACAAATTAATCCTCAGCAAACTCATTTTCCACTCAGAAGTGTTGCAATTCCCAGGCTGGCAACAAATGCCTTGTAGTAAGACCATTTCTTCCTTCCTGACAATCCAAGGATATGTTGGGAAAGACAGGGAAAATTACTGTACAGTACCTGGATGGGTCTTCATGAGCAGTAGTTTCCTCCTGACCCTGAACAGTGCAACAGGCAGTTCACAGTGATGGTGGTCTTGGCCTGCAGAGAAAAACAAAACAAATTGGCAAATCTATCCTTTTGTTTTTTCTGTCTCTGTTTTAGTTTATTAAGAGAGAGAGTAAATAATTGACAGGGTAGGGAAAAGCCATGTTGGCCACTGTGTTTGATCTGGAAAGCAGACACACTAAAGTGGATTCTGGCTTCTCAACATCTGCCCTGAGACAGTGGGGTGACCAGCTGGGGGGGCGTTGCTGGATTGATCTGGGAAGATCTTCTGTCTCTTAAATTGCAATCTGTGTGATTTCTGTGTGACAGGTACCTGCATTTCAACAACCTGGAAAGTCTGGAGCTGGAAACTTTTAGTGACCTGCCTAAACTTGAAAGGCTGTAAGTAAAGATGGGAGTGAGGGGGTGAGGAGAAGGGAGAAAACTCCTTCTTTTTGTGTAACAGTTTTGGTAGCATGAAGTGAGATCTTCAAAATGGAGGGAAATGCAAAAAGAAACTTCTTTAAAGAAGGAGATTTTACATACCTGCCAAGTAGATGGGTGACTGAGGACGTGAAGGGAATTTCCCCTTTTATATTATGTTCAGGTTTCTGTCTAAACAGGGGTAAATCTGCAGAAAGCCCTAGAGCTGGCCAAACCAAGTGAAATTTTACTCTGACCATAAGGTCAGCAACATTAGTCACTGTTGGGCAGAGTGTGCAAAAAAAAAAAAAAAGGGGGATGGAAAAGGGATAAAGTCAGAAAAAAAAAATCTAACAAGAAAAACACGTATCCTTCTTGAAAGCAGTAGGGAAATGTGTCTCCTGCTCCCCAGGATTGCTTCTAGTAGTAATGTAGCCACTAGGACAACAGACCATGTGGTGTTCCTGCTCCATGGAGAAACCAGCAGACCCTTCTCTGCTGTGTGGAAATGTGCATTATATCCCTATGTGCCAGGGAAATAAAATCCTGGGATCCCACACCCTTAGGAAAATTCAGACCTGGATCAGTGCATGGCTGATCTCAGTCACTGTATTCGATCCAACAAAAATGCTGGATTTAAATTTTAAAGGAAGGTTTTTCAGCCTGGTTTTGTCAGCAACCAGGCTGAACTCGGGTGCACACATGTGTGTGTGCAGACATTTGCACTCAAGCTGTGCTGCTTTTATGTTCTCTCCTGTTTCACTGTCTCCAAAATTTGCTTCATATCTTTTATCAATGGTCTCTTATTAGTTTAAGATGTAACCAACGTAACTAAATTTCCCCATCATTATGGGAATGGGAAGTTAATGATCCCATCTTGTTCCCCACTGATGCATTTTCATGCAATCAGGGTTTTTCCCTAAGAACTGGGGGGTGCTATCTGTGGGCTAAGACTCTAAAAATGAAAATTTTTCTCAGTTTTGTTCAGAGATAAGCCCAGCTTGGGCGGCTGTTCTCTGAGTTAGATTTACTCATGAGTTTGGGTTAATAACAACACTGACTCTAAGGCATGAGTTGTCTAACTTCTCCTGGAACCATCCTCCAGTGGCTGCCCTTGTAAAGTTGTCATGTCATCTGCAGGGGGGAAAGAAAAGGTCCCCCTGGAGCTGACCCAGGCACAGAACACAGAGGGTGCGTCTGGTCTGGGATTTCGTGCCCTTTCTCCTCCCTTTGCAGAGAAACTTTAAGGTTCCAGTTAAACCTGTTACATCACATCTTGAGTCACCCTTTCCAGCCCACACCCGCTCTCCTCTTTGGCATATTGCATCGTACCCACAGACGGGTGAAATTCCTGCAGCTCATGGAAACAAACACGGAATGCAAAAACTGAGCTGCGGTTAAACCGAGTTCTGACCTGGGATGTTGTCACCCCTGTAGTGCAAATACTGGATAATGTTTTGGCTTGGCTTCTCCCATTTCAGATTCTTGCACAACAACAAGATTTCCAAGATTCATCCAGGGACATTCTCTCAACTGGAATCCCTCAAACGGCTGTAAGTAAAAAACATTGCCTGCAAAGAGCACTTGTTTATCTTCGATCAGATGGCCAGGACCTGAGGAAGAATGTGCCTGGTTGGCAAAGCTTTCAGTTGTTGCACTTCTAAGGCCACTGCTAAGTTTATGAAACAGTTTTGGTTGGACCCAAAAGCTTATTTAACCAGTTAGAAGTTTCTTTATTCTAGTGGCTAATTATAATCAACTTACAGCTTAATAATGCCACAGGAATGAGCGTTCCTGGAAAGTCTTCACAACGGTTTGACCCCATAAAACATCCTTGAAAAATACAGAAAGTGCAGGTCATGGATATGACCTCGATCATGTCTGTAGATCAGTATCTAACATGGAAGGAAAAATCATAGTCATAAAAGAAAAGGCTTGTTTTCTAGACTGAAAATAATCAGAGTGGTGCCAAGGTGCATGATTCTCCTTCCATGTAGGAATTCCCTAGTGTGTTATTCCCACATAACCTGGCTGTCTCTTAAGCTTACTTCTTTCTTGCTTAAACCCCCAGAGCTTTGCTTTGGTTTTATGATCTCTGGAAACAAGTTCTATGATGTGTTTGGGGAAAAAAAAATGCAAAAGGTAGAGAATTTTGGTGTCCTGCCATGATTTTTAAGTGCAATAAAATAATGTTTCTCACTGCAGCCCTCAGTGATTTCTGCAAGCAGGTAAAATGCTTCACTTCTCTTTAACAGGGAAAAACTTGTGAAATGCTGTCTGTAGGTGTCAGAGAAAAAGCTGGGATGTCTATAAAATGTTCTGTCATGGCCTTGTGTGAAATCTCACATTCTCAAATATGTGACCCTGAAAGCATTAGACCTTTCTTCCATGGTTTTGTTGTTTTTTGTTTTCTTTTTTGGATGGCTCAAACCCATTGATTGTAAAACTGTCAGTGGGGAAGGAAGCATGAACTAATCCCCCTGTAGTCCTTATTTATCCTTATGGATAGCACTGCTCGTAGGAATGAGGTCAGTGGAGGGAAAGAGGGTGGGTGCACTGGGAGGTCACTGGAGCTCCATTCCACATGGTTCAGGCTTATGTTGCAGTAATAAAAGTTCTTACAGTTGTGCAGAAATGCTACAACCTCTCACAGCTGGTCACAGAAAGGGACTGACCTGGTGCACACAAAAAACAAGGGGGAGGTTTTGGGGGCTAAAAGAAAATGGAAAGCTGTAACAGAGTCACTGTTATCTGCTGTTCTTATAGAATTCAGTAAAGGCAGCAATTTCCAGGGGGAAAACCCAGTATATCAGTGTCTCTCTTTGCCTCAAATTAGGCCAAAAATTCATAATCCAGTTTAAGTGAATGATTTTCATTTGAAACCGGAATGGGTAATGTTAGTTTTTCAATTAAATCCTTCTGCTTGGATAAGCATCCTATTTAACCATCACAGGGATGAGATACCTTAAACTTTATTTGGGATATGATCAAATGCAGGGAAAAACAACCAGGTGCCCCCTTCACTCCCGAGGACTGTTCCCCTCCCGTGTCCTGGCCTCCAGGAGGCAGCTCAGCGGTCGGAGGCTGGGAAATGAGCTGCCTTTTTCCTCGGCCCTTGCAGGCGGCTGGACTCCAACGCCCTGTTTTGTGACTGTGACTTGATGTGGTTGGCTGAGCTGCTGAAGAAATATGCCGAGCAGGGCAGCATCCAGACAGCTGCCACGTGTGAGGCTCCTCGGGACCTGCACGGCCGCTCCATCGTCACCTTGACCGCCCAGGAGTTCAACTGTGGTGAGCCAGGCCAGACCCTTCCACCGGCCACCCTCAGCCCATGGAGCTGGGCTCTGGTCTGGGAATTGCTTCCTCCACCCCTTTTCCTCCCTCTAGCATCCTGCCTTCTCCCTCCTTTACTGCTGAAATGGGAAAATCCCAGGGGGGTTGCTGGAATTGTTGGGATAACGCAGAGAAAGCTGATAGTCATGGGCGGGGGGGTTGAAGTCAGCTCTGTTTTAGCTGGCAGGTGTTGTCCTGGGTTTTTAGGTAGAGTAGGGATGGTAAAGGATCTGCTCCATCCATGGCTAAACCAGTAACCAGAGGAAATATCCCACATTAGGCTGAACAGAAGGGGAACACTGGGAGAGCTGCAGTTGGCTGGAAACACAACTGGAAACCTATAGGAGCACATGGTAGATACGTAGCTGAATGCTGTGTTTGACTTTGGTGTGGTGTATGGCATTTGTTAGGCTGTTATTCCTTAAATTTAGAATTTTGGATTAGGTTTTGTTCTGAAAAGTTCCAAAGTTAAATATTTTCTATAGGAAAAGACAAAACTCTGATTTTTAAGTAGAGGTTGGCACAATGTTGATTGTAATTCCCTGGTACTTCACTTCTGGTAAAATCAGTTTGAGAAATTCCCACTCACTCGGCCTGGCCATGAACATCCCTCCTGGATATGCCAGTCCAGCTGTGCTGTCTGTCAGATGTGTGAGCTCAGCTGGATTTCAAAGAGCTGTCCCTTGAATTCAGCTTTTCTCCTATGATTTCATTATTTTTTTCTGAAAAGTCTTGACCATTTCACAGCTTAATTTAGGGCACAGCCATGCAAAGAGTTGAATTGGCACAAGTGGTTCTGTGACCTCAAGGGAGCAGGGAATAGGAAGGGTCTAGGGAAAGCAGCTGGAGACACATGGGATGGGATCTGCTGTGAGTGGCTGTGCCACACAACAAGCTGTCCCTGACACACACCCAGTGCCACAGTACAGCTGTTAGTGCAAATTTGTTCTGGTTTAGGCATGGGCTCACAGTGGGATGTCTGTCAAATTAGCCAGAGCACCTGGTGGGAAGATTTTGCTGGCACTAGATTTTCATACTGGTGTTGTGCCAGCTGGGAAAGGCAAATGATCCATAATTCAGCACAAAGCTCTAACGATGCAGGCAGCTGATATCTGAGTCAGTCCGGAATCTGCTGGCACCATTTGACCCTCAGCTGTGAGCAGATGTGAACCAGAGGGGCAAATCTGCACTGGGTCAGCACCTTGTACTCTGGAGCTGTGCTGGGTTTGGTGTGCTCTGCTGTTGCCTGTGGGGATCAGTTCAGGAGCCACTGACTTGTGGTCTAAGGAGTAAGGACACTGACCCTCCACTGGAGGAGGTGATAGGTTCTCAGTTTTAGGAATAATCCCTCTGGTTTCAATGGATTACTGGTGAGAATGTAGATTGTTAAATGGGTAAGCATTCTCTGAATCAAGAACAAACACTGCAGAGCTTGTACATAAATTCCTCCCTATTCTAGCACATCCTTTCAATGTTTAACTCGCTTAGTACAACTTAAAGTGAAGCACATAGTGAAAGGCTTGGCTGGATAGGGCTGGTGAATTAGGGATGTAATGAATGAAATCCTGTTGGGAGGGAAGTGGTGTGGTTGGGCAGGGAGCTGGCACTGTGTTCAGGTGGAGCAGGCAGTTGCTGAGAGCAGCAGGTTGCCAGGGACAGAAAAACAACCCAAATCAGGATGCCACTGACTTTTTTGCTTATTTTGGGGGATACAGGGGCCAGCTCTTGGGGCAGCTGTGATGAACGAGTGCACAGCCAGATCTGGTTTTCTCAGTGCTGCCAGAGGTTCTAATACACTGCCCAACAAACTGGGAATAGGAACAACCACTTTGATTCTCCAGGGCTCAGATGAATGATGCTCTTCCCTCATACATTTGGTGTTAGTGAGAAGTTTTGGGGTGGCTCTGAGTGGGCACTGTTGTGCCTAGGGCTCTGCTGGTGCCTGTTTTGGGGCATTGCAGGTGGTGGTTGTGGTGCAGTGGGTGTTGTGTGACCCACTCTGCCCCAGTTGGGTTGGAGATGGTTTTGTGCTGCTCTGGACTGGGTTCTGTTCAAATGGTGTTTTGCAGAGAGACCTCGAATAACCTCAGAACCCCACGATGTCGACGTCCTCTTGGGAAACACAGTTTATTTCACCTGCAGGGCAGAAGGAAATCCAAAGCCTGCAATTATTTGGCTGCACAACAAGTAAGTCTCACGCAATGAGCCCTGGGGTGGCAAAGGTTTTCAAGCACTGAGCTCTTCAGTGCCTGCCTGTAATTACAAAAGCTGTTTCACACTATGCTTAAAAAAAAAAAAGAAAGGAAAAGAAAAAAGAAATGGCTGTTCAATGGGTTGTATTTACCTTCCTTTTAATAGCATTCTCTGGTGACCACGTAATCCAAGTGATGTTTTCATCTGCATTTGAAATATTTCATCTGCTTTTGTAATGGATTCCAAGAGCTTATAACTTTCCTATAAACATGCTCTGCAGGCTGAAAGCAATTGTCTTTTGATCAGGGAAAAAATAAAATTAGTGTTTCATGTTGCTCTAAGCCACCATGCTTGCCATTTGTTAACTGCTGAATTGCTTCTAGTCTCTAGGTTTTTCACACAAAGGCCAATCGTGCTGGAGAATGGGGGGTTTTTTTCAAAGAGAAAAATTTTTGTGCTGCACTGAAAGACAGAATTTGCAAATCAGTGTATAGGTTATCCTTCTGTATAGAAACACTGAAAAAGTACATGGCTGTGCTAGATGCCAAAGTGTTCTGGGAAATGCTACACAATAAAATATTTTGTGCTCAAGCAGCTGCCCACTGTGGAAGTGAAGTTGCTTTGCTGTTTTACGAGCTTCTTGTCTGGTGGAGCCTGAGCAGGGCCCAGTTATTAATAAAAATGATCAATGTGTGCTTCTTCAGCAAACTCCCCACCAGGCAGAGTTTCAGCCCAGAGCAAAAGTTTATGGCTGAGTTAAGTCCCCTGGGAAGGAAGGTTTTGTTAGGGAAATGCTGGCAGGCTCCCAAAGACAGCATTGTAAGAGGGGTAATGATAATAAATGTTCCACAAACGAGATATGACTGGAGTGAGGAGGCATCAGGGGAATTAAATAAATGCCCAGCAAGCATATTAGTTTGCATAGTGGGTTCAGCCTTTGTCCTAGGGGGACAAAGGTCCCTTCTCCCTTTTCAGTCATCTGCAGCCATCCAAGATTCCTTCGTGCTGGGACAAATGGGATGCAGCACTGGGACCTTCTGCCACGGGCTGGGATCCAGGAGTTGCAGGTCATTGCAGAAAGAAGAAGATGTTTCATAGCTCTCAGGCTGGGTTGGAGTCCAAACTGTGTTGGGGTCCCCTGGTGACTTACTCAGAGCTTTACGCTCCCCTGAGGCCTTTGAGCCTTGACTTTGAATAGAAGTGGCTGCACACAATAACAATATTAGTTCATTATAATATTTGCACTTAGAAAGTAATGAGAACAGGCTTTCCAGGCAGAGATACCCTGACAATAGCAGCAGTGCTGTGGCATGGGAACAGTGTGCTCTCCTGATGGGCTGTAAATGTCATATGTAATCAGTGGTGAGAGAAAAAGCAGCACACCCAGGGAGCAAATCAGAGCTGGAGCTGCAGTGCAGTGCTGTGAATCAGAACTCTTGCTGTAAATCTCATGAAGTCTCAGAATACCTCCAAGAAACACCAACTTACTGCAATGCAAGCAAAGCCCCTGCCCCTCCCAGCAGCTTGAGGGGGACCACCAGTGTTTACTCCTTCCAGATTTTGCCCATTTGTGGCTGTTTTTCAGTAATAAGATTGACATGAAAGATGACAACCGCCTGAACCTGTTGCAAGATGGTACCTTGATGATCCAGAACACCAAGGAGTCGGATAAAGGCGTCTACCAGTGCATGGCCAAGAACATAGCTGGGGAGGTCAAGACACAAGAAGTTGTGCTGCGCTATTTTGGCACCCCATGTAAGGGAGCTTTGTGCACCCCTTGATGACCCAGCTTGGGTTGGAGATGGGAGTGGAGCTAAATCATGTCACAGCTTTGTATGTGCCAAGATGTTCTGAGGGAGAGAGTATCTAACAAAGCAATGACTTTGAGAGTGGCCTGAGCTTAGGGGGGCTCCTTCACTGTGGTGGGAAAAGGGATTTAGAGATTGAAGGTGGCTTGGGACTGGGGAGGGAGTTTAAGTCTGGCATGAATTCTGCACCACAGAGTTATCAAGGGTGAAGGGGACATGGGAGAGGGGATGCTCCAGCACTAGGTGAGTGGGTGTGAGGAGGTGGTAGGAGGACTTAGTGCTGGGGGCATCGCTCACAGTGAGGATTTGGAGGTCAGGGAAGAGCCAGGTGACTGTTAGGTGGGTTGCATGAGGATCCAAGCAATTTCTGCCTGCAACTGAGCAGGCAGCAGAGCTGGTTTCTAAAGCACTCATTTCCTTCCAGCCAAGCCCACTTTTGTGATCCAGCCTCAGAACACTGAAGTGCTGATGGGGGAAAGCGTCACCTTGGAGTGTGGGGTCTCTGGCCACCCCCCCCCTCGCATCAGCTGGACCCTTGGCACAGGCTCTCCTTTGCCACAGGATTCCCGTTTCACTATCACCAGCTCCGGAGGACTCTTCATTCAGAATGTCACCTTCTCAGACCAGGGGCAGTACAACTGCAACGCCACCAACTCCGAGGGCTCCATCCAGGCCACAGCAAGGATCATCGTGCAAGGTGAGGAGTCCCAGGCTGGTTCTGTGATGTTCTGTGACATTTCTGGGGCACAGTGTTTGGTCAGCAGGGTGTATGTAAGCTCTGTGACTGGTTCTGCTCCCATGAACTCCCCGAGTTTGCTGCCTGAGTGTTTCCTGCTGCTCAGTCGTTGCTTTCCCCTCCAGATTCTCCCAGGTTTCTCGTCATTCCTACTGATCAGACAGTAACTGAGGGACAAAGTGTGGATTTCCCCTGCTCTGCTGAGGGTCACCCTCCACCTGTGATTACCTGGACAAGGGCAGGTACTGCCTCACTTGACTCGTGGTTTCTCTCTCTCGTGCCATCATCCATGGGATGTGGGTGGGAGCAGCTGAGCTGATGGTCCAGGGTGGTGACTTGCAGTGGTGGCACAGGACAGATGGTTATCAGCACAGGGCTAGTCACACTGGGAGGTGTGTTATAGATCACCAAGGATGATGTTAAGCAGTGAGGAAATAGCCTCTTGGGCCTTTGACACACAGAATCAGAAGGAAGGAGTGTGCTGGTTTCCATCAGCATGAAACCCGTGGAAAACCTCAAATTTCTTTCTGCAATGACTTCCTACCTCCTTTGAAAAGGCAAGGTCTGTGCACTCCAAGTCAGTGGGTGTCAGTCACAGAGTTGTTTGGGTTGGAAAAGACCTCTAAGGTCATCAAGTCCAACCATTAACCTGACACTGCCATGTTAACCACTAAACCATGTTCCTACATGACACATCTACCTGTTTTTTTGAACACTTCCAAGGATCATGATTCCACCACTTCCCTCAGCAGTATCACCATGTGCCAGCTCTCTGTCATTGCCATTGATTTGCTGCTCTTGGGGAGCACATTGCAGAAGAGCACCATTCACTGCTGACACACCTTCGAGTTTTTTTTTAGCTTAGGAAGAAGGACTTTGGGACAACAGGTGGTGAACTTTTAAAGTCTCAAATAATTGTTAGTGCTGGCTCCACTGAACTGATCTCATCCAACACTTTCTGGGACAGAAGCCAATAATACTTGGCCCAGAGGTCCTCCAACTTTTCCTTATGCTTCACAAGCCATAATTAATGGTTTAGTGCTGTGGAGAATTCATGGGTGTTGTATTCCAGCTTCCACAGCAATGGCCCTGGTGCGGAGTTAAGAAGGACCAGCTGAAATTCTGCTCTGCCTGCATGTCCTCCATCTCCTTTAACCTGTTTTACTCCACTTCCCAGAAAATACATTTTAGAGATGTGGAAAGGAGCACAGTGACAAGAAGTAAGGTTGACAACTGCTTTGGAACTAGGTTTGCACTCAGCAAGCCAAAAATTAAAAATCAACCAGGCTTTGCACTGCTTTCACGTGCTAAAAGTAAGACAAGAGAAGGACAAGTGATGGAGCATTGCTTGTCTCAAAGCCACTTTTGACAGTGCGTGGGGATTTTGGTATTTAGGATGAATAAAAAAGAGCCCTTATTTGGAGGGGAAAAAAAATGAGTTGCCAAATTGAGAAGTTTTAATAGTTTTGGTTGGGTTTGGTAAAGCAGTTTAGTTTTCAACTTACCTTCTGAACTAGAGAAAATGTTGAAACAACAGTTTCCAAAATGAAGAAAATCACAATAACTAATTCAAAAAGACAATTCTAAATGTTTCTGTTTATTTGATGAAACAGCCAGTTTGGATAATTGAGCACTTATTTGCTGTCCATCAGGTATTACTAAATCTGCAGGTTGCACTAAGAAAAGACTTAGGAAGAAAGAAAAAGGGTTCCAGCTCCTACCCATTTGCTCAGACAAGAAAATTTGGTGTGATAAAGATGGCATTTCAGGGTGGCTGATGTTGGGAGGGAAACGAAATTTGTAACTGTCATGCAGATCCCTCTAGTGTCGGGATGGGAAACATCACAGAGGCATTCACAGAGAATTAACAAACTGCTTGTTTGCCCAGGTGGGCCTTTGCCAAACGACCGGCGGCACAGCATCCTCTCCACGGGCACCCTGAGGGTGCTGAGGGTGGCTCTGCACGACCAGGGGCAGTTCGAGTGCCACGCCATCAGTGCCATCGGGGTCAGGACCCTCCCGGTGCAGCTCTCGGTCACCCCACGAGGTAAAAAAGGGCTGGCAAAGGTTCTGGTGAATAACACACCGTCTGACCAGGCGGGGAATTGCCCTGTCTGCCACGGGATGGGATTTTGCTTTTCCATGAGAGCTCCATCAGCTGGTGGGAAAAGTTAAGAGAGGTTTGCAGAGTGCCGAGGTTTGTGAATTGGAAGGAGCTGCTTCGGTCTGGGAGTTGTCAGAAAGAAAATTATTTTAGCAAAGGAAAACTGTATCATTTACAGAAAAGTGTATGAATTAAATTCTTAGTCTTTTTTTTTTTTTTGCCATTTTTAAGTTTTCTCTCTCCCATAGAAATAATTGTAAAATTCTTTTTAAAATAAAATAGTCTGCAAAACAAAATGATTCCTTCTCAGGAATGTTTAACTCTGGCTCCAGATACATTTGTTTTAAATGTTACCTGCCAGATCATAGGTCCAGCTTAATGTTAGGTATTCTAAAATCAAGCCTCTGTAAAATACAAGCCACACAGGAATATTTTTGCTTAATTAAGCCTAATTAAAGCTTAATTTTTTCTTCTTTTTTTAAAGCTTTTGCTTAATTTTCTCTTTGCTCCCATATAAATAATTGTTCTAAGTAAGCAAACTTCCCTGTCTGTTCACAAACATGGTAGAATTTTACTGATGGCAGACTGGAGGGAAGAACACTATCTAGAAGCATGAAATTAGTGAAGCTTCAAGCACAAAATTCGCAGAATATTTTAAGACCAGCAAGATCAATATAATTATTTAATCTGTCCTGACTAACACTTCCAGAGAGCCTCATCTGACAGTGCCTGAATCAAGTCATGATCCCTGTTTCAGCTAGAGCATCCTTTCTGGAAAGGCTTTGGGTGAATGGTTATAAATGACTGAGCATATTCCTGTGTAATGGTCCCAAGTAGAGACTCAGAGGAGCAGAAAATAATGAACATCAATTACATAAATTAATGAACAGAGAGCTTGGTAGCAAGACAGAGAGCACGAGGTGAGCTGCCACCCCTCTGCAGAGTCCTGTCAAGAGCAGGAGGAGCCCAGCCCTGCTTTGCCCATGCTGAAAGGTTTTACACTCAGATGTCTCTGTTTTCCTTGGTGTATTTCTTGCCCTGGTGACTTCATTCCCCTGTGCTTCACAGTGATACCCGTGTTCCTTCAGCCTCCCCAAGATGTGGTGGCAGAGACAGGCCAGGATGTTGCCATTACCTGCGCTGCCCAGGGAGACCCACGGCCCACCATAACCTGGGTCAAGGTATGTGGAGATTTCACGTGCTCGACGGTCACTGGGGAGCAGGGTGGCTCCTCTGGGAGGCATTTAACAACTCTCTCCTTCAACACCTTTCCCACCTTCACTGGTTACATCAGTCTGTGGGATAAAGACTGACATTTCCTTGGAAGGCTTTCTGGTTTCGCTGGAAGAGCAATGCTAACATCTGGTGGCCACTTTTGTTCATCACATCCATCTCCGGGTTTGCTGAGCAGGCTGAGGGCTGGGATGGGGGGGAGCTTTCCATCCACTGACACATTTTCTGTCTTTTGATGGTGCAACAGGAGGGTATCCAGATCACAGAGAGTGGCAAGTTCCATATTGGCCAAGATGGGACCCTTTCCATCCAGGATCTTGGTGTGGCTGACCAGGGCAGATACGAGTGCATAGCAAGGAACCCCTTTGGCTTCACCTCCAGTGCCATGCAGCTCACCATCACCGGTACGGCACCTCTGCTGCTCCTCCACAATCTTCTCCTGATCTCCTCTAAGGGGGTGCTATGCTGTGTTGACATCTACACTTTGGACACATAATTATACAAGAAGTTACTTCCTTAGCCTCTTTTCAGACAGGTCCCTTGGATCAGGGTTGCTCCGTTGTCACAGCCCATGCACCTCCCGGCTGCCCCTCGCTGTTTTCTCAGCTGAGCTGCAGTTACTCCCTGCAAAGCCAAAGGTGTTGTCTTAAACCTCCTCCTGCAAGCCCAGCTGACAGTATATATGTAGTTATTGCCTCTGCTGGGAGGGAGAGACTAATTAAAAAATGTGCCAACTTGCTCACAAATTGTCATCTGACTGTAACCTCATACACCAGGGCAGGGAGGAGCAGAACAACATTGTCACTGAAAATACAGGGTTTTAAATATTTGGTCAGTCATAGAATCATAGAATCACAGAATTGTTGGGGTTGGAAAAGACCTCCAAGATCATCAAGTCCGACCTTTGACCAAATACCTTCATTGGGAATGGGAAATAAGTGGCTGGTTTCAAGCTCCTGCCCCATGTGTTAGGGAAGCTGTAATGGATAAGGAGGAGTAGCACTCCTCTGGTCAAACCAGAGCTCAGGAGTGAAAATTGGGCCTCTTAGAGGGTAAGGAAGAACTGGCAAGGGAAAAAAAATCAGAGGCAAGGAAAAAAGTTTAAAATGTAAGCAAAGGGCTGTTCCAGCAATAAGCAACGTGGATAGTGAAGAGCTTATTAGATGAATTTAGTAACATTTAACATACAGAGGTTATATGCAAGGAGCTGAAAATAGTCTGAAATTTCTTTGTTGTTTGAAATTATTCCTGAGATAATTTCTGTCATTTATTCTTGCTCAGTGCTTCATTTACTAGCTGGATGTGGCATACACTGGTAGACAAATGGGAACTGGTTTGTTCAGCTGTGACAAAGGCCCTGGCTTAAAAAATGCATCCTGTAGCAATTTTAAAGAATTAATGTCTTTCCTTCTAAAGGTATTCAAACAACAGCTTTGTTTTTTTTGATTTAAAATGATGTAACAGGTGTGTCAACACTAGCTTTGAACTGTTTTTTCATCATAAATATCTATTAATTATCGATTATCAAAAATTAATAAGTGAAGTGTTCCACAAACAGAGAATTAATATGTGAGCAATACATTTAAATTAATTTATTGGCTTTCAGAAGTACGTTTGTGCAAAGTAAATACATTGTTTTGGGTTAACCCACTGTGACTTTGACATTTTCTTTTTCCAGTTTAACCACTAACCAAAACAGGCATTCATTTGCAAAACTGTACAGGAAAAAACACTGAATACGTGTCCACAAAAAAAGTCACCTTCTTTTCCAGTAGCTTCATTCATATTCTTCAGAATATCTGTCCAAAAAAAATAAATTCATGGTGTTTATATCAGAGATGGAAACGCAACTTGACCTGCAGTGAGGTCACTATAGGGCTTGTACCGGTGCACAGATTTTATTGAACTTGGAAGAGCAGTTAATATCAAAGCCAATTTAGGGTGTTTTGTTCTTTCTTTCTGCTTTGGAAAGCCACGGACGTCGGTCGGAGCGGTGACACGTTCGTAGCCACGTCGCTGCGGGAGGCCATCAGCAGCGTGGACCACGCCATCAACTCCACACGCACCGAGCTCTTCAGCAAGTAAGTCTGTGAAGTGCCCTGATCTCAGACTTGAAGAGGAAAAGTGATAAAAAAACCACAACAAACAAAGCTTTCTCCAACCTCGTTTTATCCTTGACAACCCGCAGATGAAAGCTGCGGTGTTGTTTCGAGTGCTGGAGGTTCGAGCTGCACCACGTGTAAGGTGTGAGGATGTGACAGAGCTTCCCAACAGGCATTCAGGATTCTGGAAAAATGAGATGCACGAATATTGTGCCTCTTATGTCAATTCTATCTGCAATGTACATTTTGTCAACTGGAGCTGGTTCTGGAGATAGTGAATAGAAAAGAAAATAATCAGCCTAGTCATTTTATAAATGCAACTTGACTTTGTGCAGGGTGAACAGAAATAATAATATAACAGTTCTAACCATTTCTTCAATAAAAAATGAATTCTCCAGTGAATGGTGATTCCCTCTTTTTCCACCCCAATATATGTTTTCCTTGAAAAGATGGATAGTTTCTATTAAGCCCCAAACCCTCTGGGTTTTAGCTGTTGAAAAGTGAAAAGTAAATTACTATTGAGGGAAAAAACCAGAGATGTTGAGGGAATTAAATATGTGCATTTTCCTGGGGAAAAATATCCTTTCTTTAATCATCTTCCATGTGCAGGCATGTCACGTTGGTCTTATGCACTAGTTTGGGGGCCAAGCACCAGACCAGGCTTAGAGCCTGACTCTTGCTGCCTGTAGCAGCTCTGAGCAGAGTTGATTAATTTTAATGTTCCTGCATCACTTTTAATTCCTGGAAACAGACGTCCCAAGACACCCAACGACCTCCTGGCTCTCTTCCGCTACCCCCGGGACCCCTACACCATCGAGACAGCCAGGGCAGGGGAGATCTTTGAAAGGACCCTGCAACTGATTCAGGAACACGTGCAGCAAGGGCTCATTGTGGATATGAACGTCACAGGTGGGAGAGATTTCATTTCCCTTCTTAATATTGTGCATATGTTGAAGCGAAAACAATGATGTGTAGATATCCAGGAAGTTTGAAGATGTACCAAAAATCCAGATAAATGTTGTATATATCAAGAAATGTGTTGCAATTCTTTCTACATCTCATGGTTTTCCTGACAGCTGGAAGGCTGATCTTGCATTCACCGTAACAACTTGATAGTCAGGAAACAGTTTCAGTTCCCCATTTCTGTAAAGGTTTCTTGGCTGGCTATGAAAGCCCCAATCTTTAAAAAATATTTATCCATCTAACTCATAAAGGAGTACCTTTGTGAGTCTGAAGTTCAGACCCTCAACAGCATGGTCCCAGATTTTTCCTGCCCTCCACGTAGCAACAAGAAAAGTACTGTGGATTCTGGGGTATTTGGGTGCTGTAACAGAGGAAGGGGGATATCACTTTTCTGTCTCTCTACTACTTTGACCTCTTAGCTACAAACTCAGGTGCATTTCAGCCACTCAGGTTCTTTTTATCAAGGCAGGATAGCAAGGAACAAAGCAACGTAACACCAAAAATACTTAGTGGAGTCCAAGCATCCACGTCCTTGATCTACAACAGACATTCCCGTACACTGCGTGTTTCTACCTATACGTGTGAATCATCATGTAGCAGGCATGTGTGTTTGGGGCCTGTAAATATTTTTTCCTGCCTGGATGTATTCCAGGGTGCAAGGAGTCTCTTTCCAGGTGGCAGGTCTGGTCTGGGCTGGTTGGACTGCCAGCCTCTCCTCCTTATTGCCCTGTCAGCATCCCCACGGTGCAGCATTATTCAGCGCTTTCACACAGCGCAGCGCCCTGGCAGTCACCCACAGCTTCCTGCTGCTCGTCACGTAGAGTTTGGATGGGTGATGGAGCTCATGGTGGCAGTAATAACCCAGAGAGCCATAAAATAAACCTAGAGTGGAGACTGAGACCACCCCCACAGTTTGCTCTGCCAGTCACAACATTTGTGGTTTCCAGCTCCGTGCAGTTAATACCAAACTCTTTTCCCCTTCTGTTCTTCTTTGTGGGCCCGACGTGCTTCCTCTGCTTTCCTTAAATTACGTTGCAACACCACACTCAGGGATCTGGCCTCCCTGTGCCCATCCTGACAGTCCCAGCAGTGGCTTTCACACGCAGAGCCCTTACATGGAACAGTGGGAACCAAGAGGTGACAGGTGACCTGGTGCTTTGCCTTTCCCATTGCAGGCTATCGCTACAATGACCTGGTGTCCCCTCACTACCTGAACATGATTGCCAACCTGTCGGGCTGCTCTGCCCACCGTCGCACACCGAACTGCTCTGACATCTGCTTCCACAAGAAGTACAGGACCCATGACGGCTCTTGCAACAACCTCCAGCACCCAATGTGGGGTGCGTCTCTCACAGCCTTCCAGAGGCTCCTCAAACCCGCCTACCAGAATGGATTTAACCTCCCCCGAGGGTTTTCCTTGGCAGAAGATGCCAGGGATCTGCCCCTTCCTCTACCCCGCCTGGTCTCCACTGCCATGATCGGGACTGAGACCATCACCCCCGACGACCAGTTCACGCACATGCTCATGCAGTGGGGACAGTTTCTGGACCACGACATGGACCAGACGGTGGCAGCCATCAGCATGTCCCGCTTCTCAGATGGAGCACCTTGCAGCGAGGTGTGCAGCAACGACCCGCCGTGCTTCTCCGTCATGGTCCCTGCCAACGACCCCCGCGTGAGGAACGGGCGCTGCATGTTCTTCGTGCGCTCGAGCCCGGTGTGTGGCAGCGGGATGACCTCCCTGCTGATGAACTCTGTCTATGCCAGAGAGCAGATCAACCACTTGACGTCTTACATCGATGCCTCCAACGTTTACGGCAGCACGGAGCAGGAGTCGCAGGAGCTGAGGGACCTGAGCAGCCAGAGCGGGCTGCTGAAGCGCGGGCAGGTTGTGCCCAGCTCGGGGAAGCATCTCCTTCCCTTTGCCGTGGGGCCACCCACGGAGTGCATGAGAGATGAGAACGAGAGCCCCGTGCCGTGCTTCCTGGCAGGAGACCACCGTGCCAACGAGCAGCTGGGTCTCACGGCCATGCACACGCTGTGGTTCAGGGAGCACAACCGCGTCGCCACGGAGCTGGCTGCCCTCAATCCCCACTGGGACGGGGACCTCCTGTACCACGAGGCACGGAAGATTGTGGGTGCCCAGATGCAGCACATCACCTATGCCCAGTGGCTGCCCAAGGTCCTTGGGGAGGCTGGGATGAAGATGCTGGGTGAGTACAAAGGCTACAACCCCAATGTCAATGCGGGGATTCTTAACGCCTTTGCCACCGCTGCCTTCCGCTTCGGGCACACCTTGATCAACCCCATCCTGTATCGGCTGAACGAAACCTTCCAGCCCATCCAACAAGGCCACATCCCCCTGCACAAGGCCTTCTTCTCCCCTTTCAGGATCATGCAGGAGGGGGGGATTGACCCCCTCCTCCGTGGGCTGTTTGGGGTTCCTGGGAAAATGCGAGTCCCCTCAGAACTCCTCAACATGGAACTGACGGAGAAACTCTTCTCCATGGCACACTCTGTCTCACTGGACTTGGCTGCTATCAACATCCAGAGAGGGCGAGACCACGGCATCCCACCCTACAATGACTTCAGGGTCTTCTGCAACCTTTCGTCTGCCCAGGAATTCGAGGACCTCCGAAATGAGATAAAGAACTTGGAGATCAGAGAAAAGCTCAGGAGGTACTGTAGCTTGGATGTGGAAGCATCAAAATGACTGGAGATCAGTCAGTGAAAAGTTTTTGCTCCTCCCAGGACACCCATGGACTAACCTTCCCAGATATTGCTACCCACAGATGTTAAGATAGGGTAATAGCTGTGATTTAACAATGGGGTAAGACAAACGAGGTCTCTCCAAGTGATCAGTCTGGTTCTGGGTGGAATGTTGTCAGGCACTGCTGTGGTGTAGTTTGGGAGCAGATTGAGCCTTGGAGCTATTTTCCAGTCAGACTAAACCGTGCCCTATCTGCCCTGGCTGCCTCTTTCCAAGGCAGGCCTTTATCCCATTGTCTTTCAGATAAAACCATTATAAATATTGTCCAGATGAGTTCCTGGCATACAAATTCCTATGTTGGTATCAGATTTATATTATCTCTGCTCTTTGATAGATTTTTAACTTTTTTTTTTTAATATCTGTTATCATGCAGTTTATATGGAACTGCCAAAAATATTGACCTGTTTCCAGCACTGATGGTGGAGGATCTTGTCCCTGGGACCAGAGTTGGACCAACACTGATGTGCCTGTTAACAACACAGTTCAGAAGGCTGAGGGATGGAGACAGGTATTGCCACTGGAGTCATCCCAGATTCTTTGGTATTCTGTGTCAGGGGTTTCGCTCCTTACAGGGAGAAGCAGAATCTGTAATTTTTTTATTATTTACTGTGTTGTGATGTGAAGAACAGTCCAGTGCATTTGCAAAAGGACTTGTCACAGTTACTGCCAAGGTGTTCATTCGTGATTTAATGATTCTCATTTCACTGAAGAACACTGGGCATCATTGAGGATGTGTCCAGTATCTCATAAAATGCTAGCAAATATCTGCAGGAGCTTCTTTTTAATTCCTGTTTGCTGTTTGTGTGAATGAGACACATCTTTGCCTGGTGATGCACTTAGGGCAGGAGCACAGGGAGGTTTGTGGGTACAGAAAAGGCCTTCTGTGTCTGCAGCCACCTGACACCAGAGCAGGAGCTTCTCTTGAGATGGGTCATGCTGCAACATAGATGTCAGGGAACTCTTTTTCCTCTCTCAGCCTCCCTCCTTCCCTCCCTCCCTCTTCTCTGACTCCTGAGACACTGTGTGATTACAACTCACTGCAGATTTTGGTATGAGAATCCCGGAGTCTTCACGCCAGCGCAACTGACTCAGATCAGACAGACGTCCCTCGCTCGTGTCATCTGTGACAACAGTGACCACATCCAGCAGCTGCAGAGGGATGTCTTCCGGGTGGCATCGTACCTGCAGGGCATGGTCAGCTGTGAGGAGATCCCTGCCGTGGACCTCCGCTTGTGGCAGGACTGTTGTGAGGGTAAGGAGCAGGCTGTTCTAGCACCAGCTGACACGGGGGTTGCTCTGGGTGGCATTTGTCACACGCCATCAGCTGCTGTGAAATTGCAACTGATTTCCTGCTACACTGGGAGAACCTTGTGTCAGCAAATGGGTGCGAATAGAATATAGGATAGAATAGGAATGGAATAGAGTAGAGTAGAATTAAAATGGAATGGAATGAAATAGAATAGAATAGAATAGAATAGAATAGAATAGAATATTTCAGTTTTAAGGGGACTTACAACAATCATCCAGTGCAACCGCCTGACCAATTCAGGGCTGACCAAAAGTTAAAGCAAATTATTAAGGCCATTGTCCAAATGCCTTTTAAACCCTGAGTGGCTTGTGGCATTGGCCACCTCTCTAGGAAGCCTGTTAACTTCACTGAACCTGACTGAAGGTCCACCTAGCTGTGGGCTTCTGTCTCTGGCTGGGGGAGACACAGAAGCAGGCAGGTATGGGAGCTCTCTACCACATACCACTTCATGGTTTCATTTGTGAGTCTAAACCTCCTCCATTAAACCACAGATCCTGCCACGGTCCCTTTTTCCATGTTTTGGGTGCAGATGTCCAGCTGAGACATGGGAATCCCTGCACACCTTTTTTGCCTCCTTCCCTTCAGCATAAGAGATGTGTCAAGGGTGGATGGTACAGGGGGGCAGCTCTGCCTTGTGTTCTGCTTTGAACACAAGTACTCACTGCAGACTTTCCCTTCCTTCCCAAGACTGCCAGACACGAGGGCAGTTCAGGGCTCTTTCTCAGCGGTTCCGAAGGAAGAGGTCTCCTGGCTTCAGCTACCCAGAGGAAAACCCTGCCAAGCACAAGCCTCCCTTCCCCAGGTGTAGTATCACCACTTTTATCTCCATTTTATGAAACATAAGAAAAGGTTTTAATAACTCAGTCCATTCAGGCCTCTGAAATTGGCACTCTGCAGAGGTCTGGAGGTCAGGGGTGTATCAGTAGCTGGGTGCTGAGCTTGTCCAGTCCTCCAATGTTTCAGTGCAGAGGTCAGCTCTGTTGTGTAAATACCTGGGCCATTTGAGGCAGAATGATTTTCTCAGCCAGGAAGCTGCTGTTTGCATAATCCCTTTCACTTTTTATCCCTGACCCCAGAAACGAGGTGCCTTCCCCAAGCCCTTCCTCCAGAGAGAACCTCGAGTCCCTTGTGGCTGAACTGGAGAAGACAGTTGCTTCCCTACGGAAACAGGTAAAACTTGGTGCCCCGATCTTTATCTTAACACGGAGTCATCTCAGGAGCAAGATTTACCTATTTGCTGTGGGCAGTCCCTGTGACTCCTTGTGTCCTTCAGAGCCAAGAGCAAGATTTACCTATTTGCTACGGGCAGCCCCTGTGACTTCTTGTGTCCTTCAGAGCCAAGAGCAACCAACTCATCAGAGGGGACTAGTGGCAGGTACAGAAGAGGTGGGATAGGGAGAGAAGAGATGAAGCTGAACTCTGTGAGCTCAGACCTCTACAACTGTAGGGTAAAATGCAAATGGAACCTTGGTGAAGAAAATTTGAGCCAGCATTTTTTTCTTGTATTTGGGACAAGTTAAAGATTATCTGTGCAGTGGTGCAGACTCCTTGTATTTGGGACAGGTTAAAGGTTATCTGTGAAGTGGTGCAGACTCCTTGTATTTGGGACAGGTTAAAGGTTATCTGTGCAGTGGTGCAGACTCCTTGTATTTGGGACAGGTTGAAGGTTATCTGTGCAGTGGTGCAGACTCCTCTTTGAGCTGCTGCTTTCTCATCCCCAGGTGAACGCACTAGAGAGCCAGCTGAGGTGGCACCACAGGAACACCAGCACACAGGGAGAGGTCAAGAAAACTGGAGACAAATGGAGAAAAAGATGACCATGTTGCCTCTTTGAATAAGGTCAGTGTGTTTGTTCTGGGCTGGGGTCAATGTGGATTTGCTGAGCGTGCAATGGGACACCTCAGCAGTGTTCACATGCAGGAGAGGATGTTGCAGAAAGGAATGGAGCAATGTGGTGATGAATGGGACATGAAGTAATAGGCTTAAGTGCAGCAGGTTAGACAGTCATTTCTGCTGGTAATGATTAGTGACTCACTGGAATGAGTTGTCTGGGGACGTGGTGGCGTATCCATTCCTGGAGGTCTTTTAAGAACTGGTTTGGCAAAGATGGGGAAAGACATAAGTATAGGATGGACCAGGTGGGATGGGTGAGGTCTCTTGGGCCTATTCTCCTGGGACTCTGGGTAGGTTTCTTCTAACAACACTTAATATCATAACCCCAAATCCAGCAGCCTCCAAAGGACCTTTGTGGGGAGAGATATCACACAGCTCAGTGATGGAGTAGATGGACTGGTTCCTCCCCAGGGTAACAAGGACATCTGGGCAGATGGAGCAATCCATCATTTGCTTACATATTGGCAGAGATTTCCCCCTCACCATCTGAGTCACTGTGCACTTTGCTTCTGGAGGTACGAGTCCCCTGTTTGCTCAGCCCCAGCCAGGGCAGCACAACTGTGAGGTGTGTTGTGTGTAAAGTCCCTGTCAGCACCTGCCAGCCTGAGGACTCCAGCTGCTGCTCAGCAATGGCAGGGTCCTGGCAGGGAGCTGCCAGACCTCTGCTCCAGGTATTCAGGGGCATGGAGAGCACAGCCTGAGCTCCCTTATCCCTCTTTCCATGGAGATCCCTACAGCCTTGAGACAGAGGGTGAACAGCTTGCTGGCACCTGCCAGTCTGGAGAAGGTGGTTAATGGTTTTTATGTGTTGCAAATGATTACTGCAGGGACAGGAGCAGGGGAGATAAGCAGTAAGTGCTGTTCTGCCAGGCAGTCTGTACTAGAAGGAGCATCCTCTGGAAGTTAGATTACAGGATAGGGCAAGCAAAGGCTGGTCTGTGCTGATAATCTCAGCAGAAAGCAGAAGGAGAAGCCTAGAGGCTGGCCACAGTTTTCCAGCATAATTTGGTGTGTTGGTCCCTATAGATTTTCCAGTCAGTGATTCTGCTTTACAAGTGTGACATAGAGTGCAGTGTGACATATGAGTTGGCTTTTCCTTGCTATCATTTCAGATCCTTGAAAAGCACTCTAGGGTTTACGGGGTCCCTGAAAAGTATTACTGTGGGTTTAAAAGGTTTTCCTGCTGCAGTCCTACATGCCCCAGATGAGCCAGGCACTGCACAAACAGCTCTCTCTGCCTCCAGCTGCCTCCCATATAGCTTTTCTGCTTTCTTGTGCCATTTCAGGTGCCCTGTGACCTGCACTCCTGCTCTCCACCAAACCACTCCAACCCACTCCTATAGGGCTCAGAAAGCCACCACAAGACCCCACGAAGCTCTGCCTCCTCTCACACCTCCTGTGCCACTCCCCACCCCAGGACCACTGTACTTTTACCTGTATTGAACCCTCTGCACTGACTGTCCACGAGCCCCTCAGCCCCTGGATCCTTCCTGCCTTTGTCAGCCTCCTGGGGATGGGCTCTGCCCTCAGTGGTGACAGCCCAGAGTCTGCCAAGATGCCTCTTTCTTCCACAGCCCCCAGGGGAATGGAGACTAATTGAAACTGCTTTAGTGTCCCTTTTCTGCTCCTCTTCCCACACACCGCTGTCATCACCCACCACGTCTGAAAATTCCTATCGGCACCCAACTGAACCAATTTATTAAGAGGCAAAACCTTCCTCAAATACACTGTGGTGTCAGGAAATGTCTGGAGAAATCAGGAAAAAAGAAAAGATAAATAAACAGGAAGCCCAAACCCCCATCCATCTTCTGATGCCATCAGAAAGACCAAGTGGAACCTCAGGACTGGGTTTGGGCTGGGCTTGCAGTCCCTGCCAGCAGCGAGGAAGTGACCCAAAGCCCAGAGAAGTCTCCTGGATGGTTGGATGCTTCAGGACAGGGTGCCAGGCATGGTGTGGCTGCCCACAATCACCCTCTGTGCTTTGCCAGTCATTGGTGACAAGTGGCACATCCTTGGTTACGTGACCCCTCGAGTGACCTTTTGGACATTTTGCCCAATGTCCAAAAGCATTTTCCACAGCATGACCTGCATTCCCCAGCTCTCTGCCCCTTTCAGAGTTTAATTGGAATTATGTTTCTCTTCCTTTTTTTTCCCTCCCAAAAGGCTCTTTGCTGGAAGATGTATTTCAAGTGTAAACGTAACAGGACCTGGAACAGAACCTCAGCTAATTAGATGTAATGGGCGCTCTCATTAGTGGAGGGGAGCTGCTGGTTTCTGTCAATTAGGCTGGCAGGACTCGCTGTGGTGTTTGACACATGGGTGAATGCAAAGTGCTGTTTGTGTTTATGGCTCCCAGGTGCTCTGCAACCAAACCAGGACTGTGCAGCCAGATCTACAGCACAGGTCTTCTGGTGTCATTGCTCTTTGGAGGTGCTTTTTAGTGGTGCTAGAACTCAAGTCCCTGTGTATCCACCACAGCCCCAAATCTGTGGACAGATTGGTTTTTAATACCTCCTTGTAAGCTGGTCACAGGGACTTGGAGATAAAATACTTGATCCATCAGATATCTGTGCCTTCCTTATCTTCCTCACTTTTCATGTGTCCTCCCGCCTGCCTTCCCACAGCACGAGGACCAGAAACTTCTATGAACGTGCTTTTTCTTCTATATTTTTTTTTTATTTTATTTTTAGGTGTTTTATAGTACCAAAGGGGATCCAAAGCAGCAGGGTTGCTCCTGGAACTTAAGAGGAAAATAAAAAGAAGATACTAGAAAGTGGTCGTGATTTATCATCTCTTTCCTGGCGTGGGACTGAGCCATGCATGTGTGCCCTGTGCAGACAGAGGTTTGCAGGGATGAGTCTGTGTTATGCATGTCTGGTAGGTTCAGCTCAGAGGCAGTATTTAGTCCTCAGGGATGTTTGTCATTTTGAAGTACTCTTTCATTTAGGTGCAAATCAAGATCCAAAGCCTTGCGTGTTATAAATCAGCTGCACTTGTCTATCACTTGTACCACTAGAGAATCTAATCTGGCAAAGGTCAATAAAGGTAAATCAGTCTCCAGTCTCCTGCACACCAGAAGTCCTCTTTCTAAACACTAAGGCATAGACATTCCATGCTGGATTTTATCAGATGTCTCTCAGTGCATAACCAAGCAGCCCATTTTGCTCCTGATGGAGCGTGACATGAGGAGCAGACTTGTCACAAGTGCTGCAGAAGGACAGCAGAGGGGATGTCCTGTCCCTTTGGGTTGCAAGTCCTTCTGTGCTCCATCCCCAGTACCCTTCCTAATGCTTAGGTGGGAAAAATGCACAGAGACATTACACATCCCTGTGTGGCACCGAGGGCAAGGCATTTTTGCAGGTTTTTGGCCATTATGAGACACCCAGGATGCAGGACACAGCAGATCTAGAGTTGCTGGCCCAGGGATGAGTCCAACTTGTTCCTCATACACCACCCAGTTGCAGTCTGCAGCCCAGACCCCTACAATTAACTTCCTGTATTTCTTTTTGAGCAGCCTCTTTCAAATCCCAACTACACACCCGAAATGAGCTACCCAGACCAACTGCAAGAAGAGTAGGATCAAAATAATGGTCTCAGAGCCAAGAGTGGATTTACTAGGCACAAAATTCCCACTAATTAGATGGAACAGTTAAATGACAAAGTCCAGGCAGGGGTTGGGGGTTGCAGTTGGGATTTCTCACCAGAGCATTGATCTTCAGGTGGCTTCAGGAAGATGTGAGAGGGGAATCTGTCCTTTGGCTGATGGCAGTGGTTGCTGTGATGTGGTAGGGGGGTTGGAGCACGTCACTGTCTGAGTGTGACCAGGTCTGGGGGAGGGTGGGTGTGCTGACACATCTGGAGCTGGGGGTTGTGTGCCAGGGCTCAGCTCTGGATGCCTCGCAGGTGCCTGAGGCTGATCCAACCCCTGCATCAGGGAAGGACCTCCTGAGACTGGACAGGACCCACGTCTGGTGGAGGCTGAGCGAGCAGCAGATCCCAGTGGAACTGGGAAGGGGATTCCCTAGAGGTCCTGTGCAAGGGGGAATTAGTGGGAGGAGGCAAATATTTTAGTGTGGTAACGCTAGGAGGTCATTGTAGACAGAACAAAGAAAGGATCTTGTGTTATAAACTCCACAATATCCACCCAGGAAATATCCAAACACTTCAGATCTCTTCTGAAGTTATTTCCTTAATTCTGTTTTAACTCCCGCGCGTTTGCGGATGCAATTATTGTCCTATGGAAAAAAGAAAATATCCTCCCACACAAGTGAGATGAAGAATATTAGCTGGAGTCAGCCACTTGTGACAAGAGCTGCTTGAAGAACAGAGAGCTGTGTTTATGGTGCTCTGGTAACAAGCAAAGAGCACACTTTAAAATAATTAATAGATAAAACAACAGCCGTTCTCCTTCTTCGAGAGCGGCGAGCCCTGCTCCAGCTGTGCCCGTCTCCCAGATGTGCCCGTGGGTCTGAGCGTGGGACTCCTGCCTTGCAGACTCATCCCGCCGGCAGACTCGTCTCACCAGATGAACCAGTTTCACTTTCAGAAATAGGAAGTTCGCCGGGAAGGGCCGGCGAGCGCCCAGACGCGTGCGAAGAACGCGGGGCGGCAGGATGAGCTGCCCGGCCGGCGGCATGAGCCCGGGATCACCCCTTCCTCCGGCCCCCCGAAGCGCGGTGGCATAGCCCACCGCACCCACCGCATCACCGGGGATGGAGCAGTTTGTCAGGAAGCGCTTGAGCTTCCTGACATCCTTCTGGAACAAGCTCCGTCCCCGTGCCGTGACGGAGAGCTGCTCCCTGGGGTATCTCGGTTCTGATTCCGTTTCGCTGCACTCGGAGCCGAACTCCATTTCCTTCATCCCCAAGTCCTCTCTCTGTATCGCTTTATACGCTTTCACAGCCCGGAGCTCCGAGGAACTGAGCGTAAGCGCAGGGGACAAACTGCGTGTCCTCAGAGAAGAGGGGGAGTATGTGTTAGCCCGGCGGCTGCTGGGGGAGCCGGCCATGGGCTACGTCCCCGCTGCCTACGTGGCCAACCTCAGCCAGGGCACCTCTGCTCACCGCCCGTAAGTATCCGATGCTCTGGATCCGTAGGGGGATGGGGCTGAACCAGGGTAGCACATCCCCGTGCAGGGAAAGGCAGCGCTCATTCTCCGCAGCGATGGGGACAACGAGCTCCTTGTCCCCTGCTTTTGCCATCAGTGGTGCTGGGACTGAGCGGGGATCTACCTTGCCCTGGGCATCCCGGCCCTGGAACTCCTGCAGCTCGTGGTAGTGTGGTGGAGAGGTATTCGGCACAGCAAGCGAGATTTGGGGGATGTGCCCAGGGGAAGAGGTGCCGGTGCCCCTTCCTGGACGCATCACCCTCGCACGGGATGGGGTGTTTCTGGGCTGGGATGCGGTGTGGTGGTGGGCACAGGTTGCAGCTATGCTGCCAAGTAAACAGGCTCCTGCTTGCTCTGGCTGCCTTCCCTCTTGTCCTGCATTAAAGAGGAGGCAGCAGGGAGGGAGAGAGTGAGCTGGGAAAACCTGTACCTGAGCCCTGCCAGCTCCAAAGGGCTCGGGAGCATGGGAGGAAGCAGTTTGGGTTGGTACAAGCCAGGAAGCTCAGAGATGTGCAGGGCCAAGATGTAGTGCTGCTGCTGCTGCCATCTGGCTCCTGCTTATCCGGAGCTGGGGGCTCCCTCCCTGTCGGTGCCTCTGCCAGCCGACACGGAGCTCGGGGTGATGTCTCAACCTTCTGTCAGCTGGGGAAAGCCCAGGCTCATCGTTGCATAAGGCAGCCTGGTCCCGACACGTCGGGCAAAGCGCCCCGAGACACCGCTGTTCCCTCTGCTCCTGGCCCTGAGTCACGCCGAGTGCCGGGGAGCTCAGGGCTGGGGCGGGTGTGTCCCTGGAGACCCCCCCGCGCTGGCCCTGTGCTGTGTGAGTGGGGGTGAAAGAGAGGAGCGGGAGAAGCCTGGGAAGGGTCCCCAGTGTGAAGAGGCAATGCTGGCAGCCGGTGGGGTGGGAGAGACCTTCCCCGTGTGAGCTTTGAGGGGACAGTTGGACAGGCTACAGCTGAGGCTACAGCAGTGTGTGTGTGTTTGTGTGCACATGTGTGTGTTTCTGTGCACATATATGTGTTTGTGTGCACGTGTGTGTGTGTTTGCGTGCATATGTATGTGTTTGTGTGCATGTGTGTGTGTGTTTGTGTGCACATGTATGTGTTTGTGTGCACGTTTGTGTGCACGTGTGTGTGTGTTTGTGTGCACGTGTGTGTGTGTTTGTGTGCACCTGTGTGTGCACCAGCCGTGCACAGCAGGTGCCCAGCCCCGTCCCGAGGACAGGGGTGAGGAGGATGCCGAGGCTGGGAGGGCGGATGGCAGTAACGAGCACACAGACTCCGCGGAGCCGCAGGTCGGAGCTGGGTGGTAATTTGTTCAGCTGCTGTAACCCCATCACATATAATTTCCTGCACGGCTTCTCAGACGCTGGCGATCCCAGCTAATGACGAAACCTTCAGCTTCTCACGTCTTGGTTGCCTTAGGCTGGATGGGGTTCCCCACACTCCAGTGCATCCCGCTGCATCGGGACGCAACCAGCCAACCTGCCTTTCCTTGATGGGGAGTCAGTGATGAATCTCAGTGCTGTGACACATCAGAGGGGTTTGGCTGGTCCTCCCATCCTCCCCCCGGCTTGGTGCTGTCCCCAACCAGCACTACGAGGTGTTTTTACTGATGTCATTTCCTCATAGGCTTAGAGCTATATCTGTCTATAAACTGCAGGTCAAGAAGTGCAAAGTGATCCTGTGCCTGCAGGTGTTGCTCTCGTGGCAGGACACAGGTACAATCCCACCAGAGCATCCTGCACACAGCACCAGGTGGTTGTTGCTTCATTCACCACAGGCTGTCGGCCGAGGTGCAGCACTGAGCCACAGGTGTAAACCTCCTGGGTTTGGGATGGGGCTGAGACCTGGACAACTCAATACACTGGTGTTCAGACACTGATGGAGGAAATGCCCAATCCCTGGCAGAGTTCAAAGCCAGGTGGGATGAGGCATTGAGCAACCTGGTCTAGTGGAAGGTGTCCCTGCCCATGGCAAGAGGGGTGGAGTGAGATGAGTTTTAGGGTCCCTTCCAACCCAAACTATTCTTGGATTCATATTCTATGAAATAGTTTGCAGTCAGTGAGCTGCAATAAACTGCAGCAAGTGCCTGCAGAACCCACTCAATGCAAACAGCCCTGATACAGGCAGCCACATTTACAGGTTCTGAGACATGGACTGGCTGCTGTGCCACTGGCTTGGTGGCTGCAAGGATGAGCAGAAAGTGGGATCCCAAGAGCTGCTCCCCCTCCCTGGCTCAGAAGGTGCAGGATGCCCCGATATGGATGCAGCTCCATCCATGCACCGTCCCCTTATGCTGCACTGACCCCTCTGCTCTGCTCCCCAGCTGGTATTTCAGCAAGATTAGCCGAAACGAAGCGGAACAGCTCCTCCTCTCGCCTCCCAACCAGCACGGCTCCTTCCTTGTCCGGGACAGTGAGAGCAGCAAGGGCGAATACTCTCTCTCAGGTGACTTTGTGGCAATTATCCAGAGAAAATTAGCACAGGGAAAGGAACTGGTTCCTTAAGGCAGCTCCTGGCTTGGTCAGCGTGGGGTGAAAAACAAGGGAATAAGTTTAAAGCACTTTTCAGCACCTTATTGAATTGAACCAGCTGCTTTCTGAGAGCGCAAAGCTAACAGAGAAGGGCTGGATTGCAGAATTACTGAGGTAAAGGAAAGTGCGTAGCTCCCGTCTGGGGTAGGAAAGCTGTAAACATTTCCCTGCAACTTAATGATGGTGTCATGTCACTAACTCCCGGGATTTCATTCCAACAGCTTTTGTCATCTGAGGTTGTTTAAAAGCATGCTGCCACTCCAGATTATCAGGCCTGGGCTGCACAGACCAAAATCTGAATTCAGAGGGGTTTGGACCAGGCAGTGCTGTTACAGTCTGGTCCTATTCACGTAAAAGCAATCCTGAGAAATTCATGGCAAACCCCCATCCCACCATCGGTCCTCGGGCTCTGGGAGTCCCAGCTGCCACTGGTTTATCCACCTTGAGCAGCTCTGCTGTTCTCTGAGCAGGCCATTTCCACAGGAAATAATCCTTGATAAAAAAGCATCACCTCTCTGGTCCAAAGGAGCCCAGCTCACCCACAGCCAGGAGTCCTCTGAGACAGGAGGTGGGAAGAGAAGGGATGTGGGGATTGGGGTATAACACTCCCGGGGTGAGTTGTGTTGCTTCAGGATAATTAAAAGACTGGGTGTCTGGAAAGGAGAGAGGGTGAAGTCAGCAGGAAGGTGGGAAGGAGCTGTTGATTGCATGAGTTGAGTTTTCCCCAACCTGGGCTTCCCCACAGTGCGGAACCACACCAAGGTCAGCCACTTCCGAATCTGCAAGAGCCCCAGGGGCAGCCTCTACATCCAGAAGGGACACCCCTTCCCCAACATGGAGGAGCTCCTCACCTTCTACATGGAGCACTGGAAGGTCATCCAGAGCCCTTTGCTGCAGCCCTGCAGCCCCGCGGTGCGTACACCAGTGGCCCAGAGCAGCCCGGCTCCCAGGGATGAGCAGGATGGGAAAAAGGAAAGAAAGACTAGGGAAAATAGAAATAATTACTCTATCCACTTGGGATTCAAGCTTTATTAAACTAAATTTAAAGCCCACCCACTTGCTGCCAGCATCACCTTTTATCAGCCACGCCAAGGCTGGGCATGGCATTTCTATGGATTTTTGACTGGGAAAAATTAACAGAATTTTCTGAAATGTCTTCTCCATCTCAAAGACTAGAAACCAAGTTGTTACAAATCCCTTCAATACTGCTTCTGGAAATACTTGTGCTTCCAATTTTTTCCCAAGAATATAAGACGTACACATTGCTTTTATATAGTTTTCATACCAATTAGTATGGCACTCATAAATCTAATTACAGTATTAATCCCAAATTGCCAACTTATTTCCTGATTAGAATTCCATCCACTGATTACGACTTAGAAATAGCAATTAAACATGTGAATAATCCAGGAGTTAAACTGAAAGGTGTAGTATAGAAGAAATGCCTAAGGAGCTGAAGTCTAAATCAGCCATATTACGCAATAATATTAATTTAATTATTTTTATTTATTTGTGGAAATGGAGAAAAGCCACTTTTGAAGGCTGATTAGGAGAGAGTTATGACTTGAACTCCTGATATTTCATGTAGTCTCCCAAATCTCCCCCCTTGCACACTTGGGCTTCCTGCAGGGGTCAGGCAGATGATGCCCCATGTGCTTTGTGAACTTCTAGCAGAGGGAAAAGCAATGCTCGGGCTGCAGCCCCTGTGCACACAGATGGGGCAGCATCATGTCCTGCTCTGTGGGCACCAAAAGCTGATGCAGGCTCCACAGCAGGTCCTGCCTGGCTGGCTGGCTGGTCCAAGAGTGTCATTCCATGTCCATTTGGCAGACCCCCCCTGAGAGGGATGGCTGGGAGCGCCCACGCTGGGAATTCACCCTGCGGAGGAAGCTGGGAGAGGGCTACTTCGGAGAGGTGTGGGAAGGGCTGTGGAGGAACACGGTGCCAGTGGCCATCAAGATCATAAAAGGTACGTGGAGAATCAGATGTTAACAGCGGCCAGCTGGGTCTCTCCTTCACTGCCACATCAGTCACACTCTTTTGTTTCCTCATCCCCTTGGTCACTGTGACTGTTTAATCAGGCAAATTATGGTAGGACCTGGCAAGGAGCCGCTGGACTATTTCTGTGGGCAGACCTAAGCTTGGGCTGCATTGCTATAAAATGGCTCCAGTCAGTGGGTTTGGGATCACGTCAAGTCAAATGGGTTTGTGACAATGGGATGCAATGCCCTGTGGAAAACACCTCTTGGCTGTTTGGGTCTGAGACACAGTTTGTGCAGACATCAGCTTTGAAGGCAGGGGTGGACTGCAGGGAGGACAAAGGTCCTTATCCAAGTTGGAGGTGCCAACAGCCACATGAGAAAGCAGCTCACAATGGCCGTGTTGGCTTTCTCACCCAGCTGACATGAAAGCAGAAGACTTCACCAAGGAGATTCAGAACCTGAAGCGCCTGAGGCATGAGAAGCTGATCCAGCTGCACGCTGTCTGCTCACTGGATGAGCCCGTGTACATCATCACTGAGCTCATGCGCAAAGGCAACCTCCACAGCTACCTCAACAGTGAGTACCGTGCCAGTGCCATGGGGAGAGGGCTCCTGAGGCACTGCTGGTCTGGGGGTGCTTTCTGTGCCCTGTGAATTTGAATGGGGACCCTAAGAGAGCACCAGTCTGGTTTTGGTCCTTTTTAGATCAGTGGTAACACAGATCTATCCATAGGCATTTGGTGGAGATTGTCTTGGGTGACCCCAAGACTCAAAAACATGGTCTGGTGTCTGTGTGGGCTGGGTCCATATCAGCCCCTGGGAGCCCAAGAATGCTGGTAGGGACCTTCATCTCTCCTTCTTTACCCACCCATGGTCTGCCTGCTCCCACCAGTGCACACAAATCCTACTGCTGTGTTTGGGCAACTCCACCTTCTTTGGGAATGAAATGGCCAAACCTCCCCATGGGTTTGTTCATGTGCAGAGCTCATAAGAGGCCATGATCCACTCATCATCCTACCATCAGGTTATTTTTCTTGGCCTTTCTTTTCCTGATGCAGTAATCAGCCTTGAAAGGAAACAACTGCTCCCACTGAGACCTGTTTTTCTACTGGGTACACATCCTCCTACCCACACTGACCTCATTTTTGGTTGGGGCTCCAGAAGCATTTGGTGCCGGAGGAGCTGGAGCTCACAGGCACAACAGGTTGAGAGGCCTGGTGGGAGATTTGCATGGCAGAAGGTCACCTTTAGCTTTGAACAAGCCATGAATATCTGCATCTTTGTTGCAGCACGTGGTGCCTTTCAGAGCTCCATTCCTGAGGAGCACATGGCTGTGCTGAACTTCCCACACAGTGCCACCAGGATATTTAGCCAGGACCTCCAATTCAAGGTTTTACAGGCTGCCCTAGTTCCACATTGCCAGCACAGGGTCTCCCTCCAAACCAGAACACCCAGAACAGATGTTGGTAGATTGCCCCCAACTCTTGGATCATGTGGATTAATAGGTCCCGAAGGGAAGTCCCTGGGCACCTCCCACCTGCTCAACATCGCCTGCCAGGTGGCGGATGGGATGAGGTACCTGGAGGAGAAGCACATTGTCCACCGGGATCTGGCAGCCCGAAACATCCTGGTGGGAGAGGAACTCACCTGCAAAATTGCTGATTTTGGACTCGCCCGGCTCCTCAAGGTCAGTCCCATTACCCTGGGCCACCAAGCTGCCCCGTGCTGTTCCCTGATGGCAGCTGTTCCCTGCCATCCTCTTTCCCAATCTGCAGCTCCAACAAAGCCCCAAAAGCAGTCTCTGTGTTGATCATCCCATCCCTCATGTCCCATCTCTCACTGCTTTTCAGGATGACATTTATTCCACCAGCAGCAGCACTAAAATCCCGGTGAAGTGGACAGCCCCAGAGGCAGCCAACTACCGCACCTACTCCCTCAAGTCCGATGTCTGGTCCTATGGCATTCTGCTCTATGAAGTCTTCACATATGGACAGATCCCATATGAAGGTAGGGCTGCCAGCACACTCCTATGCCCTCCATCCACATGCTGGGCAGCTTGCCCATGGTCCCCAAGAGACAATGTGTCATGAATTATTGTATTGTCCCTTCCACAAGGGATGTGGAAGCAGCTCCTGGAGCACGAGCAAGTTATTGTCCACTTTAGGGATGGTTTACAGGGATTTTTTGTGGTTGTAGAGTGAGTGCAGGAGCTGAGGGCAGGAAGGTGGTATGGGCTGAAGGATCTCCCACATCCTTCAGGGCAATCTTCTCCTTCTTTGCAGGGATGACAAACCAAGAAACTGTACGGCAAATCACCAGGGGCTACCGCCTTCCCCGGCCCAGCTCCTGCCCTCCTGAGATCTACAGCATCATGCTGGAATGCTGGAGTGGGAACACGGAGGAGCGTCCCACCTTCCTGGCGCTGCGGGAGAAGCTGGGCTTCATCTACAGAAGGCTGCTCAGCTCCCTCTCCTGAGGGACCCCTTCCCACTATCCTTCCTGCACAAGACCCTCCAGGCCAGCTCTTGCCAAGAAGTTCTTTTCTGCTAGTTTGCCCTTTGACAGGGCTACGAGGAAAGCACATCCCCCCAAAAAACAGTCCATGGTCCCTCGCAGTCAGGATGCAGGGAGGTGGCAAAGGGAAAAGGCAATGAGTTGTGGAGAACTCGTTGCCAGCACTTGGCTGTGTAGCAGTCTGGAGAAGCCCCGTGGTAGCAGAGGCATCACCCAGAGTTTACATCTTCATTCAGCCAGTAGGGTGGGAGGTCCCTGTCACTCCCCACACCAACGTGAAGGTTTGCAGTTCATGTTCAGCTGTGGCTCCCCTTGATTTTTCTTGTAGTGTGTGTCCGGTGTATTTATCAATAAATGTGTGTGCATCCATCCGTGGGAGTCCTCACAGGGCACTGCTGGATGCTCTGTCCATACCACACTGCTCTGCTCCCTCCCAGGAATCGTAGATTGATTTGGGATGGAAGGGATCTTCATGGTTCATCTTGTTCCAACCCCCCTGCTATGGGCAAAATGACACTTTCCACTAAACCAGGTTGCTCCAAGCCCTGTCCAAGCTGGATGTGAACACTTTCAGGGATGGGTTCAAGGAACCCATCAAGGATAGGTTCAAGGAAGCAATGGTTTGCAACCAGTCCCACTCTTGGAACCACAGATATAACCATTCTTTTGTCTCCTTGGATTCTGTTCATCCAGGTATACACTAAACCTCAGTGTGCCTCTGCCAGCCCTTTCCCAGCCAGCAGCCCTGCTTGCCCTGAGAACCCTGCACAGGCAGCTCCTCTCTGGGCTGCTCTGCTCTGGATCCTTGTCTCACTCACCACTGTGTGTTAATTCCAAGAAAAATATATGTTTGGGATAAATTATCTGATGTCTTCTTATCCCAGGTGCAGGCAGGGAAGGTAAAACTGCTTCACTCAAAAGAGAGTTTTGCTCTTTAGCCCACCCTTGGTGCAAAGCCAGGAGATGATCCCACCACCCCCAGCTCCTCACTGATCCCAGGGCACAGCATTACAGGACAACCTTGAGCTTCTGGTCCCTCCCAAGACGGGGGAGCATTTGCTCCAGGCAAGTCCCTGTTGCCCATCCTGCCCATGCACACTCCCAGAGGCCAGGCTGTCCTTGGCAGCAGTGGAAGGACTCATAGAAAAGCAGCACTGGGAGCAGTGCCAAGACTCCAGACTGGTGCAGGCAGCCTCTCCGTGGTGGCCTGAGTGAGGCTGCTCGAGCACTAACACACTCATGGCACTGGTGGCAGGAGCACAAAGTGCTGTGGGTGAAAGGCAGCTGGCACTGAATTCCTCCTGATGAGCCTATTTTGCCTGTTTGCAGGTGGCTGCTGGGATTGAGCCAACAGCTGTGTTGGAATTTATAAAGTTAATAAAGTTTATGCAACACTCCCCCCATGCCTGGGCAGTGTCCGTGCTGTGTGGAACTGCGGAAACAAGTCTGGCTGTTAATTGAGCAAGTCTCAGTGCACGAGGGGCCTGGAAAGGGGAAACAGGAATGTGGTTTAGGGGAGGGATGAATCCTGCTCTGTTCATGCTTCCGAGTGAGGGTGAGGTGGTTGCTGAGCCCACGGAACTGCAGCCGTGCCCTGGGAAGGCGGCAGCTCCCGGTTTGAGTGTTCCCAGATGGAAAAAGCAACAGGTTGGGTTTGGACACGGTTGCAAGAGGAAACCCTAATTTGTACAAGGATTTTTCAGCCTGATCAAACGCTTGAGCAGAGAGAACATCTATGCACAGTCAGGTCCTGCAAGAAAATAAAGACCAAAACTGTGTCTGACAGGTGAGGAGTTCATGACACACCGAGGAAGGGCAGGGACACCTGTGGCACAGGCACAGTGGGGCTGCTGCAGCATAGAATCATAGAAAGATTTGGGTTGGAAATGACCTTCAAGACCACCTTATTCCAACCTTGTTGCCGTGGGCAGGAACACCTTCTACTAGACCAGGTTGCAGAAATAGGAAGACATTCGATTTGCAGGTCTGGTTGCCACCAGATGGAGCTCAAAAATAAGCAGGAGGAGAAGGGTGTGCGTGGGGTGACGGGGTGCTGGGGCTGGCACAGCGTGATGGGGCTGGTGTGGGACACTGTGGTCCATGGTGAGGCCAGTGGGGCTGGCAGGGCTGCAGGCAGCCTCCTGCCTGCACTGGCCCATCAGACACATGGCTCCAAAACAGCTCACTCAGCTGCTGCAGTGACCTGATGGGGATGTGGAGCAGGGAAATGGGGGCATGATGACACGGTGCTGCCCACAGCAGCTTTTCTTTCCTCCTCCTCCTCCTCCTCCTCTGCTGCATGAAAAGCTGATCCATTGCCTGGGTTTGCCCTCCAGCACGGTCTGCTGGGTTTTGGCATTTCTCCGAGTCATTATTTGCTTTCTAAAAGTAGACAGAGTTGGTGGGGGTGGGGGGGAGCCCAAATTTTCCCAATCCGCTCCCAGGATCTCAGCCTGGACTGGGCACTGCAGCTCCCCCCAAAACTGGACCAGGCTTTTCCTTAAATCCATTGTACAAAGGCAGGGATGGTGTGGCCCCAGTCCTTCATGGACCCCTCCGGAGTGGGCACTGCAAATCCTGCTGTTACAGGCATTCTGCTGCTCTGTTTGCAGCCTGGCATGTGCCCTGTTTGTGCATTCAAGGATTGGAGCCTTGACCCAATGGCATTTGGAAACAGTGTCAAGCTAAAGCTAATGCAAGGTCTTTGAACTGCACAGTTCATTTCTATTTTTAAGATCCCACATCAGCCTTTGAAGGGTGAGGGGGAAGCAAAACTGTTGCAGTAAAAAATAAAACAACAAAACAACCTCAAGCAGCAAGAGGCAGGGAATGAAAGGAAATATTTCTCACCAGAGGCAGCAGGGTGGTACAAGGGGCATTGCAAGGGACAAGAGTGAGCAGAAACCTGGGAGTTTTTGACCAAGTATGTGAATTAATCAAAAGTCAAAACACCTCTGGGGGAGCAGAGGAGGGATGACAATCTCAGTGGAGTTGGTGCCATGGGAGGTGGGATTGCCCCTCTGATAGCAAGCCCTGTGGAAAGGGGGAGGATGATTAGGGAGGGGTATAGTGTATGGGAAACCCATTTGCTTGTCTTGTTTCTACTGCTGTGTCTCTCTTGCTGTCCCACCACAGCAGGCAGCACAATGACACAAGACAAATAAAGTCAGCTGGAATCACAGAATTGCTGGGATTGGAAAAACCTGCTGAGATCATTGAGTCCAACCATTCCCCAGCACTGCCAATCCCACCTCTAACCCACATCCCCAAGTGCCACATCTACAGATCTTTTAAATCCCTCCAGGGATGGTGGCTCCACTACCCTAGGCCGCCTGTTCCCATGCTTGATAATTCTTTCAGTGAGGAAATTTGTCCTGATATCCAATCCAAATCTCCCTAGCACAATTTGAGATCATTTCATAGAATTGTGGAATGAGAGTTTTCTCTCATCACTTGTTATTTGGGAAAAGAGACCGACACCCACAGCAGTGGAGATGGAAAGAGAACAAAAATAAACTTGCCTGGCTGTCAGATGCTTTTCCTAAATATGTCTGAATGCTGTGGAGGTGCAAGAAAGGCACTAAAAGCCTTTCAAGCCCAAGCAAACAAGGCAATGCCAAATGCTTTGCTCTCAGCAGTACCATGAAGCTGCCTGGGAGAACATCTGGGGAGCTGTTCCTGTTTCTTCAGTCCCACCAGAGAAGGAGCCTGAGTCTGTGACACTTTACAGACATTCAGAAAAACAGCAGAGTTTTTCCAGGCAGTTTTGCTCCACTGGACAGGGAGCTCCATGGGCATAAGGGCAGCCACAGACAGGTTCTGCAGTCACTGCTGTAAATCCAACCCACCTTGCAGCAATGTGGGAATGAATTTAACCTTCATCCAGGTTGGAGGGGCATCATCAGTGTGCCCAGCTGAAAAGTAGGGGCACAGGATTGGTGCCTTTGCTCTGCCACTTCCTCCCCTGGGTGCCTGGGGATAGTTGTTGGGCTTGACCCTCACTGATCACAAGACCAAAAAGCAAATACAGCAATATTGACTTTACCTTTGTGTGCCCACACTGTATCCTGCAGGCTTGGAAAAAAAAAAGTGATGCTTCTGCTGGGAACCAGCAGTTGAGGAGACTCTGCTGCTGCCTTAAGGCATCTCAGGGGTGAGCAGAACCCAAAGGGTTTGCTGAGGCAAGGAAGGCCCTGGAGCAGTGCCACAGCCATGCTTTCCAGCTTGCCAGCCAGACAAAAAGCCTTGTCTTGTCTTATTCAGAAAGGATTTATTTTTGCTTGATTTTCCTGTGTTCTGGGAAGTTTAAAGGCTTCCATGTGCCTCCTGTGATACACAGCCCCCTGCACACAGGTGGAGCCATCCCACAAACAGCAGTTTGCCTCCTGGCTGGAAGTTGCATCAGATCAGTTGTGGGGTGATGTGCTGCTGTGGACATGGGGGTCACCCACAGGGTGCTGGCAGCCTCCAGGGTCCAAACTGTGTGTCCAAGGCTGTTGGGACACAGCCCCCCCAGCCATTCCCTTTGGATGCACATACTTATACAGGGAGAACAGAGGTCCCACTGCTGTCCTGGCCCCTTACAGGGACAAGGGACAGACTCTCTACCCTGAGGACAAGGAGAAGCAAAGCTCAAGGAAAAGCTTACTCAACCCAACCAGAAACAAGGAACAAAGCGAGAAGTGACCTCAGATGCCCCTGCAGTACAGATAGAAAGCACAGCAGCCCTGCCCCCCTTAATCCCCCCTCCCCAGCTGCTCCCTGCCCTCCTCCCTGTCTGCCTTGGGGCACTGGATGGGGAAAAGTCATGACTCAGGGGTCCCATGACCTCAGCTGCCATCAGGGCTGCAGCACCTGGTGCACACAGGGACAGCCCCACACCTCATGCTGTGGCTGGAAGCAGAGCAAGAAGATTTGGCACCTTTAAATCAAGCTCTGCCAGGGTTTTTCTGCCTCCAGCAGGAACAAAGGTGCTCCCTTCACCCTGGCACCAGCAGGCTCTTGTATTCCCAACTACCAGGCTGATCACAGAAGGACCAAGCAGCCAAGCTGACTAATTCAAGGCAAAAATCAGCCAAAACAGCCTTTAAACAGTACAGCACATGGGCCAGCTGGGATCCAGGGCTGCCAAATCCAGTGCACCCCGAGCTGCCACCCACACCACGAGCTCCAGCCTGACATCAAGACCCACAAAATGCACACCATGAGCAAGCCTCATCTCTCCCCTCACTATGGAGGGCTCACTTTTTACTCAGTTCCTGTCCCCAGCCCCAACCAGACTGGCTCAGGCCCTGGCACTCACTCCTACCCCTCGAGGCACGAGGGCATGGCAGCAACGTGCTGAGGGAGCAAAACAAGTTCAAGTGCCAGCAGCGACAGGCTGTGCAGCCAAGTAAGGAGAAAAGGGTGGGGGGAGGCATTTGCAGCATCACCACAGCCCAGCCAGATCCTGCTCATGTACAAAACACACACGGACCGGTGAGTCACACTGGCACGTGATATCCAGCATCACCAGCTCCTGCCATTGGAAGCTGTGCTGTGCCCTGGTCCAGCCCCACCAACACCTCCAGCACCCCTCTGCCCTCTCCCCTCCACACATGAAGAACAACCCAAGGAAAAGAACCCACAGAGTTTTAAAAGGCTGCTCAAGTTTATTAGTTGCCATTGTATGGAGTTCAAGGTAATAAAACGTGTTACCAAGTCTGCTTAGTTACGCTGGGAAAAGAGTAAAAAGGCTGGTGTGGAATCGTTGGGGTTTGCTGCACTTTTCCATCAGGAGGCAGCAGCTTTGCCCTGGAGCAGCCAGCTACTCTACGGGGAGGGGGTTGTGCCCGCCGGACGCGGAGCAGCCGCCGACCCGCTCACGGCTCACGCCGAGGGCTCAGAGCTCGGCTCACTGATGTGGTGCCTCCGTCCCACTCCTGGGGCTGGCACCAGGCCACAAGTCATCGGTCCTGTTGTCACCCGCAGAGCTCCCGAGCTGCAGGGCAGAGCAGAGAGAGGGTCAGGCCCGTGTTGACATGTGGCGTTATGGCTCTGCGCTGACTCCTGCAGCAAAGGGATGGGTGCTCTGGGCACAGACACGGCCCATGGGGTCAGGATGCACTGAGGGGGATGCAGCAGGGATGTCCCCAACTGCCCTGGGTGCTCCACTGGTGCTCCCCCTGTGTCATCTCAAAACACTCACCTCTGCGGGGACTCCGACACAGTTGTCATGGTCGGGTGAGTCGTCTTCCCAAAGAAGAAGCTGGCCCACCACTGGCCAGGGTCAGACTTGGGCAGGTCTGGGGGACAGTGCATGCCAGGGAAAGTCCAGGTCAGTGCCACCCATGGCCACCCAACTCTCATCCCATGGGAGAGGCTGGGTCACCTCCAGTCAGATTTGCAGAGGAGGGGCTGGGAGCAGAGTCCCCCCCTGAGCCAGGACAGGTGGCACTTACCCAGGGAGTGGGGGGTGACTTCCCCTGAGTACTCTGAGCTGCAGGAGCTGCTGCTGGATGTGGAGCTCAGGCGCCCTATGGAGAAATCATGGCCATCAGAATCACTGCTGCTCCTTGGTCTTGCCATCAGGAGCAAAGCACGGCCTTGGTGTGACTGTCCCTAGGTGACATGGCTCAGTCTCATCACTAGCTCACTCCAGTACTTGCCCAGGTTTAGTGCCAGGTCAATAAAAAACACTAGGAAGGGAATACTGGTGAGATTCCAAGAGCAGGGAGTGGAAAAACACCTGAACACCTCTGCAGGAGAACACCTACAACCCCAAGGACATCATTTAGTGGCTTTGGGAGGCCTATGCAAAAGACTTGAGGCCAAGAGGATGCAGATTCCTGTGTTCTAGTCCAACTGCTACAAGCCTGTTGCTTGTTTCAGCTCAAGGGGAATCCTTTAACTCTCTCTGATTTAAGCAATCCATTGAACCAGAAAGTCTCTGCCAGGAGAGGTACTGGTAGCAACCATTGCCCAGACTGGTTTTGCAGCTCATTTCTATAGCAACAGTGCAAGGTGAAGCCATCACCTCCCCTTCCCTACAACCTTAGTAACAAGTGAAGGTTTGAGATCCCTCACCAGCTTGTACAGCTGGGCAGGGGCTGCAGGGCCCAAAGGAGGCTCTGGGCAGCAGGAGGGACACTGCTGGTTGTTCCCTTTTTTCAGCAAAGGCTCAGGCGGGGCTCCAGCTGAAAGCACAGACCTGAGCTCAGCTCCATCTCTGCTGGAGCCACATTCCCCCAACCCCTTGCAGAGCTCCCAGCCTGCTCCTCCGGCATCCTGAGACCACCCCAGCCCCCAGCCCACCCTTACTTCTGCGGTAGTTGTGTGTGGCCATGAGCGAGCCGCTGGATGGGATGGATGCCATGGCTCTTGATCCTGGTTGTCGTGCAGATCTAAACCTGTGAGCACAGAGGCAGCTGTCAGCACCCCCCTGGCCCACACCTGCACCCCAGAAACCTGCAAGGAAACGATGGAAACATCGTGGCTTCTGGAGAGATGGGACGTGCAGCCCCGTGCTGGGAACGGTGGTTGGTGCTCGCAGAGCTGCACAAGGATTAAATCCACAGAGCTCTAAGAGCTACGTGCAGCATAATTCCCTCGTACACAAGTGCCTTCCCAGAGCACAGCCCGGCACAGCCGCACAGCCCGGCACAGCCGCACAGCCCCTTCCCGACCCCCCGCGGGTGTTTTTCTTGCAGGAATCCAACTCCCCTCCTTGTATCAACAGCTGGAATTATGAAATCCCTGACGGATGTTGCATAAGGAGCAAAGAAATGTTCAGCTGGGGCACATAGCAAGGGTGTTCCAGCACGAGTTTCCAGCCCCAGCCTGCCCTCAGCAGCCTCCCCATCACTCACAGCCGGGACAAGCCTGCCCGCCCTTCACCTTTGTTGTGGTTCATTCCAGTTCTGAACTAGAGAGAACTGAACTTTATCCTCCTTGCACAAAGCACCTTCCTGCCCGGAGCTGACTCTTCCCACAGTTTGACCCCCGCTTTTTCTTCAAGGAAGCTCAAAAAAAAAACCCAAAAAAAGGCTCGGGGAGGCCAAGGGTGCCAGATCCCAACAGCTGGAACTGCGTGGGAGACAACGATCCCCCCCACCACCCGCGAGAAGCAACCTGGCCATCCTTAGCGGGAGACACTGAGGCACGGAGAAGTTTCACCCCAAAGCCTCTGAGCGCCGACCCCTCTCGAAGAAAAACCCTCAGATCGCCACGGGCCGCCCCGTTTCCCCCCGCACCTGGGCTGGGCTGTGGGCGGCGGGGTCCGCTGGGGTCCGGCGGGGAGGGCGCTGGGGCCGCGGGGCCCGCGGTGCGGGGTCTGCGCTCCGCTCGGTGCGCCCGCACGGCCTGAGCCGCGGCGCTGCCGCTCCGCCCTTGAGCCGAGCTTAAATCCCCTCCGGCCGCGCCCTCCCGCGGGATCCGCCAATCGCCGTGGGGGCGTGGCCGGCCACACCCCTTCCCCGCGGGGGGGGGAGTGTCGCGATTGTCCACAGAGCGGCGGGTGGAATCTGGTGTGGCATTAAAAAGCTTTCAAAACTGGAGTAAAAGTGAATAAATAAATACGGGTTTGAGGGGTTCTGAGCAGGCTGGGCTGTGTCAGTTTTGGGGGAGAATGTTTTATTTCAGAGGAAAGAGCTTGAAGCAAGGCCAAAGTACAGCCCACGCCACAATCCAGCTCCTCCGTATTTGGGTACCAGTGCAGCATCACGCGCAGATGCTGTTCCATAAATCACTGGTGGTGCAGGGTGAGAGTCCAAGAGAGCCAAGCCAATGGATTTGTGTATGAGGAAACGTGTCCATGTAAGAGGAACACAGAAACTTCACAGAAGATTGCTTTCTGTATGGAATGGAACTGGGGCTGAGAACAAAACACTCAGAGAGATGCCAGAGCCTTGCAGTATCTCCAAAAAGGCAGTTTAGTACTTGCTGTGTATGAAGGGTTACTCATTTATTTTCTCCCAAAAAGCCACTCCAGAGCAGAGTGCTGCAGCCCAGCACACTGGGGGTTTGCAATAAAATCTTGCACTTTCAGGTGCAGCCATGGGAAAAACATTTTTGGAGGGGGATGTTTTAGCTATTTTAAGGATTGGGGACAGGAGAGAGCCCATATCCCAGCCTGGAGTTGTTCTGGCACAAACTCTCCATAAAACAAGGTTCATTCCTCTCCCAGCCCTCAATTTTTCCTATTAATCCCGAGTTATTCATTAAGCACTGGGGCAAGGAGCCAAAACCAGGGGAGGCAGTGCTGGGTTGCTCCAGGACATCGATCTCTCTGCCCAGCTCACGGGGCAGCAAAAGGTCCGAGCTGTCCTTGGGACTGTGTTTCTCTGCGGGGTAGGAGCACCCTGGCATGGGGACATTCCAGTTGATTCATGTCCCCAGATGTCCCCGCCTTGCCCAAGAAGAAGGCACCACTGCTGCCACAGCCACTGGGGTGGATGCCATCCCTGTGCACAGCCCATGTGCACAGTCCCAGGAAATCAGCTGGGATGGCTTCAGAGAAAGCCTTGGCACCACAAGTCTGTAAACAAATTGTTTCATTTTCAAATTCTACCTCAGAGGTTTAAGAGCCAACACAAGGGCACACATGGTCCAACTCGGGACCAAGTTCCTCCAGCCGTGCCTCAGTTTCCCCTTTGAGGATACTGACTCAGCGCTTTCTAGGGAAGGATTTGGCTGAAAGTTGTGGTGGACTTTGAATATACAAACACCAACAGGCACGTGGCTGTTTTCATTCCCAGCGTTAGGATTTGCTTTTGTGCCGCATGACTGGGTTTGATTGGTGGGGTTTTTTTGAGGTCCTGGCACTCCCAGGCCATTCACTCCCAGCCCTGCTGGCTGCACACCATGGAAAGCTCTAGGGCACAGGCTTGGGAGATTTTTCTGGCCCAGAAGGGAAACATAGGAAGGCAAAAATTTGATGCTTCAAACCTGAAAAGTCACTTTTTTTTTTTTTTTAGTGAAGCCAGTGTCATTTCCCGGGTTCCTCCTCAATTCCCAAGAGATGTATTCCTGCCATCCTCAGTTCCTTGAAGAATGTACAGAGCAATAAGTGTGTATTGACATAAAGATCATATTGTCTAATGGAGTATATTCTCCCCAGTGGGTACAGGATGGCTGTGTACCCCACTGAGCCTAACCAGGCTAATTGCTTAAATTAATGATAGAGCAGAGATGAGCAACCCTGTCCCAGTCTCTCTGTGCAATGACACCACCTAAACCCATGTCTGGGGCTGCTTTTAAAGGATCAGTTCATTAAGCAGGTAGCACTGGGGGTGTGATGTTGCACCCATAGCCACGGGAGGTGATTCAGGGCTTTGCTGGTTCAGGGGGATCAGTCTCCAGGAAAACATGCCTTGCTCTGCTTTTTATCCCAAAATCAATTCCATTTTGCCTTAATGAAGCAGTGGGAGAAGCATGATTGGGACAAAGCAGCCAGGGGGATTGATGGACCAGCCAGCCTGGTTTCCCAGCACAAAGCCTATTCTGGGTGTGTTGAGAAGACAAAGATATATTTTATTTGTATTGATCAGGAATCAGTGGTTTTAAAGCAAGCAGATGACAAGATTTGGATAGATTTTCCCTTTGTTTTTCCTCTAATTAGAGCCTCTGAGTGGACTGCAACTCTCCCCTCAGTTCTCTTTTCAGCAAGGTTTCAGTGCTTTCTTTTTTTTTTTTTTTTTAAATCTCGCTTTTGGCTTCTGGCAATTGGCTTTTGTTATCTGCCATTTGTGTGAGCTGTTGGGAAACAACCTTTTGTGTCATTTTGTACTTGGCAGAAATTTCTGGAAGCCAGCAAAGGCTGCGGAACTGAAGGAGCTGCTGCTTCTGGACTCAGCACTCCTGGGCCATCACCAATGGATGTTTGCTAACGCTGGGGACGATGGGGCACCCCAGTCCCCAGCCAAAGAGGCTTCATGCTGCTACCAGATTCCCTCTAGGGATGTGACATCTCAATGGCTTCAGGAATTTGTTCCATAGTGAGAAAGTTGCTCAGCAGCCCCTTCCCCACCGTCCTGCACCGGATTGTGCAGGATTTCCTTCCTGGGTAAGAAGGCAGCACTTGCTCCCAGCACAGCAGTACAATCACAGAATGGTTTGGGTTGGAAATAACATTAAATCTCATCTCATTCCAGTCCCCCTGCCACGGGCAGGGACATCTTCCAGTAGTCCAGGTTGCTCCAAGTCCCATCAAACCTGGCCTTGAACACTTCCAGGGATGGGGCACTCACAGCTCCTCTGGGCAGCCTCTTCAGTAACACAGACTTGAGCTCTCTACAGTGCTACGGAGCCTGATCCTGCACCACCGAGGCTTTTCCTGGTTCTCCCTCTGTTGTGGACCCCTTGCTGCAGAGGAGGGAGCAGGCAGGAGCCGCGCTCAGACTTTGCCCTCCTTTTCTCCCTCCTCCCCTCTTTCTCCGCCTCCTCCTTCTCCTCATCCTCCTTCTCCGCTGCATTTTCCCGGCTGAGTTACTCAGTGCCAGGTTTGGGATTAGGGCAGCATCCGCCCAGAGCAGGCAGCTGCTGCCACCTATGGATAATAAATACCCAAATTGTTCACCCCAGATGCCACATTAGAGCCACCTCCTCTCACCTCCTCTGACAAGATTGGAGCCAGAGCATCTGTGAAACCAAGCCCGTGGTCATGTTTTGACCTGACACAAATGCCTGGGCACCTTTCCCTGCCTGTACGGGTTTAAATCAGAAAAGGGAATGTCCTGGAAATGCTTTCCTTAGGCACAATGCTTGAGAAGCATATTTTACCTGTCACTTGAAAATCATGCTCTGCCTTTCTGGGATATGTGCAGCAGTGACCCAAGTGCCACCTTGGCAGGAGAATAAACCAAAACCAGATCTGGGGATGGCACATCCTGTGCCCGCAGTGATGGGAGCAGCTCTGCTGTCTTCACCTGCAGTTTGTGCCAAGGGCTCATTTCCCAGAAGGCACAGGGAATTGGCATCAGGACCCCTCAAAATTCTCACTCTGATTTGAAAATGCATACATTGGGGAAAGAATTAGGTAGAGAGTCACAAACTGTCTGATTTGCCTATGCAAAAGGGATGTCTCCAATTTGGGAATGCCAGTGAAGAGAGACGACAGCTGTTCACTGTAATCCAGAGGCTTTTGGTGACCTTGGTCCCTCAAGTTCCTGACTTTTAGTCCCTCTGTTCCTCTGCAAAATTTGGAAAACCATTTTCAGAAACCAGCAGCAACACTGAGCAGGATCCATCTCTGCAGAAAACTCTTAGACCAGCATCTCCTTTGTGGGATTGGGGGAGATGTCAACTACCAGTCACTACCATCATATGAAAACAAATTATCCTCTAAAATAAATCCTTGGGCTTTGATGGGAGTTGACTCAGCAACAAGTTTTCTCATTAGGTTCCCTGATCCTCATTTCACCCTCTGGATGCATCCAGAGCTTATGCTGCTATCCAGGTATTTCCTTTAACACCTCTACTAAAACCATCCAAAGATATGGGCAGCCAGGGCTCTTTTCACTCAGTGGCTGTGGCTTTACAGGAAAAGCCATCCCCAGGATTAATCAGGCTTTTCCTAAATGGGAGATGTGCAGAGCTGCCAAAACAAACACATCAATCTGTTGTAGCTTGATACAGCACCAGACAAGCTTTTTATAAACCCAGAGTGGTCCAGGAGCAGCCAGGCATCCTGCAAACAGCCCTAAACCACAGGGCAGAGGTGTCTTATCTCACTTGGGATTGACCTAGATTGGGGTCTGCCCCCTCCTCGGCACACAGGGAGATTTAAGGGATCAGCTTCTCACAGCCCCCACAGATGCTGCATTCAGGCACCAGAAATGTCAGTGTCCATGATGAGATTCATCAAAGTGGTGTTTTTCTCCTTCTCCGGTGGTAAAAGATATTTCAGAGCACTGAAATGTTCATCCTGGCTGCTTCCCTGAAGGACAGCAGCTCAGGCTGAGCAGTTTTATCCTCCACAGCCTTGACCCCGTAACTCAGCCATTTGGAGGAAAAGGGGTTCCTGGAGGAGCATTCCCATGGCACACCTGGAGCCACATGCTATCACCCACCCTCAGGATGAATGGGGGCAGTTTTCAAGGCCTTTAGGCACTGTCCCTTCAGCATTGCTGCCTCAGATCACTTTGGACACCCGATGGTTGCAGCTACACCAAATCCTCACTGGGCAGGTCCCAGCAGTGTGAGCACAATGGTGGGCCCTTGGGTGCAGCCTGCCTTGCATAAGATACGCTGCTGATCCATCAGGGATGACACCAGACTCCGTTCCCAGCTGGCCAAGTGGCTGGAGGGCTTGAACATCTTGTTATCACTTCCAGAGTTTATTTTTAAACCTGTGGCTCCAATTTAAAGGTATCAGAAGCATGCACTGAGTGCAGGACCTCAAAATACTCTCCTGCTCCTCCTTCCCCTGCATTTCTGTCCCACCACTCCTGTCTTCATTTCCCCTCTCCAGACCTACAACATGAGCATGAGCTGAAAAACCTGCTCATATTGAAAGTTCCATGAAATCTACTCAATTCCCGAAAGTGTTCAAGGCCAGGTTAGATGAGACTTTGAGCAACCTGGCCTAGTGGAAGGTGCCCCTGCCCACGGCATGGGGATTGGAATGAGATGAACTTTAAGGTCTCTTCCAACCTAAACCATTTTGTGACTCTCTAATTCTATCATCTTTTCCTATTTGTGCCTCAGGCCAGGAGTGCTGCCAGGCAAACACACAGGGAGAGTCATGACACATCAATATGGGGACCTGGAAAGGTTGACCTCAAAGCCAACCCCAGGTAAACATGCCCTAGAAACCCCTGGGACGCTCAGAGGGAAATCCCATCCTGTCTTAACACCAGCTAATCTGGGGTTTAACTGAAATGGGAATGCCTGTTTTATGTGCACTGGCAGTCGGGATTCCCATGGGATGCATGTTGTACACAGGGGGAGTGTCTTGGTGTTTTGAGCTTCCACTTCCAGCAGACGGTAAATGCTGAAAGAATGGAGTCCAAAGCATCTGCAAAGCCTCCAAAGCTGGTGTGGAAGGAGATGGAAGCCTTACCACCAGAAGAAGAAAACTTAACAGCATCCACTCTATCCACAAACTGCATTTTACAGGACAACCTCTGCCCTACCCACCTTTGATCTGCTTTTCCGATGGCTGTTTCATGAGCCCAGCATGAGACCCTGCATTTCTTCCTTTCAAGGACTGCATCCCTATTGCTTTGTACAGGAAGAAGGAAGAAAATAGCAATTTACAGCTATTCCTGTGTCCAGCCTGAACTTTTCCCCAGTGAGAGCAGAGCTTCTGGAGTGACATCAGGGCTGGCATTCCTCATGGCTGCCATCTGCCCTGCCCAAAGCCTCACCTTCAGAGGAGACCTGGTGCATTTTATAGCAACAAACCCACAAGTACTTAGGGAGCTGAACATGTTATTCCTGGGCAGAAACACCCCCAGTGCAAGGCAAATCCAGGCAGGCAGCCTGGGGTGTTCTCATCCCAGATCCATACAAATTACTGGCACTGCAGATTATTCACTCTCCCAGTCACACTGTGGGGGGCCTCTTTGGGAAAAAAATAAATCCCAATTATTTTTTTCTAGGCAAATGAAAATTTTAGCATAGTTTAAAGCACCAAATCCCAGCCTGGGGGCTGTGGGCTGGGTGGGGTGGAGGTGATGATGAAAGGGCTAAGAGGTACCTGCCACGTATGTGTGCAGCCTGCCCGTCCCTTCGGGGGGATGGGGCACATTTCTATTTTCCTGAGTCACCCTAAATCATTTGGTCATGGTTTTTGGGGTGGGGGAACCAAGCCTAAATATGATGCACAGGAATTGTTTCAGCTGGGACCCGAATCTGGAGCCAGATGGATGGAGACAAGGTGCTAAACTTCAACCGCCCTCAGATTCTTCTTGCTCAGGTCTCTGTTATTTTACGTGGCTGAATATTTAAGGACAAATTACCACTGTTTTTCAGGAGGGAAAATGATTGCACTTGGGCGTGACAGTGGAGCTTGGTGGTCCCCAGGGAGCACATGTCTTCAGTGGAACCCTTTTCCCCAGGCACCGGCCAGACCTGGGCTCAGAGCTGTGGCTTTAAGCTTCTCGGAGGCTGGGGGTAAAGTGGCTTAATAGAGCTGGGATTAGCCAGGTCTGACAGTCCTCTCTCCTACTCAGGTCCTGGACTATTTATAGTCTGATGGGCCGTCAGGCTCTATTTCAGTGCAGAAGAGCAGTGCACTGCCCGGTTCTCTTTTTCCTGCCTGGGAAAAGGGGTGAAAATTAAAATTCTCTTTGCTGGAGAAGGAAAGGAGACTGGAGAGTTCCATCCCATGCTCACCTGGCCCAGCATCAGAGGGACTGGGATTTTTGTCATGCCCATCTTCACTGGCAAATGCAGCTGTGGCCCTGCTGAGGGCAGTTCGCAGGTTATCTGCAGCCCTTGTGTAAAAAAGGAGGAGATTATTTATTGGAAAAGCAATAAAATATGGAGAGAAAGAATAAGGGTTTTATATAACTCTCCCTCCCACACATTATCACACTTGCTGTCCATCTCCAGCACATCCAGACCTGTGATAACACTTCTACTCCTATCCCAAAACAAGGCTGGGGCAATCCCTTTAAACACTCTTAGACTCTTCTCCTTGGAAGTTTCTTTTTATTTTTTCTGGCATTCAGTGCATATTATGTTGTGCAAGGAATGCTAAATAGAAGTAAAAGATAGCTTTACTGTCATATTTCTAAGATAATATCAATAAGCTATATTATTTTTTAAAGCCTCCCTTTAAGCATTAATGAGAGGTTAGGAACATTTTAATCTACATTATGTGTAAGTTTTTAACCCTAAGTCTAGGAAGGTAAGAGTACCTTCCTAAGGGTACCTGATTTAGAGGGTACCTCTCTCCTCCCAGCACTTGTGGGAGCACAGCCCTTCTGCACCACTGGCCCCACCAGGGGGAGAGCAAGGGATGTGATATTTGGTGGTCCTGGGCCCACTCTAATCCTGACCCTTCATCCCAAGCTGCCATAAGGGGTCCAAGCCTCAGTAGATCAGCACTTCCATCATTTCCCCTGTTTTCCAAGAAGCTCTTCTTTCTGTCTCCCTCCACCCCTTGTCTTCCTCCCATCCCTCTATCTCTCCATCTCCCCATCCTTTCATCTCCCTCTCATTTCTTTATCTTCTTTCTCTCCCATCTCTCCATCTATCATCCCACCTTACTCCCATCCCTCTATATTCCATCCTGCTGTTTCCCCCTAATTTCAGTCTTGCATCCCTCCATCTTGCCATCCCTCCATCTTCCACCCCTCCATCTCTCTCTCACCTCTCCATCTCTCCTATTCCTCCATTTTCCCATCCTTCCACCTTCCCTTCATCCCTCTGTCTTCTATTCTGCTGTTTCCCTCCACATACCCTCCAGCTGCTATTTTCCATCCTTGTCATCTTCCATCCTTCCATTTCTCCCCACCTCTCCCCATCTTCCATTTCTCCCATTCCTCAATCTTCCTCCCATCCCTCTATCTCAGATCTCTCCATCTCCCTTTCATGCCTTCATCTTTCATCTTTCCTATTTCTCTATCTTTATCCTTCCACCTTCCTCCTATCTCTCTATCTTCCATCTTGCTGCCTCCCTGACTTCAGTTTTCCATCCCTGCATCTTCCCATCCCTTCATCCTCCTCCCACCCCTCTGTCTTCCATCCTGCTGTCTCCCTTCAACCTTTGCTTCCATCCTGCTGTCTCCCTCTGACTCCAGTCTTCCTCCTTACATCTTCCCATCCTTTCACCTTACACCCCTCCATCTCTCCCCCTCCTCTCCCATCCCTCCATTTTTTCCCATCCCTCCATCTTCCTCCCATCCCTTTATCTCCCATCCTTCCACCTCCTCCCCATCCTTACACCTTCCCTCCTCAGCCCCGTCCCCCGTCTCTCCCGCCTCTCCCTCCTCCTCCTCCTCCTCCTCCTCCTCCTCGTCCATCTCCTCCTCCCCGCGTCCCCCCCGCGCCTCCTCCTCCTCCTCCTCCTCCTCCCCCGCCCGGTACCGCATTGCCGTAGTGCGGGGGGGCCGCTGCATTGCGCTGCCGCCGTCGATAGGTGGGCCCCTCCCGCGGAGATAAAGCCGGCAGAGCCCAAGCCGGCAGCCTCTGGCCGCCCCGACCGCCGCCCCGGTAAGAGCTGCGGGACCGCGGCGGGATGGGGGGGACAACCGGGCTATGGGGAGGGAGGGGGGATGTCCTGCCCCAGAGGCTGCGGAGGATCAGTGCCCCCCCTCGGGTGTGTAGGTGCTGCCGGCCCCTGGAGTGGGGGGTACCCTCGGGGAGGGAGAGGATGGGGCTGGACCGTTCCTTCATCCCGCAGGTGCTTCTTCCCGCAGGTGGGAAATAACCCGCAACCCGCGGTGCTTCAGGGCATGAAATTCCTTCTAAATGTTGTGCATGAGGAGGAAAACTTGATAATCCCCTCTTCCCCCTCCCCGACCCCCCCCAATCCTCATTCCCCTCCTGCCCCCCCACTTCCCCCCCTTCGCCTTTAAGATCATAAAACCCTGGAATGATTTGGGTTGGAAGCGACCTTAAAGATCATATCGTTCCAACCCCCTGCCATGGGCAGGGATGCCTTTAGCAACGTGGGAAAAAAAAAAAAAAAAAGGCGGGGGAATAAATAAAATCCCCAATTCCCAAAGCGACCCCGCATCTCCCCCCTCCCCCCCGGGTGCCGGGGATGGGCAGCGGGGAGAGGGTCCCGCACCCAGGGCTGGGCGCTCCGGGACTGGGCATCGCAGCGGAGACGCAAAATGGCCAGATCCGGGCTGGCTGGGTTCAAGGGCAGGAGGGACGGGGCAGCCGGGGCTCCTGCTGTCCAGGGAGGCTTCTCGCCGGGAATATTATCACCCGCATGACTGAATCGCTATTAGAGCAGCAAACTCCTCCTGACCTCCTTTACTTCTATGGGCAGATTCGTGAAATTGGATTTTATTAGACGTCAGATTAAAGCTCCTAATTGTGCCGGGTTTGTGTGCAGCTGCAGAGCCATGGCAACGCCGGGAGATGCCAAGACAGCTCCCCGGATATACCCATTCGAGTTTTTAGCCTTCTCCCTCTGTTTCATCCAGTTTCATGGCAGCAAAATATAATAAACCCCCCCACTGCAGGCTCAGATGAGCCCTCGGCAGCCCGGCTATTCGCAGCCCTGCTTGGGGGAGCAGCCGAGGGCTATTTTTGTCCACCCCCGTTTTGCAGCCACCATGTTGTCACCCGAACTGTGCCCAGCTCGGGAGTGGCGAGGGCAGCCCGGGAGGACGGGCACCCTCGGCTCCTCCCAGGGCACCCACGACATGGGGGAGATGCCCTCGGGTTTGGAAAGAGCGAGAAAGGCAGCAAGGAGAGCAGCCCTGAGCCGGGGGAAGGTTTTCCAGGGAGGAAGGGCACCTTCGAAGCACCGATGACGTAGCCCTGGGAACTGGGGGTCTCCACGAGGAGGGCAAGATGCCGAAGAACATGGCATCTTGCTGAGACTTGGAGGCTGTGCATGGCAGCCAGAAATAGCCCGGCTGGCCTCCTCCGGGGGCGGGCTGGCTCCCACCCAGCATGGGCAGAGCTGCCAGACGAGGCCAGGCACCCCCGGCCGGGCTGGGGCGTGTGGTGCATCATGAAGGTGGGGCGAGGGGAGGAGAGCCATCCCCGATGGGCTGGGAGAGGGGGCTGGCACGGGGGCTCCTTTGACGCGCCTGCCTGTCCCCCCATCCCCCGTAGCCTCCCCAAAAAGGCAGCTGCATTCCCACATCCCCCCCCAGCGCCGCCCGCCCCGGCCAGCCCCGCGTAGCCCACCAGCATGGGGAAGGAGAAGACGCATATCAACATCGTCGTCATCGGGCATGTGGACTCTGGGAAATCCACCACCACCGGGCACCTCATCTACAAATGCGGGGGCATCGACAAACGGACCATTGAGAAATTCGAGAAGGAGGCTGCCGAGGTGAGGAGCCCGTCCCCCAGCGTGCCCCCACCCCTCAGTGCCACCCGTGGGGTTGCTCCACGCCGATATCCACAAGTATCCCACAGGCAATATTCCCCTTTTGCTGGCGCTGCCCTTCCCTTCCCTTCTATTTCTCCCTTTGTTCCCGTCTATTTTTTACCCTCTGCACCCCTGGGTCTTCCCGACTTCTCTGGCCTTGGGAAAATAGGCCATTTGGGCACTCGCCACCCTCTTTTCTGGAGCTGGGAGACTCCCTGCTGCTGGTTGTTAATGAGGGCAGGGGAATGGCAAGGTCTGCAGGATGGGTTAGGGAACCAGTGGTAAGCGCCAGGATTCTGGAAAAGCCACAAACCATGGTGTTTCAGGGCATGAAATTCCTTCTAAATATTGTGCATGAGGGTGACAACCTGATAAATCTTCACTGCCTAGTTCAGGGCTCCCCGAATTTCCCTCTGAAACACCAGCTTCCAGTGCCTGCTGGAGAGATGATGCAGCATCAGCTGGACCACTCATTTGATCCAGTTAAGAAAGCCATTTTCCTCGAGAAGGTCGTCTGATGTGTAGTGTGATTGGTAGCCTTTAATTCAGAAAAGCTGGCTGGAAATTTGAGCCTTTAAGTTAAATTCTGTTGTTTCACTCTTATAATGGTGGCATTTGTAACAGTTTAATAGTACGTGCATTTAGCAGGCTGTGACACAGCAAAGCACCACCCAGTACCTGTAATGTGGCAAAGCCCAAGATTAAAGAGGAAGAAATAGTCTTGAGAAGAAAAGTGTGAATTGGAAGCCCTGAGAAATTAATGATGGTAAATTCTAGAGAGGTGGGTGAGCCGGGAACAGCCTGGCTGTGTTAAGGATAGGGCAGCTCCTGTCACTCAGAAGATGGCTTGTCGTCATCGCTCCGGGAATCTTTAATGCAGATATCCCTCCTTTTTCTCCTCCCTCCCCCTTTTTTTTTTTTCTGGTCAAGATCATTTTTCATTAAAAAAAAAAGAGATTTACAGAGCTGCCACTCTTGATTTGACATTTTGCTGTCTGTCTTAACCCTTTTAATTTGCCGATGGCATTCGAGCTAAACCCCCCATTTTCCTGCCTCGCTCTCAGCCCTTTTTTCCCCATCCTTTAAATGAACACCTTCTTCTTCATACAAAACAATCCCTTCCCCCTGCTTTAAAATGATTGCTGATATCCCTCCATATTTCCTCCCTCCTTTATCTACAGATCAGATAAGGCATGATAAGGTTATCATAGGTGTGATTGCAGCAATTTTAATTGAACAGACACTTTCACTGACTTGCCAGAATACCCGGGGACCGGAGGCTGCTATTAATAGCCTATTGACTGAGCTTACAGACTCCATTTTCTGATGCAGGGCTGGGGAAGGGTTTTCTTCCATTAGGTGGCATTCACAGGAAATGGAGGCCTGCATGCACCCAAAAAGCCAACAAAAAAACCCCAGGGTCTGCTATTTTTTTTTTTTTTAAAAGAAGAGAGCAAGGATTTTTCCTTTTTTTTTTTTTTTTTTTCTTTTGACTCAAGGGCAGAAGTAACAGTATCTCTGAAAGAAGAGTTGTTCTATTTAAAAAAAAAATAATAAATAATTGGCATTTGTAGTCTCCGAATAGAAAGTTGTCCCTTCGCTGGGGTTTGTTCAGGGAAAATCAGGCTGTTTTTGGCACTGAACAGGGAAGGTATTGTGCAAAGCTAGATAATACCCTGAGTTTTTCAACACCGGCTCTGGGTAACTGAATATACCCCGTGAAAGGAGGGAAACTGTTTGCTAAATAAAGGATCTCATTTGTCCTCACGTTATGTGTGATGCTGAGCTCTGGGGGGGTTTCATGCGTGATGTGACCAGCTGTTTGTGTGTGTGGATGTGGCTGATGGCAATGAGGGCTGATTCCCACTCAGCTCCCACAGGAGAGCCAGGGGGTCTACTCTGTGTCTCAGTTTGCCCATCCAGAAGTGAGGGAATAGCCTGCTGATGGAGGAAAGGCTGTGGGATGTGCTGGTTGAGCTCCTGCCTGAGAACAGCCCATTGTTGATGCATTGCACAAATGCACCCTTCCTTGCTGTGTCTCCGTTCCCAGCATGTTGTAATGACTCCTCCCTGGCAAGAGGGGAGTTGGATGTGCATGCTGGAAAGGGTTAACCTTGGCCCATCCCTGGAACTGTTCAAGGCAAGGCTGGATGGGGCTTGGAGCAATCTGGTCTGGTGGAAGGTATCCCTGTCCATTGCAGGGGGGTTGGAATGAGATGATCTTTGAGGTCTTTCCCAACCCAAATCATTTTGTGATTCTATAAACCTCAAAGCTCCTGCTCTATCCCCTTGCTAAATTCCATGTCAGTGGGATGCTCAGGAGCAGAGATCTGATTCTGGATTTTTCCATCCCAGTGAGAGCTCGCAGCTTCTCTGTGGAGATGGGGCAGCATACTCTCAGCCTGGTGTCCCCTCTGAGGAGGGGAAGGTTTGCCTCTGGCTTTAGGATTTTGCCTGTAATCCTCCAGAGCAAGCTGCAAAGTCATCGTGGCACTCAGCTGTTATGAAACAGGCTGTCACCATTAATTCCTTGTGCTGGCTGGGAGTGGGGTTGGAGTGTGAGAGCTGGGGCAGACCAGCCCCTGAGCATGGTGTGGGCAGGTTTGGATGTGATGCTGCATTAGCTTTCTTGGCCAGGCTCATCACTGAAGTGTTTGGTACCTGCCATAGGGTAGCAATTCCCTCTGATCCATGATTTATAACTGGCCTGAAGAAACCCCAGTTGCAGGGAACAGTTGGATGGATGGATTGGTGGATGGATGGATGGATGGATGGATGGGAGCAGGGTATCACAGCTCTGAACTTGCATAGCAGTGGGAGCCCATTAAATCATACACAAATGGCCTAAATTCCTTTCTCTGTCTTAAAAAAACCCTCATATCTGAGGCCAAGAGCTGATGATTGATGCTCATTAACCCTTTTGCTTTGGCCAGGCTCCCCAGACTGCACCAGCACACAGCGTGGTCAGCAAGGGGTGGGCTCATCCTGCCCATCTCCACCTTGGCAGGATCCCAGCTCAGACTGGGAGCACCACCTCCATGCTGGAGGGAGATCTGGCTCTCCCTGATGTCATGACGTCAAAGGACACAACCCAAAGGGGAAGGCAGTTCAGAAGTGCCACTGTGGTTTACCAGGGAATGTGCTTTATCACAGGGCAGAGAGATTTACTGTAGCTAATCTCCCCCAGCGTGATTTTATGCATTACAATGTTGGCTGAGATTTTGGCCATTTGGCAACAACAGTTGGTCTGGCTGCAGCTCACAGCAGCTTTTCCTGTGAATTTGCACACTCTGTGGCAAAAATCAATCATGTTTCTATTCTGCTCGTAGCAACCATCTCTCATTTCATTTTCTTTTAACCCGTTCCACTCCTATACCTCTGTCACTCACACAGCAATGCCCTTTCCCACCAACCAGCTGCCTCACAGGTTTGATTCATAGATTAAAATCATAGAATCAGAGAACCATTTATTTGGGAAAAGCCCTCTGAGATCATCTAGTCCAACCATTCACCCAGCACTGCCAAGCCCACCATGAGACCATGCCTATAAGTGTGCATCACTGTGAAACCATGGGAAATAGAACAAGATGTCATAAACAGACCTTTTTCAATAACTGCATTAAGATTAGGAAATGAGATAAGTATATAAACATCCTCTCAGTGGTATTTAGTATGACAAGAAGCAGCTTTCCACATTGCTGTGCAGTTCACCATGATCTCCCAGCAGCAGGGCAGGACCGTGGTGTTGCGTGGAGAAAACCTCATGGGATGCTGGCTCCAGGTCCTGCCCATCCAGCCCCACTCACAGATTCACTTCATGGCTCTTCTTCCAGCCTGTTCAGGAACATGTTGAGAACAATATCTCATTTCTCCTGTATTTATTAGTGACTAGATCATGGCTGTCACTGAATTTAGGGAATTTTGCCTTCAATGTTTGCAATGTGACCCTTTGCCTGTGTGAGCTTGGGAGGTGTCCTGGAGGGTGGGTGGCCATCACCAGTGCTGTGGGCTTGGATTTCTCACTTGGTTCTTGTCTCTGTGTTGGCCAGATGGGGAAGGGGTCCTTCAAATATGCCTGGGTGCTGGACAAGCTGAAGGCTGAACGTGAGCGTGGCATCACCATTGACATCTCCCTGTGGAAGTTTGAGACCACCAAGTACTACATCACCATCATTGACGCACCTGGGCACAGGGACTTCATCAAGAACATGATCACTGGGACCTCCCAGGTGAGAAATGGGAGCCAGGGAGTGGAGGGTGCTGAAGGTGGGAGGCTGAGACTTACTGACAAGCCCAGGATCACATAGGTGCTGTTTTAGTCCTTTAGGAGGTGGGTGCTAGAGAAACAAGACATAGAGGAGCATTGAGCAATGTCCACCCATGAAGATGGGTGACACCAGGGCACCCAGCATACCATAGTTTGGAACTTCCCTGGGCATCTGGGAGGAAGGGTGTTTTGGGGAACAGAGAGGTGGTTTCTCCACCTACATGAGAAGGTGGGGATGACTATGGGCCTCTCTGGGAGCTGGGATGCTGTGAGCTACATGCCTTTGTGTGAGGATATCTCCACATCCTCAGCCAAATGAGGTGTACAAGAAACTTTCAACAATCCATTATGTTTTGTTGGATAAAGGAGACTCCACAGATCTTTTCTCCTTTCTTTTCCTTGAAGCAGCTGTCTTTGTCCCATAAGCCACATCATATTGCCAAACTCAATGGTCTGCCTTTCCAGGGTAGGGTGGTTTCCCCTCATTACACTGCTGGACATTCCTGCATCTCCCTGTGGTTGGTGGGTGCTGGATGAACCCCACTACATGCCCAGTGAGATCCCCATGGTGATGCCAGATGGGCTGGGCATGGATTTCTGTCAAACCCAGGCAGCTTCTGCTGTGGGCTCTGGGTACAGAAGTAATCTGGGGAACATGGTTTCTGTGTCTGGAGTCTCACCCATCACCCAGGGAGGTTGTTTGCAAGACTTCAGTAGTTTTTTAAATGAGACCTTGTCTGTGGATAATCAAGATGAGGTCCTGCTTGGAGTCATGCAGCCTCAAGGGGTCCATCCTGGTTTCCCATCCATGTTGCAGAAACATGTGGATTTGGCAAGTCTGAAACAACACAGTTGGGTCAGTTCTGAGTCAGCAGGGTTATGGGTAGCAGCTGGCAGAGAGCCTGTCCCAGCCACGAGTATTGCTCATCTGGGACGCACTCAAAGCCCTCAGGGGTGTCACCAGGGCTGTGCTCCCTGGGGACAGCAGCACTTCATTAGCTCTCTCCTCCCAGGCTGACTGTGCCGTCCTGATCGTCGCTGCCGGCGTGGGTGAGTTCGAAGCCGGCATCTCCAAGAATGGGCAGACCCGTGAGCACGCCCTGCTGGCTTACACCCTGGGGGTGAAGCAGCTCATCGTGGGCATCAACAAGATGGATTCCACAGAGCCCCCGTACAGCGAGAAACGCTACGATGAGATCGTCAAGGAGGTCAGCGCCTACATCAAGAAGATCGGCTACAACCCAGCCACAGTTCCTTTCGTGCCCATCTCGGGCTGGCATGGAGACAACATGCTGGAGCCCTCTCCCAATGTAAGTGTGTGTGGTGTTAGACTTCTCCCCCCATCCTGATGATCCTGACCCGGGCTGGACATGATCTCCATGCTCTGAAAACATTTCAGGCACCCGTTGGGCACAACGGCCTGTGCTGGCAGCAGAGATGATGTGACATGTGGCTCTGATTGACCCCAGGCAGGATGAATGGGTGCACTACTTGTGGGCACTCTGGGTGCTGTACCCTGGCCAGACAGCCCAGGAACTAGACATGAGCATCTTCAGGAGATGATCTGTCTTGCTTTACTTCTGGGCTGGGATTTGAAGTTTTCACATCGTCAGTCTCATGGTGACGTTGGAGCCTTCCTCTGCAATTGTCACTCTCAGCAGGAGCATCGTGTGTGTTTTTAGGGCATTGTTTTCTGGGGGAAATAACACGAGCTGGTCTCAGGCTTGGAATGGTTCCCACTGTGCAGCCTGGCTCCCTTGTGCTGGGTATCAGGTCCACTTTCCCATCAATTCTGTGTGCCACTGGGGTGGCTTCATCTCCTGTTCCAGTGCTGGGATCTCACTTAAGGTGACATTTTCTTGAGGAGGTACCAGATTTCCCATGCCCAAACCATGATTCCCTAGAGCATCCATCTGGAGCTGGTCCTTGTCCAGCTGATTTTTACAATACCTCTCCCTCTGTAATGGGGATGGTGGGGAGACAAAGGCAGGGTGCTCTGGGTGGGCCTGTGCCATCATTTCGTGTGACGGAAAGAAGAGCTTAAGAGGGACAGAGGCTTCTTGGCAGACAGGCTGCTGATAACAGTTGTTACTCTGACACTGTTTTATTGGAGAAAAAGCTACCTCAGCTTTAGTTTACTAAAGAAAAGATGGGCTGGAAAGTTCTGGCCAGAGGAAAGTCCCTGCTCTTCTAATGATGTGTCTGTGACCTTGAACAAGTTGCTCAGATGAGAAACCTGAGTGATCTCTTGTGAAACCAATGGGAAATTTGATGCTTAAGGGGGCTTAAAGACATCACCCGTGGATTACTGGGCAGGGCTTTGTGATGAGGGAGGCAATACAAGAGTACAGCAGCAACTGAAGGAGTTGGGGATCGCAAGCCTGAGCTAAAGGAGTGTTGCAATGCAAACTCACACCATCGTGAAATGCAGCTCCTGCCTTGCACAGGAAAGGCAGCTCTCTTGGGCTGGCTTGGAAGGAAGGAATTGTTGGGGTGCTTGGGAGATTCCTGTTCCCTGCAGAGCAGAGCTGGGATAAAGGTCAGCCAAGGCTGTGCCAAACCCAGCCCCGTGGTTCCTGGGCGTCTCAAATCAGGCAAATCCCAAATGTCATCAGCTGCTGGGCCGGGAAGATGATCCCGAACAAATATCCTATTAATAGGCTGTAGAGGGGAGGCACAGAGCATGAGAGGCTCAGTGGTCCCTTTCCTCTGGAGGGGTCTCAGGGCTGGTTCTCAGTGTGATGTGCTGCCCAAGAGAAAGCAAGGGCTTAAATAACTGTCCCTGTTGTCATAAGGAGGCAGCTGGCTCCTGGGTGGGTTCCCAGGAGCTGCCTGAGCTACGGAACTGGGAAGAGAGCCTGGCCTAGTCTGGAACAGCATGAGATTTGCTGGAGAGGGTGCAGAGACAGACTCATCTTCCCAATATTACAACACCTCTAGGCAAGCTTGAGCAGGAAACTGGTGCAGATATCTCTCCTCCCCTTCTTCGCCTGAAAAAAGCTCTGATCCTTTTCAGTCACAATTTCTGGACAGGTTTCACTGAAGCACAAGGCAGTCAAGTGACTTGTTTGTCAGGGGACTTATCAGAAAGTGGGGATTGGAGCCATGACATCCCTGCAGTTCCTGTCACCTCTGAGCAAGGGGGGGTGTGGTGGTACATCAGGCTGGAGCCAGCTCTGTGTGGGAGACTCAGCCCACATCGCTGTTGCACAGAATCCCAAGGCCAACTGCAAAAAAATGACAGCTGGGCCATGCTTCCATCAAAGTTTGACATTTAAGAGCTTTTTGGCAAATGGGGTTTTCTGTGAAGCAGTTTTCTCTTGCTGCAGCTGGCAGAATGGGGCCATTCTGTGTGGTTTGGGAGATCAACCCATGGGATGATGCAACACAAATGCACCCATCTGTGGTGCAAGGGAGTGAGGTGGCCTGGCTCTGCATCCTCAGCACTGGGGTGTGTGGGTGGGGGTGTTGGGATGCTCATGGGCTGGGGAAAATCAGAGAAAGAGGACTGCTCTGTAAAATAGACTTAGGGTGCAAAAGAGCTGGAGCTCAGAAGTTATTGTGGGGGGCTGGGAGCTGAAGCTTGCCTGCCTTGCAGGGTTTGGCCATATCCTGCTTTTGCCATAGGAGTGGTGGAGTAGGAACTGCTGCTTGGGAAGCAGATTTGGGGAATACATAAGAGAGGTTTTATCATAAGAGAGGTTTTATTTTGTTGGCCATAGAAGGCAGCACAAACCAGGGTTTGCAGTTTCTTCTCACCTTGGAGCCACACTGGGGTTTCACAGAAGAGCTTTGCTCCCAGCAGGTATCTAAGCACACCTTTATCTGATTTTTGAGACGTCAGAACTTCCCTGGATAGAGGGACGGCTCTGACAGCCAGGTGTCACAGGCAAAGGTTGCCATTTTCCCCTGTCCCCAAGCTGTGAGGGGCAGAGGGATGGGAGCTGCAGGCATATGGTGACTGTCACCCTCGAGAGCAGAGCCTGCGGGCAGGCGGCCGCTGGGGCAGCTGCTGGCACAGGTCCCTGCCCCGCATTTTTGGGCCATGCAGCAGCAGGCTGGGAGAAGGTCTGAGTCATCCTGTGCATCACATGAGGCTCCCTCACTGGCTGGATGGAGTTATCATTTTGCCAAGCTGTTGCCTGGCACTGGGACTGGCTGCATGGCAAGAGCTGCAGTGCCCTGGGGAGAACCCACTGCAGAAGTGTCCTCAGGCTCCTCCTGCCACTGTCACCAAGGAAGACAAATGGTGTCAGGCGTGACCCCCTGAAAGGGGCTGATCTGAACACCTTGGGTGCAGGCTGAGTTCCCTGGCTGCACCCAGCTCTTTTCCTCGCTTCTTCCAAAAAGTAGTACAGATTGCAGGATAGGTAACCAGCCTTGGCATAGCCTTGTCCTCCAGGGATGGTGTGAAACTAGGGGCACTTTAGGGGTCCCGTTTCACCCCAGCCCTATTCCTGTTGCCAAGTGCCACTGGTATTGGTGCCTGAGGGAAAAACCGTGTCCACAAGGTTTATGATGGATTTGGGGCACATGGGAAGCATTTGACCTCAGAATGGGAAAATATTGTCTAACCCTCTCTGTCTGCAGGGAATGGCCTTGCAGACTCTGATCTCTGCTTGGTCTATTAGGGTTGCAACAGAATCGGGACTGAATTTTTTTTGCTGGAAAGCTCCAGGTGTTGCTACAGGTTCCAGATGTGCAGCATCACACCAAGAAAGCACAGCAGTTTCCTGCATCAAACCACAGCTCCTGCCAAGCACGTTTCCATTCATCTCTGCTTCTTTTCTGACCAGTTTTAGCTTCACGGGTTCAATTTAGGACTGGAGCAGGGAGTACCTGTGAAAAACAATTCTGTCCCTCAGCAGCCCCAGTGTAAGGCCGAGTTTCCAGCATCCTCCCAAGCCAGGGTTTAAAATCCAGACCCCAGAGGGGTGATAGCAGGAACAAGTGGGGAGAAGCATCTGTGGAACTTGCCTTGAAGAATCTTGGATCCCTGAACTGAAGGCTGGGTGCTTTGTAGGTGGGACTTGGCTGCAGAGCCTGTGGTCCCTGTGCTGGAGGCAGCATTGCTGGAGGGCTGGACCCAGGGAGCTGGTGCAGTGCCTGTGGGTTGGTACTGGAAGTGGGAGCTGTGAGTTTGCTGGTTTTAACCACTTCCCTTCTTTTTCTTCTGTTAATGGATGCCTTACTTATTTCTAGAAGAGAGAGGGGCAGATTGAGCAAAGGGGGGCAGATAAGCCTGCAGGGATGGTGGAGTAGAAGGTGTTCCCAAGCTCCCAGGTGAAGGCAGGACAGGGCTGGACTGACTCCATGGAGGTTGCCCTGGTGGGACATCTCTCTGGGTTCACCTCTGGATGCTGAGGACAGGCACACTCAGTGCATGTTGGAAGTGTTCAAGGACAGGTTGAACAAGGCTTGGAGTAACCTCATCCAGTGGAAGGTGTCCCTGCCCATGGCAGAGGGGTGGAATGAGATGGTCTTCAAGGTCCCTTCCAACCCAATTCTGTGATTCTGTGATTCTCTTTCCAGATGCCTTGGTTCAAAGGCTGGAAGGTGGAGCGCAAAGAAGGCAATGCCAGTGGGGTGTCCCTCTTGGAGGCCCTGGACACCATCCTGCCCCCGACCCGCCCCACAGACAAACCCCTGCGCCTGCCCCTCCAGGATGTCTACAAGATTGGAGGTGAGAAGAAGCCTGGCCAGTGTCCCTCTTCCCTCTACTTTAACTGAAGTCTTCATTCCATGGAAATTTGGGAATGACATTTCCGGGTGTTGGGAAACTTGAGGGATTAGACTCTTCAAACTAGAGATAATACTGGGGAGAAGTGTGATAGCTGCAGGGCAAAGACCCCATTTGAACCTGGGCTGTCTGGGGTGGAGGTGGACATTGCCAAAGGTTCCCAGGAGCAGCAGGTTTGTGAGCTCTCCCTAGGGAACACGTGATGCCAAAATGGCTGCCAGTCTGTGTGCCCCAGAGGTCAGGGCTGGCCTGGCGAGTTGGAGGCAGCAAAAAACATTCTGTGACCCAGATGAGGGACAAGACCAGCAGGGAGGGCCACTGAAGCTGATGCCTCGACCTGCCTGTGCTTCCCAAATGCTGGTGTCCATCATCAGCACCTCCGCCTGTCGCGCTGGACCATGGCACAGCCATGTAGGGAGCGCGTGTCCCCTTCCCTCTGGAGAGGTGATGGGGACACTTTTCTGAGTTATAAATACCCCGTGAGCTCTCTGACCTGTTGGCAGCAGTGGGCATTCCTGCTGACTCCTCAGCTGCTGGATTCGGCAGGCACAGCCTTTTCCAGCCCTTTTCCACATTTTTCCAAGGGCACACGCACTGCAGAAGCCAGGCATGGATTGAGCATGGGATTTAGCAGGGTTTTTAATGTAGCCTTTTGTTTGTGATGGAGATGAAAGGTGGTGAGCAGGTGAGCAGGTCTGTGACCTCCCCTAGCTCAGCTGTCAAAGAGATCTGGTTTTACCATGAGGCAGATCCTTGGGAAGCAGAGACACCACAAGAAGAGGGGAGGTGAGGCAGCAGGGTGGATGTGGAAGAGCAGATGCCTCCAGTTAACCTTGCCAACCTCTTTTCAAGATTGGTTCCTCTAAACAATCCTTCACCTCCCTCCAAAGGGGAATTTTACCACAGTCCCCTGATAACACAGGGTATAAAAGATCCCCTTCATTTAGCAAGCCACCCTGACAGCTGGTGGTGTGGCCACCAGGGATGTGGACAGTGTTGTTGCACACATGCTGTGATGACCCAGTCCTCGATGCAGGAGATGCCACAGCCACTCCAATGAGAGAGCTTTCAGGGCACATGGATTGCTCAGAGATATCTTGCTTTTGCTGAATCCAGGCTACGGCCCAGGGATATACCAAGCAGATTACATTTTGTTGTGCTCTGTCCTTGTCTCCACAGGGATTGGCACAGTCCCCGTGGGCCGAGTGGAGACTGGAATCCTGCGGCCTGGCATGGTGGTCACCTTTGCGCCTGTGAACATCACCACTGAGGTGAAGTCCGTGGAGATGCACCACGAGGCCCTGAGCGAGGCTCTGCCTGGGGACAACGTTGGCTTCAACGTGAAGAACGTCTCGGTCAAGGACATCCGCCGCGGGAACGTCTGCGGGGACAGCAAGTCGGACCCGCCGCAGGAGGCAGCGCAGTTCACATCTCAGGTGAGTGGAGATGGTGCTGCCACCATGCGCGGTTTGTCACCGTCCCCCAGCCCCCAGCCTTGCCCTAACACTGCTCTGTTCCCCCCAGGTGATCATCCTGAACCACCCTGGCCAGATCAGTGCTGGCTACTCGCCCGTCATCGACTGCCACACCGCACACATCGCCTGCAAGTTCGCCGAGCTGAAGGAGAAGATCGACCGGCGCTCCGGCAAGAAGCTGGAGGACAACCCCAAGTCCCTGAAATCGGGTGACGCAGCCATCGTGGAGATGATCCCTGGCAAGCCAATGTGTGTGGAGAGCTTCTCCCAGTACCCACCCCTTGGTAAGGGAATGGCTCTTTGGAGGTCTCTTGTGGAGGAGCATGAAGGCTCTGTGGGTGTGGAGCTCACATCAGATGTGCTGAGCCTCTCCCAGTATCCCCCACTGGTCAGACTGGGGTGGGAGCTGAGGATGTTTGTTGCTCCTCCATGTGCTGGTGGGCTGGGACAGACTCTCTGCTAAGCTGTGTTTCCAAAAGTAAGTCTGGGCTTTCCCTCTGGGAGCAACAAGACCTTTCCTTCATGGTTACTAAACCTGATAGTTTGTGAACACAGAGGCATTTTTCAGTTTCCTCATCTCTGCTCTAAAAGAAGTGGTCAGGAGAAGAAAGAGGGAAGTTTGCACAGTAGAGGCCACCTTTTAATTCAGGGAACTGCTGTGCTTAGATTCTAGAATGGTCTGGGTAGGAAGGGACCTTAAAGAGCATCTCATTCCGACTCCCTGCCATGAACAGGGACACCTTCCACTAGAGCAGGCTGATGTTGCACATCTGGAAGCTCTGCAGCTTGCAGAGAACAGGCGTGATCTAAATTTAATAAATACTAATTTAAACAGAGGGGAGCCTCAGGACCAGCTTGGTGGTCAGAGTGAGGGTTGATAGCTCAGGGCTGGTTCCCGTGGGAACCCGCTCCAAGGAGATGGGTGTAGATCCCCCGTCACCCTCCCAGAAGAGTGTTCCCCTCACGCCTCCCCGCTCTCCATCCCACAGGCCGCTTCGCTGTCCGTGACATGCGGCAGACCGTGGCCGTGGGCGTCATCAAGAACGTGGAGAAGAAGAGCGGTGGGGCCGGCAAAGTCACCAAGTCTGCCCAGAAGGCCCAGAAGGCTGGCAAATGAATCGTGGGCTCCCAGTGCATCGCGCAGAAACCATCCCTGACACCAGGACGCTGCCACCGTCTCCCCCGGGCGCACGTGTGCACATCAGCTTGTAAGAGTTTATATGTCAACGACTGGATGCTCACCATTAAGGTCCAGTGGAAATTCTTTAAAAGGAAAAGCATGTTCCAGCGTTTGTGAGGCTTCATGTTAATTTTACCAATAAAACTGGTACAACATCCACAGTGGAAAACAAACAAACAAACAAACAAACAAAACCCAAACAAACAAAAAAACCAACAACACCCAAAAAAACCAAAACCAACCAACCAACCAACCAACCCAAAAGGTGTGGAGCTGTGTGTGTGTGTCTGTCACTGGGAGAGACTGGGTTGGGTGGGGGTTGGGTGGTCCCACTTAGAGCAGATAGTGGGGATGGGCATAGGAGAGGATGGGATGGAAATTTGCAGGAAGCAGGGGAGTTGGGCACTCATTCAGGGTGTCACTCAGCACCCAGCCCTTCCCCAGCTCACACTCCTTAACCGATGCAGATACCTGGGCTGATTCCCCCAGCCTAAAACAGCAGCTGCTCTTACAGCAGTTTTAATACTCTCCTTAACCTGCTCTGGTATCATCTGTCAGGGCCTTTATTATCATTTTTCTTCATGCAAAATAAGCTTAAGTTAACTTCCTAGAGTTATGCCATTGAAAGAAAGGAAAATGGCATCCCCCACCCCTCCTGGAAGGGTGAGCAGCATCAGTTTGATTTATTGTAATATCCCACCATTCTGGAAGGAGTGACAGAGGCTGCCTTGTCTCTTCATATGCTTCTTCATCTCTCACATGGTGGATCCCCCAGCCCTTTCCAAACAGCACAACGGGAACATTTCTCCCTGACTGAAGCCCAGACATGACTCAAGACTCCCAAGAAGCCCCAAAACTCATGATCTTCACCCAGGATGGTGTCTTGTCTCCCATTACAAACTTGCAGCCTGGGGCAAGGTGTGCGCCTTTCCCAACTCCACCCAGTGCAGCTGTCCCAGTCCAAAGGGTTGTGGTTGCTGAGTGGTTAGGATTGACCAAAAACCAACAGCCAGGAGCTCTGAGGAGGGACAGAGTGGGAGCACCAAGTGCAAGAAGGAGCGGGAGGTGGCACAGCGGGGCAGGGAGATGGAGGGAGGTGCTGTGAGAGATGCTGCTTCCACCACAGCACCCTGGGGACATTTCCAAGGGACTTTTCCTCCCTGAAGGCTCCATTAGCCATGTGCTGGGGCATCCTGAGGTTGTTTGTGCCCATGACACAGCTTTTAGGAGAAGCCAAAGTGCCCAGAGCAGGCTCCTTCCCAGGAGCTCTCTCTCTCACCACCCCCATCCACCAGCTTCATCTGTAGAAATCAATGTGATGCCCAAGGTCTTTGTAGTGTTTGGGCTCTATGAAGTGCCATGTCCCTGGCATGCCACAAATTGGAAGGGGATCTGGGGATCCCTGCAGGCACAGCACGACCATGGGAGAAGGCTGTTTTCCCACTGATAGTTTAATCTCATCTTCCAGCTCCTCCTGCATTTCCCAGCTCCTGAGGCATGTTGTTCCCAGGCCAGCATGGCAGACTCGTGGCCCTTCCTGAGTATTTCCAAGGAGGAGAACATCTTCATGTGCATGTTTTTCCTCCATCCTTAAAAGCACTGGGAACAGGAACTCCTGTGGGAATATCACTCCCACGCTGTTCAGGAACCTCCAGCTCTCAGGTCCCCAGGGGAAGCCAGTCCCTGCCACAGCAGCAGGAGTGGGGACAACCTTGGGGTCAGGTGAGGGACAGAGAAGAGCAGGCACAAAGTCTGCACCTCTATTGCTATTTTAAAAGCAAAAACAAGTCTGACAAAACCACAGCTACGTTTCCACAGAAATATGCCAGGGGAGCTGTGAAAGACGCGCTGGTAGCAGCACACAAGTGGTGTGGTAATTAACAGTGGGACTGCAGAACAGGAAAAATATAAACCCCCGAGGATTTAACTCAGACTTGCTCATGGCTCACAGCAGGGCTGAATTTTCAACCTGATTTCACTGTGAGGTGGCACCCCAGGTGATCTGCAGGAGCAGAAAGAAGTGAGATGTCAGCAGCAGCAGCATCCCCCATTTTGGAGGATTTGGGTCAGGATCTGTAGAGAGGCAGAATTAACAGAAATATTGTAATTTAAACCTACTTCAAAGCATGAGGCTCAAAAAAAGAAAATTAAGTATGCTGAATTTCTGAGGATCTCAAATCAATATCAGATGAAGCCATGACTTGCCTCCAGCCAAACCCTGGATTGAATCCATTGTGGATTTGTGTTCTGGGCTTGGATCAATGACCCAACACGTGCAAATCACTGCCTGACCCCACAGGGCTTGCAGGTGCCCTGGGGATGATGCTTAGTTTGGCATGACCCATTTTGGGGTTCTACTAAACTTATAAGCAACCTGAAATCCCCTTGAACTGGGCCACAAATGGCATTTGGTAAACTCTGTAGCAAGCTCAAGTTGATTTGGGAACCATCAGCACCGTGCCAGAGCAGGTGGGTGCATGTGGCCCATGGCAGGTATGTGTAGGGCTGTGCTGGTGAGATGGATTATAAAACTCTGACGATTCTCCCAATTCCTCCCTGCCGTGGCAGGTGCGCTGGGACCCCACAGCCGAGAACTCGGCGGCATTTTTTCATAGCAACTTTTTTTTTTTTTTTTTTTTTTTTGAGGCATTTCCCATCTCAGTCCTCCCTGCAGGCGTCGCGGTGAATCCTTCCCCTCCGTAGCAGCCTCAGCAACGCCATCGCGTGGAAGCAGGGACGAAATCCTTCTGGAAGAGCTGCCAAGGAGGGGAAGGGCAGACCCACATCCCCGATCCTGGCAGGCAGCGCGTCTGTGGTGGAGCAAAGTGCTTATTGTCTTTTCTTTGGGGACCAGTGCTTGCAAATGTGACTGTATTACCTGAAATTTAAAGCTGGTGGGGGAAAAATTACTAGAGGTTGTAGGAAAGTCAAAAAACATCAGACCCATTTTGAGTATTCAGCTGAGGATCAGCTCTTCAAGAGGTTGTTCAAGAAACCAATGGACTTGGAAGAAGAGGGAGGGAGAGAGAGGAGTGGAGGGGCTGGATGTGAACCAGCACCCAGTTTCCAAAAAGGACATCCTGTGCACAGCATTGCACTGATGCCTTGTCCGGATTTCCTGATGGAGAAGGGGAGATTCTATGAATGGGAACATCCTCCAAGGAGTGAACAGACATTTCTGCACATCCCCAGCCTGGTGCTGGCTGCTCTTGTGACATCCACTAGGGAAGGAGGAAGGAGTCCCTTCTCCTTTTCCACCTCTACCCTCGTGTCTGGCTGTGTGCTGTTAATAATTTAAACTAAGTTTTCTTAATCCACTGGAGCTGATTGGCCAACTCAGCAGGCGTTTCGGGCTGCTTTAAAAAATTTATAAGGTTTTTGCAAGACTGCAAGTGGAGTCCAGGCTGCAGATGCTGAGCTGAGTGAATTTGAACTGCCTGCTGCCCTTCTGCACTTAGGAGGTGAATTAAAGCATCAGCCACAACCCCTTGTCAGCTTGGGCACATCCCTGCAGAGACCTGGAAACGCTGGTGTGGAGCCTTTCGTGGCAGCCTGGACACTCAGAAAGGAGCTACAGAACTGCCTCTCCAGTTAAGGCAGTTCCTTTCCCATTGCTCCCTTCATCTGTCACTGGATTTTGCTGAACCTTAACCCTGCAAGGGCAGCAAGGTCCTGCCTGTCTCATGTTGACTCAAAACTCTAGCTGACATCTGGAGCATTTCAATAGCATTTGTCCCACTATGGGACAAGACCAAGTAGACATTTCCTGACCTTCCATCTCATTCCTGCTCCCTCGGAAACCAATGTCACTGACTGCCAGGGAGGCCAAGGCATCCTTCAGCCTCCTCAACACCAGCATTCCCAGAGGACATCACCCAAGTGGGTCCTGCCATTGCCTGCTGGTGATGGAGGTGCTGAATCATCTATGGTAGAGGTGGGAATGATGCACATTCAGCACCAAGTGACTACACAACCTCGGAAAGTGATTTGAGATCCATGTTTTCAGGTGCATCTGCAGCTGGAAAAGCACAAAGCAGCAGCTCTGGCCAGGACAATGCACCAGTCCCCATCCGTCTCTTGGCCTGTGCCTTCACTCTCACACAGAGATATTGCTGATTTGAAGGAGAAACCAGAGCTGTAGCACAGCCTGGGGTCCAGCTCTGGACCAGACCCCCTGCCTCCTGCCTTGGGCATCATTTGGCCACAGCTTCAACATTTTACATAGAGGTACTGCAGCATCTTCAAGTAACTCATTTCAGCTCTGTTCACAAAAACTCCTTTGCTATCTACAAATTTAGGGTGGCCTGGTTTTGCCTGGTTTAGATGATTTGTAATCACCTCGTGTCTGGCACTGTTCTCATGCCTTATATCTGCTAAATGCTTTCTGCAACCCCAGCCAGCCCCAGCGAGAGCCTGCCTGCCGAGCACTTAGAGTGATGAGTTTGGAAGCAGCCAGCCTTTGGGAAGGGGACACAAGAAGGGGAAAGAAGGGAGGAAGCTTCCCAGATATCAGCTCTGAGTGCAGGTGGTGGGTGTGACAGTAGTTACTTGGCATTACTGGTTTCTGAGCCTGGGTTTTGGTGTGGACTGGAGTGCAGGGGATTGTTGTCTGTGCCAGCCCCTGCCACAGCTCAGACATCAGTGTGAGGGGAAGCTCCTCTCCAGTGTGAGTCTGCTCTAAGGACACAGCGTGGAATCCTCCCCCGGCACTGACCTGGAGGACTGTGGTGACAAGTGAGGGCTGCTCATGCCAGGCAGGAGGTTGCTGTGATTAATGGAGCTGCACCGGCCTCCTGGATGCTCCGAGCGGTTCCCATTAGAGCGATTGCTGGGAGGGAAATGTGCTGCTGCAGGTCAATATGCTGTGGTGCTGTCACCAGCCATAGATCTCCACAGGGACCACAGGAAACGTGCAGAGAGTGGGGGCAGGGAGGAGTGGCTGAGGCTGGCCACACCTTCAGGTGCAGGTGAATTCCCTCTCTCAGGGTGGCCTGAGCCATGGCCAGCTGACAGCTCATTTTTAAAGCCGCCCTCCCCTGCTCTGCCTGCTGCCTGCACACGCAGGCGAGCACACTGAGATGCTGAATGAGAGGTTTTGAGGGCACAGCCAGGGTGTCCAGATGCCCAGAGGACAGGAACATCCTTTGGACCAGTGTGAGTGAGACAAAGTTGCAAGAACAAAACAGGGCCTGCATGAAAATCAGGCTGGAAGGGAGGGAAAGTCGTCCTGCAGGCACAGCATCCACACTGCCGGAGGGGACCTGCCCCTCTGCTCTGTCCTGCCTTATCCAGCACAGAGATGTTCCACAGAGGCTCCCAGCCTCCCACTGCTCCCCATGGGCTCACAGGATCCAAAGTGAGCCCACAAAGAAGCAATTTCATGAGCAGTACAAAAGGGGTGTGTGTGTGTGTGTGTGTGCATTTTCCCATGGATTTATGTTTTGAGAAGTCATAGGTGGGTTCTCTGATATCCATCACAGTTGTGTGGGTGCATCAACATCTCCTGCAGTGAGGAGATTTCAGGGTTTCTGTCCTCTCTCTGATCACATATTTTCACTCATAGCCATCTAAAAAGTCCCCACAAATCTTTAATAAAGAAGACAACAATTGCCCATAAGCTCTGCAGTTATAAAAGGAGGGAAGAGAGATGCAGATGCACACACACCAGCTTTCCTCAAGACCTCAGGTTAAAGATAAATAAATCATAAACCCCTGCCCCTTTATGTTCTTTTGATTTCCCAGGTGTCCAGGCTGAGAGACTAAAGCAAGCCTGCAGCAAAAGCTCATGGTGCAGAGAAACTACGAATTTAGTTACTTGAAGAGTTTTTCTTTGCAGATGACACATGGTATGCTGTGACAGAGGCAGGAGCATGGAGACAGCCACGTCTGCCTGGCAGCTTCCCAACAGAATATTTCCATTTTTTAACCTGAAAATGGATCAAACCCAACACTTCTAATTAAACCCCAAATCTAATAATCGTTCTTTAACATTTTGGAATGAAAAAAAATGAGAGAGCAGATTTTATTTTACATTTGTAAGGTGTTTTTTTTTTAATCTCTCTCAATAATAAAGAGGTAAAATAATTAGCCTTAAAGCTTTTTAGTATTTTAGTGATTGGGTTTGGTTGTCTATCTTGCCAAACATGGATATTTTGACATTTCAGCAAGAAAGAAAAAGAATAAAAAAGAAAAGAAAAAAAACCTTTTGCAACGGAAAAAAGAAAATAATTTTCCCTCATGCATCTCCCATGCTGCCACCCTCCTCCTGGCAGGAAACCTCCCAGCCAGAGCTTTTTACTCCCTTTCACTGCTCCTCCCTAAGGAATATCAAATCCCTGGGGCACGATGGGCTCATCTCCACAGACCCCTGTGACAAAGCACAGCTCCCCAAGTGCTATAATCCCAACAGAGCAGGAATCCCCCCTACACCCCAAACCCCATTTTATGCCCTCAGCACCCACCAAGGTGGGGCTCTGGAAAGTGCCTCCCAACCCAGGACACCTGGGGCCATTTGGATCCTGTTTAATTGAGTTGGTTTCTGCTCCACAGCAGGATAAAGTACAGAGGAATCCGCTGTGCTCCTCCTGTCAGAGATGATGTGTCAGAATCAGCTATTTCAGTATGGGCTTATTTCTTTCTGATGACAACCTCCAGCCCCTAAATATTCATGCAGGTTTCAATTCAGCTTTGAAGTTGGTGGGAGGCAGGTGCTTGAATGGGAACAAAGCACCTAATGGGCTTTGTGGGACTGGGTCCCAGCCAGGATGCACTTATGATCCTGGGAGGTGTTTTACTGGGAGCAGAGCCAGTCCTGAGCTGGACTCCAAGCTCTGAAACCTGGCAAGGCTGGAAGAGCTCCTGAGTGAGACCAAGTTAGTTTTGTTGCTATAAGCTGTATTTTGTGAAGAGCACAGCGCTGGTTTGGAGGCACTGGAAAGGGGCTGCTGGTGGGAAGTCTTCCACATCTCTGAGGGGTCACCCCTAAGGAACTTGTGTCCCTCAGGGTATGGGAGGAGGTCCTGGAGCAGCCTTATCTCAGGGAATGAAGTCTAAGAGCACAGAGGTGATGGAAATTTGATGGTGTGGCTTTGGTCCTTGTGGGTGCAGGAGGAGGCAGAAAACCAAGGAGGTCAGGAGGAAGAATGTGAGCACTGGGAGACATGAGGAATGACTAAGAGAGCTAAATTTAAAGAGTCTGGGAAAAGGAAGGCTCAGGGGCAACGTGGTCATGGGCTAAAAATACCTTCAAGGTAACAAGTATAAATGAAGAAAGGGAATTACACGTGGTCTCAGAGGAGGTGAGGGCAGGAGACAGAGCTGGAGGCTGATGATGGAAGCGTGGAGAGTAGAGATGGGGAAGGAGACCTGGTCAGTGGGGAATTTGCCAGAGGAATAATCTATGGGAGGCTGAGTGGGGCAGAAGCAAAGTGGTAAAAAGGTGACAGGGGAAATGGGGTGGGCACCAGTCCCTCTGTGACCAAGGGGCTTATTTTCAGCTTTGTGGGTGCTTTGAGTGTAACTCAGTTTAACTCAAGAGAATTCACCCCAACTTTGCTTTTTTCCACTTGCTTCTCCTTCCACTTGCCCAGTCAAGTAGCTGTTCTTTCCAGAAACTGGTTTTCCTTACAGTGAGGCCTCCACAGCACAAATTAATATTTAGACCTCAGCAATTTTTATCACTCTTAGAAAGGAGGAATTTGAACTTCCTAGTTAAGAATGGAGTGCACGTGTCTCCCTTCCAGTTAATTCAGTGTAACTTAGGGAGATCTCTGTTCATACAGTCAGACACTTCCAGCTGCACCTCAAGCTGATCTCATACAGCAGGATTTGTCCTGAGTTTTTCTGCTACAGCCTCGAAGGAGGTCAGTGCTGTCTAAGAACAGGACAGGAAGATGGATGGTGGTACAGAAATTTTGCATCCAATAAATATGTAATATAAAATAAGCAGCTCTGTCAGCAGCAGGATGAAGGAAGCCTGGCTTCTTGTCAGTGTGTTTCTTGCAAATTCTGATTGAAGATTTTTAGTGGCAGGGAGGGGTGGCCTCTCATGGGCATCTTTTCCTGTGCTTAGTAAAGATGAGAATACAGCTTAAAATTTCCTTTGGAGGGAGAGGGAGGAGTCATTGGGGAGCCTCTGTCTGTTTAGACTTCTAATTTTAAAGAAAATTAAGCTGTGCCCAAATCTCCCCATCCCAAATGCTGAAGCCTTCACTGAACATTGCCCTCTGTTCTAGCCAGAAGTGTGTATCCCCTTGTCATATTCACCTTTCTCCTTGTGAAATCTGTAGATTTCTCCATTTGTGCACATGAATTATCTTTCTTACAATTTTTCCCCCCCCGTGGGCTCCACTTCATTCTGAAGAATAAAGTTCAACCTTCCATGTTGAGTTCCTTGTATGAACCAACCTCTCTTGGGTCAGGGCTGCTGGTTTCAAACCCGAAAATGGTTTGGCATGTGTTGGAAAGAGTCCCTTTTAGTGAAGCAAGTAAGACACATGAATAATCAACAGTCATGGGCTCTTGGAGGCTGTTTTCTGCTCAGAGAAGAGGATGAGGTGGTGGGAGGCGAGGGGTAGCTGAAGCAGAAGGAGATGGGGGGACACTGGGTGCAGAAAGACCGAGCTGTTCGTGTCTTTTCCCTTGGCAGGTTAGTGTTGCTGGGATGTTGCAGCATCCGTACAAGGGGAGGTAAAACCATCTGCTTAAGGATTTGAAAATAGCTCTGGAAGAAAGCTGTGAGTGACAAAACCCAGGCTACGGGTAGCACAGTTCACACAAACCACCAGCTGGGTGGGGATGGAGAAAGGGCTCTCGTTCAGTGTTTCAAGCAGAAATTTATCCCTGGAGTCATTCTACATGTTTCACACCAGTCACTTCTTACTATGTCTCAAAAATTGCCAGGGGACAGAGCATGGACTTTTTGTATCTTAATATGGATTGATGGATTTCATCCTACCTTCAGGGTCTAAGCTATCTGCCATGGTGTTTGTGTTCTGAAGCCATCACTAGTGTTGAAAGTAAAGGACTGACTCAGTAATTCTGTTTGTTTGTGGAGACAAAATGTCCTTGGATCAGATAAAAGCACTTTCTCAGTACTGCTTTTATATACCTCATTAATTCCCAGTGTTAATGGCTGTGTCCTGTCTTCTGCCACCCAGCAGAAGTGACAACACAACTGACTTCATCTCCAAAATTACCTGCTGCGGGCTCCGTGCTGGACATCACAACTCGATTTGTGTTTGTGTTCCAGTTGTTCCCAAGAGACTGCTGCTCCTCTCAGGGCCACAGCTCACCAGGCACTGTGCAGGCTGGAGCAAGGGAGAGCTCTTGTGAGCTGCTGGAGTGGCGTGTGGGGGCGGAAAGTGGAAAGCCACGTGCTTGGGGTCCCAATCATGTGCTTCTGAACACTCAACTACAACTTGCAGTGCCAACTCAGGGAATATTATCCATAGAGAAGGAGTTAGAGATGCCCTAAGAGTCCAAGGTGAAGAGAAAGAAGGGGCGAGGCTACAGTAGGTCCTCATCCCCAGTTTCAGGCCTTTTCCACCTCCCAAGGACTGCTCTGCTTACATAAGGAGGCAATCCTTGATACCACTTGCTCACAAGACCTCGCTTGTCTTTGAGGTTTTGCCTCCCTCCTGAGAGTTGCAACAATCCCTGACAGTGCCTACAACCACACCATGTCTTTCCTCAGCCCATCCAAGCCTTGGGAAGGGTGAAATCCCACCCCTTACCTTTCTCACTCCTGATTTTTGGTGGTCTCAGAGATAAAGGATACCCAAAGCTGTGCTGCAGTGAGACATGGCAAATGACCAACTAATTAGGCAAAGAAGAGTGCGTTGAATTTAGATTCTTCTTTAGGGCTCACAGACTATTAGTAATCTTGAATTTGTTAATTGAAAATTGCTTCCTCTGTTTGTTGTTGGCCTTTTTATGGAGGGGGATATTTCCTGCTTTGGGACTGCGTCACTGGATCTATAATAATGCACTTTGTACATTAGTGCCAGGCACATTTGTAATTGGCCACCCTATTAAAGAACACTAATGATCTTACTAGTGTTCACAAATAATGAATAGAATGGCCCCTCATTGAATTGAGTAATTTATTCACTGACATACTTGCAGATCTGTTTTTCCAGTATTTAACCCAGCTTTAGTTTTCTGCCTGCCTTGCAGAGATGGCTTCTCTTTGAGCCATGTGTTGGAGAGAATATGGGTCACAGGAAACATACAGTTCATAAAAAATGTAGGGCTTCTCCTCGCTGGCCCTTCTCTTAACATTCATGGTAGGGTTTGGGGAGTGAGCGGCAGCAGCTTTAATCTCAGCTCTTCTCTTGTCCATTAGTTGTCACTGGGATTCTCCTCATGAATTAGGAGAGGATCAAAAAGCCAGGACTTGAGAAGTGCACTCTGGAAGGTCATGTTGATTTTCTCATTTAAATATGAATTTCAGGAAAAGCTGGCAACAATACAGAGTGGCAGGATTGGTTTCCCAACTGCTGACTCTGCTAAGAGAGGGAATGAAACACAGCCCTGGGTGGTTCCTGCAGCCAGGAAACTGAGGGCAACCATTTTGCTGCTTCTCCATGAATATTGTGTTGAGGTATTTGTGATGAAAGGAGCAGCTCATCTGAGCTTGCAATTCATGTACAAAAAAAATCTTGTCCTAAAGCCTTGTTTACTTACAAAGAACATGCAGAGGTGTGCAGTTCAGAAATTATCTGTGACTTGTTGGGTTGCAAGGGATAGAAAAGTCACTGCATAGGAATTGATGATCCTGGGCTTGAGCTTATTTGATTGCAGGTCTTCCCATTGCACTGCAATGAACCCTTTCCATGGAGGATAACTGTGTGGGGCAGGTACCTCTGCCCTACCTCAGGCTTCTGCAGCCTATTTCTCTTCTCCTGAGTCCTATGAAGGTGGGAAGGTCAGGAGGAAGTATGGCTTGGGGCAGAACCAGCCATGGGGAGGAAATGGTGCAGCTGGACCATAAGCAGTGGGGTGTTAAAGAGCTGATTTGAGTCAGCACATCTGCAGATGGGCATTCTATGCTGAGAGCTTGGTCCCTGGGTAACTCGGTGACCCCACCCCATCATGGTGGGATTTCAGGGCATAAAGGAAGCTGAAAATTTAGGTTTCCAAGTCCTAAGGTGGTAGGTTGAACCTTCAGGAAACGTGGAGAAAGGGAATGACTTTGCACATAGGGATTTGTGGTGAGGGTGAGCAGGTCTGGTGGCCGAGTGGCCAAGTGGAGATGGGACATGGATTGAGTCCTTCCTGGGAAGCTGCAGCAATGTCTGCACCCGCTGCCAGGGGGGGCACGTCAAATCCACGGGGATGGACATCCCATGGGCAGGGTGCTGCCCAGCCCTTCCCATGGGGCTCTTGCAGAAGGAGCCCACTCCTTGGTGATTTTGGGGGGGTTCCCAGAGCCTAGTTTGGGAGGGGGCACTGGGCCACTGCGCGGGGGGCGGGGGGAAGATGTGGGCCCTTGAATTGAGAGGGGGATGCTGGAGGGGGGGAACAACGCATTTGGGGGAACAACGCCAGATCCTGATTTTCTTGGTGGGGAACAGCCGGAGCCGCTTTTTCTTCTTTTGGCTGGGGAGGGGAAAACCCAGGTGGCAAACTCGGGTTTCTGGGGAGTTGGGGGGGGGGGGGGGGGGGAGAGCGAGATGCTGCCGCCGGCGGGGGATGCCAAGGGTTAAGGGGGCGGGCGGCGGCGGGGTGGCGCTGGCGGAGCCGATTGCAGCGGCTCCTGCGGCTTCGGCTGCGCCGGGCGCGGAGCAGCGGCGGGGAGCGCGGGCGGAGCCCCCCGCCGGAGCCCCCCGCCGCCCCCGGCCCCGCCGCCCTCCCCCCTGCCGCCACCATGGTGCAGAAATCCCGCAACGGAGGCGTCTACCCGGGCCCCGCCGCGGAGAAGAAGCTCAAGGTGGGCTTCGTGGGGCTGGACCCGGGCGCCCCGGACTCCAGCCGGGACGGAGCGCTGCTCATCGCCGGCTCCGAGAGCTCCAAGCGGGGCAGCATCCTCAGCAAGCCCCGCTCCGGGGTCTCGGGCAGCGGGAAGCCCCCCAAAAGGAATGCTTTTTACCGCAAGCTGCAGAATTTCCTCTACAATGTGCTGGAGAGACCGCGGGGATGGGCTTTCATTTACCACGCATACGTGTGAGTAAAAAAGGGTGGGGGGCAAACCTGATGGCAGAGACAACCCCCCCGGTTCGGTCTGCCCTCCTCCACCCCTCCCAGCCCCCCAAATGCGCCGGGGAGGGAGGATGCTCCAGCTGCAGAGCGGGTGCGGGGAGGGGATGCCGGGTGCCAGGGCTGGCTGGGGAGCCCCAGGGGATGCTGCGGGGGGCGGAGGCTGAGCCTCTCCCCCCCTCCAGAGCAGTCGGGCTGCCGGGCCGGGCCACCGCTGCATCCCGCATCCCTCATCCCGCATCCTGCATCCCTCGCCCCAGCCCAGGCGGTGCCCGGGGACGGGGCGGGAGGCGGCGATCTCCATGCGGGGAGGGGGGTGGGGGGAGAAGCTGCCCCTGCAGAGCTGGCGGGTGGCTCCTCGGAAAGGTGCGATGCACCCTCTTCCCCCCTGCCCGCTCCTGCTTGCGGGGGAAGGGGCTGCTCATGCGGTCGGTGCAGGGGGCTGGAGCAGCGGGAGTGACGGGTAGCGACTGTTCCTCCGTCTTGCTTGAAATCACCATAGCAATGCTGAGAGCAGAGGAACAAAAAGCTCTGCTCAGGCACTGTCTCTCCTCCCTCCCCTTCCCCCCCACCCCCCCAGCATCCTTTCCCCTCCCCGGCCCCATCTTTGCATGTTGGGTGGCTGAGGAGGGTTTGGGGATGCGTTTGGTTCTGGGGCTTTGCTCAGGGTTCTGGAAGTATTTCTTGTCCCCCCGTGGGAAGCGGCTGAATTGGAGATGTGTCTAGAAAGAAATGCTAATCAGTGTCTCGGGCTCCCTGCCTGCACAGAGCCGAGCGGTAAACAAAGGAGCATCCCTGGGTGCACATCTCCCCCCTGGCACCGGGTTTTAGGCAGAAATGGCCCAGCTGACCCTCATTTGGCAGAAGGATGCCCATCTCCGAGGCACTGCTGCATAGGAGAGCAGATGACTTCCCGTTGTTCCCAGGACTGCAAAGGGTCAAGATAAATTGCTGTGTTACTGCAACTCCCTTCCCTCTGGGACTTTCCACAGTCCCACCAGGCTCTTCTGCAGGCCTGGGCTCAGGTTGGGGTGCTCATGCCCTTGGTGTCAATGGTTGGTTTGTTTTTTTTTTTGTTTCTGTGTTTTTCATCATGGCCAGGGCCTCTGTCAGCCCCGGCAGGAGGATTTTTGGGGCCTTTTCTGTTTTTTTCCCCCCCTGCCATCCTTTTGATGTTATGCTATTGTAAGATAAGGAGTTGGGATGGGCTTTCTGGTCCTCAGCCATTTTGTACATTGAGGCCTTCCAGGGAGGTGTTGGTGGGACCAGTCAGAGAGGTGAGATCCTGGCTGGGTGGAAAGGGAAGCTTTTCCTTGCGCTGATGCAAGTTCAGGTCCTTGGGGGATCTTGTGCCCCAAGGGAAACAGGAGAGGAGAAGAGAGAGCATCTGTGGAGCTCAGTTCCAGCTATGATGAGTCCAGTCCTGGGCACCCTGAGCATCCTTCATGCTCCTGGCCATCCTCTGGAGTTGTAGGTGGTTTGTGTCACAAAACCTTCCAGAATCATATGGAGGGGCCGAGCATCCACGTTGTGAGCTGGGAGCTTCCCTGTGCATGTGCCAGGGATGGGGATGTTGTTCAACGTGCACTGTACACTGTGAAACACAGGTGAGAGCCCAGCTTGGGACACTGGGGTGGCAGTGATAGAGATGGAAGGAGCTGAAAGCCAAATGGCAAGCAGCAGGGGTAGCCCTGACTGTAAGGGCTTTATAAACAACTTTGTCTTCTTCAGCTGCTGTATCTTAATTTCTGACCTGTTTGGCTCTCTTGTGGCATTTGCTTGGGCAGCCAGGAGTGCTCCCAGGGCAGGAGCAGGGTTACCCCAAACAGATCTGTTCCCAGTGCCAAGCTGGGGTGCCCATTGGTTCTCCCAGCCCAAACAGCTGTGTTTCTTCTGGGCTCGTGACTCTACTTGAATCTGCTCTGACACCACATGGAGCCATTGAAAACCATCCCCACCCATGCACCTGCTGGGAAAGGGAGGCTGAATTCAGGACTGGAGTGGGAATTGCCCCAACGTCTGTGAAGCATTGGTGATATAATTATTTTTTTTTATGGTGTATTGGGAAGTTATATGAATTCCAGTCTTCTGCACTGTACCTACGATAGGTTTAGCCTTGGCAGTTTCTGTTTTGTTATTTAAAGAGCTGAAGGATTTGTTAAACTTCCTACAAAGTCCCCAGGATAAGCTCATGCACCAGTTATCAGCCTTTGCTGCCCGGGTGAGCCCGGCATGGCCTGTGACAGGTCTGTGAGTGTTGGAATGGGGCAGGGAGGGGCTTTCCTGGGTTTTTGTAATTGGAAGTCTGTAAGCCAGCCAGACAGGACAGATAAAAAGCTTAGTCGCTGCATATTTGAAGATATGGGAGGATGATGAGACTGGCTCAAGGTCATAAAGTTTGTATGGAAGAGCTGGAACCATCCAGATGTCCCGATGGCCGGTGCAGTGCCCCACCTGTGCTATTGGGGTTACTCTGTCTCCTCCTGCCCCAAACCCCATTTTGTGCCAAAGCCTTGAGCACAAAAGCACCTTTAGCTCCCATGCTGCAGGAATGGGAGTCCTGAAAAAGACTGTGGATGAGGGTGCCTTGTTCTGCTACTGTCTTGGGCTCAGTTAGACCCCCACCCCAACCCCCCTGTCAGCACCCCTATTTCTCTGCTCCTGCTGCTCACAGGGAGTTTCTTGCAGGAAGCTTTAGGAGCTATTTCCAGTGTGAATGAGTTTGTGACCCTGCAAGGCTGGGTTTTTAGCTTGTGGAGATGCTTATAGACCCAGCCTCGTTTCTCGGTGTGGAGCTGCTCCGGGGCCACTGTGCTGCTCCGGCAGCTCCCTGCACCCAATGCCAGGACACAAACTGTGGGGACTCTCCCAGCATGGAGATGCTTTAACAAATATGAGAAGTGCCTCTGGGTCAGTACCTCTGACAATGCCTGCCTGCAGAGGCCCATCTCCCAGGTAGGTTCTGCACCAAGTGATCGATGCTCTGCCTTGAGATACCCGTGCAGGTTGCATTTATTTCCAGTGCTGCATTCCAGATCCAATCCATCTGATTTCATTCCCCCACATCTTCCTGCTGTTGCTCATTCCCTTCCACATCATTTCACGCATAAGGAACCAGGGAAATTCAAACCAGGGAAACTCCCCCACTTCCCTCCTCGTCCCCAACCCCAACTCATTAACGTGGTCTCATCTCAAATGTTACCTCTCTGAAAGTGCTGTTACCTCTGTGAGCAAAAGCACAGGTTTATATTTTTGTGTTAGGATGCATTTTTATACTTAATAGCTCTTCCTACACTGACACAACTGGGGTGACCTGCTCATGGGAGCTGTGTGTGTACAGATCATATATAATATATATTTTGCATTGCCCCATGGATAGCTGAGCCTGGTGGGCCCCATTTTTGAGTGTGGCTGGAGGTGGACTCTGGTTCCCCTATCTCATCATCTCCCGGTATTCCGGTATTTCTTTCATCATCTTTCTTTTTTATTCCTTCCCCCCACCCTTTTTTTTTTAGGCAGATCCTTAACAATGCAGCACGTGGCCTCATTCTGTTCAAGGCTGAGCTGAAACTTGAAAAGTTGAGCTGTGTCTAAATAGCAGATCAGGATTTTTGTGGGATGCAGCAGCACTCGGATCTTGAGGCAGTTTTGTGCACAAGGAAGCAGTTGGCTTCCAAAATGATTTCATTTTATTTCTTTGAATAATCTAAGTATTTTTTTTCCTCCTTCTATCCCTTTTACCTTGGTTACTGTAACCTGTCCTGTGCTCAGAGGTGCTGAGTTGGAAGGGCTGCAATACTTGAAAGTGATTTTATTTCAGGAGGAACCACTGTGTTCTGTGCCAGTCTAAGCAAAGTACTTGCAGTGGGCACCTCCATAGCCTGATGTGTCTGGAAGCCCATTTGCTGCTCATACTTGATCTCTGAAGAGGAGGGGCCTGGATTTGGGGCAGTGGCAAGAAAACAGCCTGGATTCAGGCACTTTAAAAGCTGTGTCCTCAGGAACCAACATAATTCTTGCATTTCCTATTTAGAATTTAGAACCCTAATGCGCCTTTTTAACTGTGTTAAAAATAGTTTGGGTGCATTTTTTATCTGCATACTGTGCACCATACATTCAGTTAATTAAGCAAGTGCACGGACTTAAATTATAATAAGGAAGAACATTTCCTCTCTGTCTAATTCTCTTAAAATTTCCTTGTACCATCCCCATCCCGTTTGTTCTTCCCTTTTAACCCAGCCACAAGCCACCTCTCTCTTCAGAGAGTCTCCTGCCCATGCTGCATCCTGGCATGGCCACAGCTGGCACAGTGGGAGCACAGGGAGTGGATGCAGTTGCTTCCCAGAGGTCCAGGGTTTCTCAGTGCAGGGGTGGCCTCTTTTGTTACTCCTTCCTCTCCTCAGGGTCTGATGAGAACGTGGTTATTTCACACAGATCCGTTCCCAGATAACCTCTCACATCAGAATGTTGGGGTAAATGTAGTTTGACAGTCTCAGATATCCATCCCCAAACTCTGAGGAGTGGGGTGGTTCATGGCAAGCCCTCACCCGCAGACAGTGTTATTGCAGGCAGGTACAATGCCACCAAACTCAGCCCATCCTCCAGTGACATACAGGGACCTCCTGGATTCTCCTTCCCACCTCTTAGTTGAGTACTTGGGGTGAAGGAGCCAGTACAGATCTCCCACCGGTGCTGAGCTTCATGGGTGTGCTGGGCTTTGACCTGCAGGGCTGGTGCCCTCAGCTGAGTGGTTGTGTCCTCCTGAGGGGCCAGGGGGACCTTCACGGTGTGAAGCCTCACGAGCTCCTCCCCAGCTTAGTCAGAGCTTGGTGGGAGCAACCTGATTTCAGTCACTCTAATGTGTCACGTTCCAGGCGTCACGCTCACCCCACACTGACATTAAGGAAACGAAAAACAAGCTGATCCCCTGGGTGACCTCCTTTTGGTGCTGCACAAACCTCACTCAACCAGATGAGTCTTGCTACGGCTCAATTTATTATTTATTATAAGAGGAAATAACCAGAAAAGCAAGCCCTTAATCATATACTAAAGGGAAGATGGGCACTGCTGAGAGATGCAGTTAGCAAAAATCAGGTTTCTTGATTTTTTTTGCATTGCAGCAGAAGGAAGGGACATCAGTAGGGTAAGAAATTGTGGTTCCTTTGGCAGGGTAGAGGGTTTGCCTGTCAGTAAGGCACCAATGATGCTTACAACAATAAAAAACACCTAAGTTTAGTGTTTGACTTATGGGACTTAAGTAGCAAACACTTAGCCCTTCATAATCCCTGTTAAGGCAGTCAAACGCTTAGCTGGTTTCTTAGTTCTTGAGGAACAGATTCCTCTTTAGGTTGTGGTGATGGGGAGATGTGCCAGTCCTTTTTCCTGCTATGTGATGTCCTGTGGAACAGACAGAGGAGAGCTGAGAAAGGTGGGGAGTGATTCCTGCAAAGGATTAAACTTTGTCTGTGGCCTGTCCCCGTTGGTGTGAGGTCTCTGTTCCCAATGCATCAGAGCAGTTTCCAGCACTACACATTGCTTCAGAGTAATGCAATATTTGAATATTTGTCCAATATTTAATGCAATAATGGTTCAAAAGGAACCACATTGCAAAACTAGATTGTTGTGGTGGTCTAAACTGAGTGTCCTGAATGTTTTTAGATGGGACCTGTGATGAAAGCTGATCTGACTAGTGAGCACATGACAGCAAAACCAGGTAGTGCAGAAGAACAGTGAGCACAGTGGTTTGGTTGGTGCAGCTGGGTCCTTCACCACTGTACATTTAAATGGCTCCTAATCAGGTTGCAAGACAAAAAAACCCCTCTTGGGCTATTCTGACAGTCACCTCTGGCAAAAGATGGCCCCACTTGAACTGCAGGAGTAGGTATTTAAGTGTGGCCCCTTGGTGGATGTGCCCATCTACCCTTATTGAAAGAAAAATGTAAATTTTCTCCAGTAAAAACAAGTTGTGTGACACTTGATCTGACTTGTTCTGCTCATCTGCTGTGACCTCAGCTCCCCACTTGGTTCTCCTGGCCTTCTCCTGGGTAAACTGCAAATGCAGCCTCCTGTGACACTTAACAGTGGAGGTGTTTTGGGGGCGTCATGTGCAATTATTCTAAAGCACTGAAATAATTACTCACAGTGTTTGATGGGGAGCATCTCTCCCAAGGCACTGGCTGGGATGGCGAGAGCTGCTTTATTACAGCCCCGGGGCTTCTTGACTGTCTACTGTCAATAACTGAGGGAGTGCAGAGCATTCCTCCAGAACTCTCTGGTCCCTCTTGGGCATCACTCCAGCCTCTTAATGTACTTTTTAGATGTGTGGAAAGCTTTGGTGTTGGTAAACATCCATCCAGTGACTTTTTTTAGTGGATTGGATGTCAAAGGACAGCCTTTTCCAAGGCGTGAGAAGCAAGAACACCTCTGAAATCTTCTCACCACTTGCTCTTGCTGCTCTAGGGAGGTGATTTAAAGCTGCATCAGAGTCACTGGGGCTGCTGGGTGCAGCAGCAGCCTTGGCTTTGCAAGTGCTGTGACTGAGCAGTCACTTGGTTTGTTTGGGGACTTAAAACATCCAGTCATTTCAGGTGGAGTGGGAAATGGGATGACCAGGATCTAACATCCACGTTTACTCAGCCACATTTGAGAAGTGGTTTTGAGAAAGGAACCATTGTAGCAAACCCTGATCAGCTCTTGTAGACCTGCAACCCAAGAGTCAGGGGAAATCAGAAGGTAATCAAGCCTTACTAATACTGACTGTAGTTCCTAAGCAGCTCCAGTTGTGTTTTGGCTCTTGGAGGGGAGCTCTCGATGGTCAGTCCCCATTCAGAGATCCTCCTTTTTTAATGCCTCCTGTGGGAGGGTAGGACAGGGAAAAGAAACAAGAGGACAGGCAGAGGGAATGATTGAGCTAGGAGGCAGCCTCTTTCTGTCTGAGGATCCGGGCAATCCATTGTGGCTGGTGCTTGGTCTCTTCAGGACGGAATTGGAAGAGGCAGAGATTTTGCCTTCCGGAGGGTCTTTCCCAGAGATTCACAAACTCCTCATTTGTAAACAAACACTGATCTGCCTGGAAGTCCTGCTTTCTCATTTAGAGCTCTGCCAGCCCGGGGAAGTGTCACAGCAAAATATGGCTGAGGTGGCAGTGGAACTGCTGTCACGCACTGCAGTGGATGAGCACAGCAGGGCAGGCAATCCTAACACAGCTTCCACAGCTGGGCTGTCACTCTCTACGAAGTTATTATGATGCCCAGGAAAAAAAAAATTAGCTAGCAGAAATTCTGACTCAAAGGTGACTCATGTACATACCCCTCTTCTGTCTCTTGTGTGAGTGTCTGGGTACCTGCTGTGTGTGTTTCTGGCAGCTTTGGTTTGATGTGGTGGGAAAAATTAATATGGGGTGCAAAAGAAAAAATTCAGTCAAAGAATAGTTAAAATGAATAGAAAGAGGGAAATAATACTCTGTTAATATTACATCAGTGTGCAAGCACCCCTAATGGAAGTAGAAGTCTACAAGCCTCTGTTTTGTGCATCAAGTCAAAGAGAGCCAGTCCATGCTATAAGACTTGGTGTATTGAACAGTCAAGACAGATGAAAGGCATAAAACAGTTGGAGCACTGCTGGTAAATGTTATCTTTGCTCCACTTTTCTTTTTAACAGTATTTCCTGTCATCTTATTTGCTTTTGAATTGGTGGGTTGGTTTCTATTCGTGCTCCTTGGGTTTGCAGAGGAAGCTGGGGTTGGCTTTGGCTACAGCAGACTGCCAGAGACATGGGGCAGCCCATCTCTGGGAAATCCTGTGGTCTGAAGATCTCAGCAGAGTTAATGTTGGGCTGGGAGGACGAGGGTGGCACATCTTCCCAGGGACATGGATCACCCACAGCGGGGCAGTTTGCTGTGATCTCACTGTTCATTACAGATGCAGCACGTAGAGGGCTGTGAATGGGTCTTATTGACTTTTTCCCGTTCGAGTATTATATGTGGCAGCAAAATGACAGCAGTGGGAGACTTTCTCCTGCATGTTTATGGGCTTTTGCACAACTCAGAGTCTCAAAGTGGCCATTAATTGAGTTTATGCTTGCTGGGAGGTTCGTTACCTGATCTGAAGAATGTAATAAGGGATGTAAGAGCACTCCATCTTTCACTCAAGAGGGGAGCAAAAGAGGTAAATATAAATATCTGTATATTATAGCTGGACAAACAGGGAGTGAGGCTGTGTTGCCTCCTGCCACTCCAAGCCATATGGTGGTTAAGCCTGAGTGCTTCCACGTGGGACAGTGAAAAACAAAAGCTCTCCCCAGTAACGAGGTCAACTCATTGGTCTTGAGGCTGGTAGACTGCAGGAAGGGCTTAGGCTGGTGTGCCCATTGCATCAATGTTGAACACTGGTTTTTTTCTGTGGTTACTCATCCTTCCTCTTCCTCCATGTCTGGCAAGGCTGGAAATGCCACGTCATGTCCAGTTAACCCCTTGCTGGGCCTTCCTCCAAGTTTTCTGGGGTTTATTAGCAATAATTCGTGCTTTGAGGACTAGTGAGATTCCTGAGTCATCTCCTTAGGCAGGGAGCTATTTATTTCAGTGTGTGTGTTACACTCCCCAGGAGTGGGTGTCTCTCTTCCGCTTTTGGATCCTGCCCTGACTCTATATAAAGACTCCTGGCTTGAATGAGCAGCAAAACCAACCCTCAAACTGGATCCATCACTTGGAAGGTTCGTGCTGCTGATCCCGTCTCTCCTGGCTGAAGGACCACGGCCATTTCGAGCATGGGTAGGAGCTTGCATGGGACATTTGTCCACCTCAGGGTGTTACAGCTGCTGGGACAGCTCATAGGGATGCAGAGGGCTGGGTGTCCCTGTCCAGGAGCATCTCTTGCTCTACAGTGGCTCATGATGGAGGGGTAGGTGTGATTTGTAACCTCTTTCCTCCCCAGAGGTTGATTTGCTGACGCTGTTGGGTTTTTTACCATTGTGGTTTTTCTCACTTAGGAGAGGTGAGATATTGAGTGGTTGTAATTCCCTGTTGGTATTAGAGCAGGGACTGGAGGTGCCATGGGCAAATGTGGAGGGGCTCCTCGGAGACACTGCCAGTGCTGGAGCTGCCAGGTTTGCAGGAATTTCATTGTGTCATTTTTCCCAGGATGGGCCTTTTCACAGGCATGGTTGTGTGGTGGCCTTGCAGAAAGCTGCCTTGCTGCATGTGAATTTGGGGTTGAAGGAGAGCCTATCACATAGCACCTCTCTGGGGAACTGCAGAGAAGCCAGTGTGCTGATGGCAACGTGCATCCAAAAGCTGACTTCACACCCAATTAAGCATCACCCTGAGCCAGAGGGACAAGTCCTCATGTCATTATGTCTTGAACTCAATTGCTGGCACTTCATGAGGGCTCTGTTTCCACAACCTGAGGGAATGAAGCATTTAATCTGTATCAGCATTAGAGAAACTTGGTTAATGTGACCTCGTGGTTTGGTTCTTGTGGGTAGTAGATGCACATCACTGTGGTTGCCTTTTTCTTAGTTATGGCTATTCCTGTAAGGAAGGAAGTAGACCTAAAGAGAAAGGGAATTTCCTGAGCTCTTTGTCTGTAATTTATAAGAATTTTGCACTGAATTTTTCTTCTCCACATTTTTGTCTTTAAACATCTAAATGTTTTTAATGCTATCCCTAATTAGCAGCTTCTCACTAATCATATCAGCTAATGAGGGGTAGGAAGAATTTCTGCACTGACCTTTTGTTGCTGATGATGTTTTTCTTTTCTGCAGCAGAAATCAGAAATAATTTGAAACCTTCTCTGAGCTGCCCCTCCTGCACTCCCTGATGCGTGTTTGTGGGTGGTGGGAGCATCTCGAGTCGTGCTAAATGGCACAGAGTGACCTGCTGAGGGTTGGTCTGGGAATCAGTAGATCTCCCATCTAAGTCTGTGACAAACAAAATCGTAGAATTGGGTTGGAAGGGACCTTAAACCTCATCTCATTCCACCCTCCCTTCCATGGAAAGGGACACCTTCCACTAGATCAGGTTTCTCCAAGCTCTGTCCAACCTGGCCTTAAACATTTCCTGGGATGGGGCAGCCACAGCTTCTCTGGGCAACCTGTGTCAGGGCCTCACCACCCTCACAGGGAAGGATTTCTTTGAAATACCTAATCTAAACCTGCCCTCTGTCGGGTTTAACACCATGTAGATCTGAAACTTAAATTGGTGAAGGTTTAACCAGCCTTAGGATGGAGGGAATGATTCGAGGTTTTGAGTATAGAGAGTCTCTGAATAAGGCAAATGAATGGGACTGTTTTACTGTAGACATCTAGAAGTGGGTGAGACATATCCCAACCTCAGATCTTCACCCTGTGCTTTGGAAAAGCCAGATCTAGGAGACCTGCTAGTCCTTCAGGGCTTGACATTGCCTGGACTTGACCCATCCATGTGCAAGAACTTGGGGAGCACCTCCATCAAACTTGCCTTTTTTGCTGCTCCTCTTTGCAAATGCTCTGCAGAGCAAACAGCCTGCTGTGGGTGTGTGCTTGGCAGAGAGTACCTGCCCAAATCCCATCCCACTGTAGAGAAACAGGCTGAACCTCCAAAGGGACTTCAGTTCTCCCTAGCCCTCCTCTTCTGGCTCTTCCGCACATGGGAGGCGATGGCTGTTAAAAACCCCAGAGGAACTAATGAAACTCAGGAATTGCCTCCCCATCTGTGACTCTTCAGTCTGCAGCCACATCCCTGTGGGATGTATTGGGAAAAGTGGCCAGAGCCAAACCTGACCTGTGACAGCATTCCCTTTCTGGCTGCAGTGTGCCAGTGGGATGTGAACTCCACCTGGGTAACACAGGGGGCTGGTAGAACCCAGGGAGGTAAGCACAGACCTGGTCGGGTTGCTCGCTTACATTCCATTTGCTAACAGGCAGCAGGAATTAAATGGAGATTAATTAAACTTTTTTTTTTTTTTCTCCTCCTTCCTGCTTCCTCTTGCTCTTTGCTGTTTCTAGGGAAGACTGAAAAAATGTGCTAGAGAGGAAGCTCAACTCCGAGCATCCCTTCATGAATTCAGAATATGGCCCCCGTGGGACTGCAGGGAAAGGCCCTCTAATTACAGGGAATGTCCTGTGAGGCCGGGTTACACAACCAGGATGGAGAGCTGCTCCTGCTCTGGTTTAGCAGCAGGCTGATGATGCTGTAACTCCAAATACTACCTGGCTATTATCCATTCATTGCTTTTTGTCGCTGCCGGTGTCCTCAGCGCACGGCACAGACCACTCGCGAGGCTCCGAGCCAAGGAGGAGGTGGGAGGGAGCGTGCGGGATCATAAAAGGGCCATTTGGTACTTAGAGTGCCCGGTGACATAATTCCCAGACAGCCCGAGCGTATCTCGGAGCCGGCTGACGAGTCGCCGGGGAGATTTGGCTCCGATGCCGCCGAGTGAAGGTGACTCCTTCCCAGCTCTGGCAGGAGCAGGACGCCCTGATGGGGAATTCGTGCTGCGGCGGCTGCTCGCGGGCTCCGCACCGGCTGCTGCCGCTGTGTCAGGAGCCAAAACACCGTCCGGGAACGGGATTTGGGACTGTTGCAACTGCCCTGAGCTGTTACACGGGGGAGGATGAACACCTTGGCTCTGGTGCTGGGCATGCCCTGGTGTCACGTGCTGGAGGACGCTGCTCCTGCCTGCTCCCGGGTGGCTTTGTGCTGTCATTTAAGATGCTGTGTTGGCTCTGGTCCATCTGAGCCTTGGTTGCTGGTGTGCTTTGCAGTGGTTTTGTGCCAGGGTTCATTCTACTCCAGAAGGATTTGTTGGTTGCTGAGTGCCATGGGCACACCTTGAGCTACGCCTGGGCTTAACCTCAGCTGTGCCCCCCTGTGCAGGGGGGAATCATTACCTTCTTTTCCAGTTTGGGAGCTCAGGTAGGGAGGAATTCAGTGACACAGGATGCCTGCAGCATGAAATCCAGCATCCCTGCTCCCCAGACTGTAACCCTAGCCTCTCCCTCCTCCAGCTGCAATAACCATTTCCCATACAGACAGCATGTATCCTTGTCCCATCAGGCCTTCCTAAGCTTTGAATTATTAAATATTGTCTCTGATCTCCATTATAAAGGTTGTTAAAGCACAGTTACTTATCAGAATAGAAAATGCTGATTTTGGCTTTATCTGCTTGTGGGATTTACAATAAATAAGAAGAGTTTAAAAAAAAAAAGGAGAGGAGGGCTGGAAGTGTTCAAGGCCAGGTTGGAAGGAGCTTGGAGCAACCTGGTCTAGTGAGTGGCATTCCTACTGATGGCAGGAGGGTTGGAATGAGATGATCTTTAAGATTCCTTCTGACCCAAACCATTCTGTGATTCATGAAAAAAAATCACGAGAAGCTGAGGTTTTAGGTAAACAAAGAGAAGTAACATCTTCACAAGAGGATGTCCAGCTTCGTCTCGGTACCCATGTGATCACTGTTTTATGTCTTCTGTTCAAAACAAAATCCCATGCGAATTCATTAGTGTTAATAGGCTGAAGAGTGGTTGCAGCTGTGATTTCTGTGATGCCCAATTACAGACTGTGCTCTGGGAGTGCCCCTTCCCACACCCCCACTTCCTCCTCCTCCCTCAGCTGGCAGAGACCCTGGCAAACCAGCCTTCAAGAGCAAGGACTGTACCTTTGGCTCAGAGGGAGCAAGGGGGAGGTGCAGATGCAGAGCAGGAGACCCAGGGCCAGCTGCAGACTCCAACCAGCTGCTTTATCCTGCTGGTTTATTGTGGTTTCTGGGAGCCTGCAGTCCTGGCTGCGGATTGCCGTAATTCCCAAGGTCAGATCCGTGCTCACTGCTTGTAAGAAGTTGGGTGGTACCTGCTGCTTTGTGGGAGGCTGTGTTTGAGCAGCAGGAACCTGGGCAATGGTCCTGCTGTTGGTTATTCCCTCGCTGTAGCAGTGTCTTGCCCCACAGCCGGGCACATCTCTGTATGTCTGAGTGGAACTGCTTGATGTGACCCAGGTAGGTGATCAATCCCCTGTATTTTCTAGGGGTTGAGGGTGAGCTGGGAATTGCAGGCAGGGTCTTGCTGTTGTCAGGCTGGATCTGATTTCCTCTGGACCTCATGGAGAGGCACCATCTCCTTCTCCTGTCCCCAGGTTAAGCTGCAGCAGCTCTCCCAGGCAGCAGTACAGCACGATGCAGCAGAGCTGGGGGAGCTGCTGGGGAACTTGGATCATGCCTGAGAAAAGGGGGTTAAAAACAGGTTTTCACAAGCCTTTGCCTGCCATTTTAAATGGGAAGGATGTTTCCCTGGCAACGAGATGGATGCTTCCCAGCAGAGCATATGGCTTCCATCGACTTTGATTTACCAGCGTGTTGAAATGGCAGCTAGATAATCTCTTTTCAGCTTTAATGTGTCCATGCCCTGTGTCCCTGTTCCTTATGAGTTTTTAAAGGGTCCAGACCTGCAGCGCTGCCCTTGCTCCCATCCCAGGGCTGGAGCTGGTGGGGTCCCATCCCAGGGCTGGGACCTGCAAGGAGGGACCTGCACAAAGGTCCTGAGCATAACCTGGAGCAAAGAGCTGCAGGGCCGGCTGGAAAACCTTCCCTGCCTCTGCTGCCTTTCACCAGCCGAACAGCTCCTCCTCCTCCTCCTCAGAGAATATAATCCACATCCCTCTCTTCCTATTCTCCTCCCTGCTTTAAATCATTTTTAGATGTTTTCCACCTTTCACCACACAATCATCTGCCTCCTGCAGCTTGCTATTTATTGTTGTGTTTACTGGCACAGGGAAATAAGAAGAGGGAACAAACCTGTCATTTGCTGTGCAGGGGAACTTGGGGGAACTGGTTTCTGTGAGCTCGTGGCTTTCCCAGCCTGGCTGCCATGTGCCAACCCCACCGAGCTCACATGGCAGCCTCCTCCAAGGGGCAAAAGCAGAGGAAAACAGGTTCTTTTCCTCTTTGCTGCCCTTCACTGGCTCTCCATCCTTTGGCAAATTTGATGAAAATCATGTGAGTCTCATCCGTTGCCTTAGAGGTTTATTCACCACATAATTGATGCTGCTCTGAGCCTGATTCTCATCTGCCAGTGTCTTGGTGGTTCATAGCCATGAGCAGCAGTGAGGGTGCAAAGACAGGCTGTGCCCTGGCAGATCTGGCACTGTCCATGCAGATGTCACGAGCTGGCTGTTCTCTGCCTCGAGCCAACAAGATGCCAACGTGGGTGGTGGTAGGAGGATGTCCCCATCACTCACAGGGAGCAGAGGGCTGGGGCAAATCTGGCTACTGCTCAGGGGAACTTTGCTAATGGAGGGGGAGATTGGTGCAAAAGGACTTTGAACTCAGAGTTGCAGCTCCCAGGATCCCCAAAATAGTTCTGTTAGTGGTGAAGTTGACTGGCAGCTAGTGTGATGTTCTCCCCTTCTTGTGGAATAACTGGCTGGTTCAGCAATTTTTTAGGGCTAAAGAGCACTGCCTTTTTAATGCTGAACTCTCTGGAGATCCAAATTTGTTCTGCATCCCTTCACCCTGGGCAGTTCCTCCGGGCTGACTGTCTGCATGGTCCAGGTGCTGCTCCTGGCACAAATGTTCCCATCCCAAGAGGAGCAGCTTCACAGACATGGAAAGCACCAGGGCCATATTCTGCCTCCTCTGCCACGGAGGATCATGCCCTCCTACCAATGTGGGGAAGGGATGCAGAGCTCCAAAACTGGCCACTGGCCTTTTATTTCTTGTTGTTGGACTTAATCCTGTGTTTTCCCTTGTGCCAAACTCAAGTGTTTCTCAGGCATCGCAGGGTTTGGACACAGCTGAGCCGGACCCTCTCTTGTGGCATTGCAGCCCCTTTGGATTTCAGGGGGGTATTACTATTTTGCACTGGTGTAAGTAGGAGGGAACATGGTCCTGCTGATTGCAGCATTCCCATTATTCCTCTGGGTATGCTTTTCTACCCAACTTGGGCATCGTTGTTTTCTGGGGACTAAAATCAAAAGACTGGGAACAAACTCTCCTGGGTCTTGGCTGTGAGCTCCTTCTTGATCACTAGTGGAACAAGAGAGGTAAAATTAAACAGATGTTGAAATTGCCAACTCTTAGGCATATTATACAGGCAGTTTGCAAACACTTCTGTCTTTCCCCCAAGTCTCTGTTAATTAAACAAACTGGCGAGCAAATGAAATTAGCAGGGCTTTGGTAATACTTGTGGTTTTTGTTTCTGTATTATCCATTAGCCTCTGATTCTGAGAAACCACTTTCTTGTCCTCTAATTACTGAGGGATGAAGCTGGGGATGGACCCTAGGAAATGTCTGGGACATCCAAGTGCCTTCAACATTGCCAATATCTCTTGCCATTCTCCTTTGCTGTTGCTGGGAGAGAGCCCAAGAACACAGCTCTGGGGTCCTACCTTTACAGAAGCACAAACCATGGGCTGAGGCATGGGAAAATTGAAGTTTTTTAAGGGCAACATGAGGATTTTGAGCCATTTAGTTGCCTGCTGTGGGTCTGGGACAGTTAATGCAGCTGCTGAGAGCTGCCAAGCCTCTGTGCTGGCAGCTGCGTGCAGAGGCTCTGGGTGATGATGCTCATTTCTGAGGTGCTGTAGTTCTGGGAGCTGCAGAACTAGTGCAAAGTCAGAGATAGGGGAGCGAAGCTGGAGGAGCTCAGGGAGATGGAGCTTGTCCTTGGTGGGCGGGAAACCTCAGGCTCCAGCTGAATTGCTGCTTCTGGGACAGACCTTTGAAAAACCAGCTACTATTCCTGTCTGCCACAGGAACCAGCCCTGCACGATTTAAGACAATCTTCCTATCTGCAATTAGACCAGAGCCTATTTTTGTGCAACCCATTCCCTCGAGGAATGTTTAGATGAGATGCAGCATTACATTTTACTGGGACTTCTTGCTTTCAACCCAGTTTTAGATCTCAGTTAAGTCAGGTCAAGTGACTTGCCCAGGTCAGCCAGAGCAGCCTGACCTCAGCCAGAAAAATTTTGATTCCTGATGCTCCAACCGTGCGGTGTTTCCTTGACTTCTGAAATTTATTTTTCTTGGGTTGTTGCAGAAAGGCAGGGCTTAAGAAACAGAAATAGCTTGATCTTCAGACAGAGATAAAGGTTAGATTAGGAAGGTTTGTATTCCTGTACTCACTAGCAGTGATTCCTCAGAGGTGGGGAGAAAGCGGAGGCTCTTTTGGGGGAATACCTTGTGGGATGAAACAGAGGCAGAGCTCAGATTTCAATCTGAATAATACAGGTATTGCATGAGACAGCAACTTTCCCTTGCATTAAAATCGATGAACATGCTCTGAATAAATGGCTGCACAGATGTTTTAAGAATTACTCAAATGTCCAATATTTTATACTCTTAATTTACCTCCCAATGCACTGTAATTGCACCGTGGGCTTTAGGATCCTCTCCCGTGGGCTGTTTCTGCAGCTGCATGAACATGTTTCTCCCCACCAAATTTTTTGAAAGAAAACCTCAGCCCAGCAGCACTGAATCTCAGCAGGAACAGACTCTTCTGGCAGGTGCACAGGCTTGATTAATACTTTGGGTTTTCCTCCAGACATCTGGCTCCTCTGAGGCTGCGTGTGCAGGGTGAGGAGAATATGCAGACAAGCATTTCCAAGTGATTCATTCTGGGTGAGGACAAAGAGGAACACTGGAGCTAGAACTTTGTATGCAGTCATTATTATTAATAAGGCTTTTATTCAGAGTAAGTTAAATTATTAGAGCGAGCCTGTAAAAAAGCCCAAGCAAATCCTTGCAGTTAACTCTTTTCCCACTGTAAGTGTTCAGATCTTGATCTCCATTCCCTGGTATTTCTAGATGGCTTTTGTTCTTTGAGGCTTCAGTCCAGAAAAGCTCTTAAGCTCACTCTTGCTTCTAAGTGTGAAGATACACAATCCTTTGCTGGACTAGGGACAAGTTATGTCATATAAAACCCATTTCTGCTCAAATTCCTGCAGTTCATGGGTTTGGATCAAGACTCTGGCTCTGGGCACTGGATACAGAGCAAAATGCTGGAGGAGCTCTTGGAGTGGAAAGTGATTTTAGAAGTGGTGGATGTTGAAGGAGGAAATATATGTGAACCTATATCCTGCTCTTATTTCTTAGAGATGTGCTGCCTAAATAGAAGGAAGGCAGGAGAAGAGGTTTTCTTGTGAACAAAGGCATCACCTCTGTTCACTGAGAAGGCACAGGATCTGGTAATGCTGTCCCACACAGGCCTTTGATAATGATTTATTAAAAAGTTTATAAACCATGACAATCCCTGCCTTGGAGCCAGCCGGTGACTAAAAGCAATGTTTTCTACCTGCATGGATGCTCAGGGATCCTCCAGGCTCATCCAAGGAGCATAACTGTGGGAGAGGGAACGGAGCTGGGCATGGCCAAAAACGCAGGGAGACACCATCAGGAGGAATTTTGGACAGGACACCATTTATTAAGCCACAGGACCAAAAGGCAGGACTCCCCATTTCTATTTTCAGCTCTTGTAGTGACAGAATTTGCCTTGGGAGATGATTTTGGCTCAGACTGAGGGATGTGGAAACCTGAGGGATGTGGAAACCCGGAGTGAGGCATTTAGGCTTGTGTTTAGCCTTGTAAATGAACAGCCAGGTTGTAAGTCACTGCAGGATTGCTTACATGAATAAAGATGATAGATGCTCCTGGCTAAGAGTAGGTGCCATATGACAGTTTTTATCCCTGGAAAAGCCATGGCTTTCTCACAGTTCTGCTTTTGATTCAGTGGAGGTTTAAACTGAGCTGTAAATACTCCCATTCCAATTTTGAGGCCCTCTGAGCACTAAAAGGCATTTGCCAGTCTCTTGTTTCTCTTTGATACGGATGTTCTTTCACCTTCACTCATTGTCATTGCTGCATTTTCCTGGCCTTTGATTTCCATTGAAGTTTTAGGTACTTGAACTGCAGCATTTTACAGAGACCGCAGCAAATGGATTGCTGGGATTGCAGATGGATTGCCCGTAAGGGTGCTGGTTTTATTTTAGCACAATCATCAATGCCTTTTTTATATACCCAGAGTAATATTCATTGTGCATCTCTTGAATGCCTGTAGTAAACTGCTCTTTCCAGCTTTGCTCCACCTAATTTAACAAAGAATTAACGTCCCAGTTCCAGGGAAAGCCAGCAAAGTGGGCAACAGTTAAAAAGTTACAAGTTTTGTCACCTCCTTGTGTTGTATCCATCTCCATCACATCCAAGAATCTGGTTGCTAATTAGTGGTGCTCCACCAGAGGAACCTCAATGTTTCTGAATGTCAGTGAATGTTATCTGAATATGAGTATTTCAGGAATAAATTCAGAGGTCTTTTTAAATTCTTATGTAAATGGGTGTGTAGATTCCAAGGGGGTTTCTTTTGGAAGGCAAATTAGATGATTAACCTGAGAAGCTTTATGATGATTCCATCATGTGCTTTCACTGAGGAAAAAAAGAGAGAAGGACAATCTTTCCTGTTTCATGCCATTTTAAGTATTCTTTTTTCCAAGAGGGAGTTCAGTCATTTCTTTTTCTGTTGCTAACCTGAAGCAGAGTGGATATGAAATACGGATATGCAGATTTTGTGCTGGGATTTATACATTGTAATAAGAAGCTTGCACGGGTGTTTTAAATCAACATAACCTTTGGATGTAAAGTCAGACTTTGCAGGTCTTTGGATTTATTGGTATTAGCAGCAGTCAGATTTGCACAGCTGAGTCTTGGCTGAGCTTAAAGGTCTCGGCAACAGGCGTGTGGGGCATGTCAGAGCAGAAGGTGGTACTGGATGCCCGTAGGAATGGATGGTGGGTGAGAAGATGCAGTGACATGAGGTGTCCTTCTCCAGGAGGCTGGAGACAGCTTTCTCCTTGCCATCACTCTGCAGAGGAGGCATTACTCCCAAACTGCCAGCTGCCATTTGCATCCTGGCCGGGATCTGGGAGAGGCTGGTGCTGACTCCAGCCCTGCATCATGTAGGACCCAGCTCCTGTCTGCTCAGGAGGATATTGTCTTCTCCAAAGCTCTAAGCAGAATTGGCATCTTTAATGTAAAAATCATTAGGTGGGACCTAATTAATGTTCCTTATTACACATTAACATTTCCCAGAGTCAGGCTGCAGACATAATTTGCTTTCATTAGATATGTAGCTTTAAAAATTAGATTCATCCCAGTATCTACACTATTTATTAGCTTGTTTCCCTTTCCTTAGCTATCCATAATTATCTGAAGCCCTTTCCTGATCTGTCTGGTTAGATTAGGTGGAATTAAAGCAGAGTCCAGCTTCCTGTTCCCCACTGCCCTCACTCTGTGGGAGCTCAGAGGATACACATAGTCTCCAGTGTAGACATACTTCTTAGCTTGCTTCTTCCACTCCTCTATCCCTCAAAGCCTCCTAGGAGCCATACAGACCCCAAACCCCTGAGTTCAGTTTCCTTGCAGAAAGGTTTCATTCTCTGAGTCTCCTTTTTCAGCCTCCCAAAGATTCGTGGACCACAGGGTCAAGCTGAGCAGCTGTGCATCACCATGGATGCTTGTGCAGCTCACCCTGTGGTGAGCCAGAGCCTCCATCCCTTGCTGGCAGGACCATTCCTTACCTGGGAGCTGGGACAGGGGGTTCCTTACTCGTCAGCACTGAGACAGGGAAGGTTTTTGTCCACATGGGATTTGGCCATGAAGCTCCCATGCTTCCCTGAATGAGGTGGTGCATTCCCTGTTGCCTCCCATGCTTGGCAGTGCAGTAATTAATGCTGGCCCTGAAAGAGTGATCTGCATCAGGTCTCCCTGGCAATGGGAGCCCTGGGGAGCCCAGAGCTGAAATTACAGCAGCACTGAGCTGGCCCTGGGGAAATGAGGAGAGCAGAGAGGCCGGGGATGAGGCTGCAGTGATGTGCTGGGGAAGGGAAGAAGCAGCACAGACACATCCAGCTGCCCCAGCAGTGCCCAGAGCTGCCCCAACTCTCCCCATAACCATGGTTTGCACAATCCATCCTTGGGATGTGGAGTGATAAAGCAATTTCTTTTCCTTTTTTTTTTTTTTTCCTGTGGCATCAATATCTGTCTAGTGACAATTGAATATACAGGAATCTTTTTTTTTTGTGGCATGTGTCCCTGCCAGGACTCATCATTTAAGAGTGGCTTCCTCCTGGATCCACCCAAGGTGGTCACCTGAGCAAACACAGTGTGTAAGCCTGTGCTGATATTGGCACTTTATTTCAGCATCTCCTCGGGCATTTTACAGTGATGTTTGGTCACAAAAATAAATGCAACTCACATTCTGCCTCTTTAATCAGAAAACCTAGGATTTCTTTTCCCTTGATCCCTTTCTATTATCTTTTTTTTGTTTGCTTTTTTTCTCTTCTCTTTCTTCTCTCATTGATTATTCATTTGTTTCTCACTTCAACATAGAAGTTTGCAGCAAAATCTGGGCCACCCCAGGAGCAGGGCTGCCTGACCCAGTTGCAGCTCCTTCCCTCCTGGGGTGGAGGGCTCTGCTCCCCTGCAGGCAGCAGCAGGGGTCTGTCTCCAGCTCCCAGGGCCGGGCCCAGGCAACTCAGAGGATGTTGGGATGGATGGAGTCCATTTGACTGCAGGGAAGGTTGTGGAAGGATTGTTTATGGCAAGGGTTTTAAATAAATAGCCTGGGGAGAAAAGATGTTTAATGAGACCTAGAGAAGACATTAAGGGACATCATGAGTGAGTTTGAAAGGAAAGTTTTCTTACTCTCTTGAGGTTTTTTTCGAGTGTCTGGGTACCAAACCTGATGTTAGAAGAGAAAATTTGTAGTGAGGAATCAAGTAATTATCCTTATCTGCTCTGTGCTGAATTCATCTTGTGGCTGACGAAGCTCAGCCTTGGCTGAGATGGCTCTGAAGGTCCCTTACCTCCAGCAGTCCCTTACCTCACCACCACATTTCAGCCTGTGGTTCGAATAAATACTGCAAATCTCCCTATTTTTACTTTTTGCTGTGACATTAATGGTCACTGCAAAGCCACAAGCACGACCTGGCAGTGTGAAACTCCTTTTCTTTATTCACCGAAAAGGAGCAGCCCCCACCAGCAGAACCAAACCTTATAAATATTCAAAATTCAGTTTGTAGGAATGTGAGACAAAGTCAGACAGATGAATTATTTAATGCTCTTAAAGAATGCAGCTTTTAGTTTCTCCTTGCACTGGTCTACTTTATTCTATTAGTAAATCGATCTCCTGTAAATTAATTTCCCTCCCTTTCTTGCAGCAAGCAGTGGCCATGGGTGGAAGCCTCCATCCTTGAGCAGATGCCAGGACACCTCTGTAGCTGTGGACTGAGGCAATGAGTGTTGGAGGAGAGCTGAGCTCCTGTCATTCATTCGGTGCCCTTTGATTTGCATTAGAACACCCAGCACTCAGGAGAAGCACAGAGCATTGATGGGGACAGGCTGTGAGGGACAGGCTGGTGTGGCACTGCTGAGGCTGCTTTTGGGAGGCTGCCCGTGGATGTAGATGCCAATGAGACCTGGATGCACGCTGGGTTTTGAGAATTTCCCCTATTTCGTGGCAAATAAGAGACTGAGAGTGCTGATATCAAAGTTGGGTCTTCCCCAGCTCATGGCAGGATGAGGCTCCTTTTGTCCCTGCAGGGCTGGGACAGAGGCCAGCTCAGGTCCCTCCCCAGTGGCAAGGGTGTCTCTGGCTTCGTGGTACCAACAACTCCAAGATCACATTCCCTAGGACTGCATCAAGCCCTTACTGTGTCATGTGACTGGCCACAGAAAAGCAGAGTAACAACTACCAACCTCCCACTGATGCTACAACAAACCCAAAAAGTCACCAGCTTTTCCAGGCAATGAGGAGTTAATGTGGAGTACCTGCCTAAGGAAGGAACATTAAATCCACCCAAAAATGTCCTACCCTGACAAGAAATGTAGTCCCACTCCTGTGTGAGCTTTTGTGGATGTAAATGCATAAGTAGAGCATCTGTGGAGTTCTTTATGGGTTCATGCTCAGCCTGTGCTCCTGCTTCTCAGCCAGTCTGCTCCCTCTTACCCCAGTTAGAAATGTTCCTGTTCATTTGGATGCTTATTGACAGTGTGTTGCAGAAAGACCTGACAGTTCTTTAGGGAAATAATGTCAGAGGTGATCAGAGCTGCCAGCTGGGAGGGGAACTGGATTGGCACTGACCAAACTGGGAGCAGTCCAGTGGGTCTATCCACACATAACCCTTTCAATCAGTAAAACTGGTCACTTTACTCACTCTTTTTACATGGTGTGGTAGCAGCAGCGCAGTAAATACTCACAGAGAAATATGTCCAAAATTGGTCTCTGGACTACTTTGATGAGTATGAAAATACCCTGCCCTGAAGACTGACCTTCTCTCTCTCTCCCCTTTTTATTTTATTTTTTGTTTTAATATTTGTGTTATGTAGTTTTCTACTAGTTTTCTCCTGCCTGGTGCTGTCTGTCTTTTCGACCATTGATGAGTACCAGAACAGCTCAGAAGGGGCCCTTTATATCCTGGTAAGTGGGGGCCAACAGTGAGGTATTAACATAAAGGCAAAACTACAAAAAAACCTGAGATTGGGGGTGTTAGAGGCAAGGATTTAAACTGTCACTTGTGAGAGGGGGACCACTACAACCTATGGGTAAGAAATATGAAAAGGAGAAATCTGTATCAGGAATAAACTAAAAATATTTTGAAGGATCCTTTAAAACCTTTCTTCCTAGACTTTTTCTCTTTCTTTTTATTTTTTTTTCTTTCCTGAATTTATCTTCAATTTCAAAACACAGTAGCAAGACTGATCCCAACTGAAAGCTCCCAGTATTTAAAGCTGCAGACGCTCTGCATCGGGAGCAGCCGGTGGAGCTGCCTCCTCTCCCACACTATCACATCCCTGCAACTATTTGATCCACCGTGAAGCTGCAGAGTTTTGTTCCTGAAATAGCCTGGCATCCCTCACACTGACAGTGTGGCTTCTGCCACCAAGAGCCAGCAGAGATCCTGCCACCACGGCAGTGGTGCAGGGCTGCCAGATTCACACATCTTTCCTTTTGTTTGTCTTCCTCTTCCCCAGTCCCTGCCCTACATCAACATCAAAAGGTGCTGCAGACTGATTATGGGTTCACAGGTTTGACACATGAGAAAGCTGAGAAAAGTGCTGCTAGTAAAGAACTCAGAGGGAAAGGAGTGTGCACGGGATGTTCAGATGGTGATGGAAAGAGGCATTAAGGGATGGAGAATCTACACCCCCCTGCACCAGACAGCCCAGCACACTCAGGCAACCAGGCCACTTTTCTAGGCAAAAAGCTGAAATCCCCTTTGAAGAGTCCTAGGATGATTCCTGACCAGTGATTCCCATTTCTGCTCTTCCCTGAGCTGCTCAGCATTAACCCAGTCGAGTCCTGGAGACTAATGGCAGGGAGACAGGGAGGTGCTTGCCAGTCCTCTGATGGGGGACACAAACAGAATAGGGACGGTGTAAAACTCTAGTTCATGGCTACAACATGCATTCCCTCTCCCCACCCTGGGTGGGGTGAGGGAAGACACAAAAGCAGAGATCTGATGATCCTTCAAGCCTGGGCTCTCTGAACGGTGCAGGCAGCTTGGTGACATATTGTCTGAGGTGTATTTTCCTGAGGTCACGCGTTTGTCCTTGATTCTGGAGCAGGCTCTCCACCATCCTTCTTTCCCGACTAACAGCGTTTTGTCTTCCTCACAGGAAATCGTCACCATCGTGGTGTTTGGGGTGGAATACTTTGTGAGGATCTGGGCAGCCGGCTGCTGCTGCCGATACCGGGGCTGGAGGGGAAGGTTAAAATTTGCCCGCAAGCCTTTCTGCGTCATCGGTAAGACCTCCCTCCCTGCATGAGATTCCCCAAACCACGATGGCCATTGCAAGCAGTTGCTTGCACAGGGCTCTGGTGTCTCGCATGCATTTTGGGGGTTGATCTTCAGCTGCTTCGTGATCAGGAGAAAGCACAAAGGCAGAAGTCCTAATCCACGGATGTGTTTTTTGTTATTCATCACGATGCGTTCCCTGTTTTCTGCCAACCTGGGAGCCATCCCAGTGCCCTGTGTGCCTCAGGCATCGCTGACAGCTGCACAGAAAGGGGTTTTAGCCAGGAGAAGCTGAGCATAGGAACTGGGATCCTGCAATCCTGTGTCCAACCTCCGCACTGAATCGTTCACGAGTCACTGAAGCTCGGTGTGTCACTGTGCCTTCCCCGGTGCTGATGAGCTGCCTCACAAGGGAGTTATGAGACTTAATTAATTCTTGTTTGTAAAGTACTCAGTGAGCCTCCTGTGAGAGGGGCCATCTGGGCACAGCAGTGATTTTTTTCTGGGATAAGAAATGGGCAGAGGCCATGCCCTTCACTGTGGAAGCTGCCTTTAACTGTCCAGGAGCTGGCAATGGTCATATGCAGGATTTGAGCTTATTCCACAGAAAAAGACTGCTATAAAATTTGCATAGAAAATTAGGGAAGAGGGAGGTTTACAGAATTTTCGTGTATATAGAGAGAAACGCTTTTTTTCTTGGCCTATTTCTTGGTCTTTGTGAGCACCTTAGGAATGCTATGGAGGACCTGGAGATTTTCATTCCCAATTTAGATGGTGTAATTCCCAGCTTTGTGTAACAGGCAGCTATGGCTGATAAAAAAAAAAAGGCCAAGCATTTTGCAAGGATTTAACCCAGTTTAGCAGTGTTAACACTGAATCATATCAAAATTCAGACTTCGCAGTATTTGACACATTTTTTATGGATGATGAGTGTGGAGAAGGAAACCAGGATATTCCACAAGGTGTGTAGTAGCTCCTTTCATCCAATTTAAGATTAATGCTATGTCCTTCCAGCACAGAATACAAGTGCCCAGGAGATCATTCTCATGCACAGCCTTCTGCTGCCCGAGGCAGTGGGAATTCCATCCCCTTTGGTAGTGGTTGCAGCAGCACTTCTTCAGCTTTCCCTGCCCTCTGTTCCTGCAGACATCATGGTGCTGATCGCATCCATCGCCGTGCTGGCAGCGGGATCCCAAGGGAACGTCTTTGCCACCTCAGCACTCAGGAGTTTGAGGTTCCTGCAGATCCTGCGCATGATCCGCATGGACCGGCGAGGCGGCACCTGGAAGCTCCTGGGCTCTGTGGTCTATGCACACAGCAAGGTGAGCAGGTCCCAAGCAGGGACAGAGACACTGCTTTGGTTCAGTTCTCCTTCCCAAAGCTCTCCCGGGCCTGAGGAGATTGGAAAGACACCATAGGTAACTCGGGAAGGGATGCAGAGTCAGAGACAAGGTCTGATGGAGATGGAGCGCTTCCACCAGTCAAGGAGAGAAGGGAGAGAGAGGTTCCAGTCACAGAACTGATCCCTGGTATAAGGTGATTGGTTTGGGACAAGTTTGTTGATAATTTTTTGTTTACTGCTTCTGAATTTATGAATTTAACATTTCTCCTGTTTCTTGCACCTTTTTTTCCCCTGAAAAGCTTAGTCACCTTAGCCAGAACTATCATAGGGAATTTGTGGGTCTCTTTTGTCCACCCTTGCATTAACCTAATCCAAAAAAGAATCACATCTGGGAATTCTGAATTAAGAATTCTCTGCAATTGGGGTATATTGCATCCAGACCGCAACTTTGCACCTCCTCCTCCGTAAGTAGAAGCCCCAAGGATTTGGGGATTCCTATTTCAATTCTAACTATGTGAACTGGGGAAATGCTAGAGTTTTTTAACTCTCAGGTCCATATCTTGCAATAATGGAGCTATTAACATGCCCTTCTCCATTTGCTGTATGTGTTTAGATGTTGGGGTCTTCAGGACAGGGATTGCCCCATGTGCTTGGCAGAGCCATCACCTCATGGTCCCATCTTAAAAAAGTGGCATTACTGGCCCCCAACCAAAGCCCCCAAACCTAAACAACCACAGGGAAAGCTCAGATCCAGCCGCAATCAAGTAACTCAGCGCTTGGAGATGCGCACCAGGATTGCAATTATTCTCTTCTTTCCTTTAATGATCTCGCAGGAGCTGATTACTGCGTGGTATATTGGCTTCCTGTGCCTCATTCTGGCCTCTTTCCTGGTATACTTGGCCGAGAAAGGAGAAAATGAGCACTTTGATACATACGCAGATGCACTTTGGTGGGGTCTGGTAAGTAATTTTCATAGAACAGCTGCTGGTTATTAAAATAAAATGTCCATTAACCCTCCATCTTCTATCACTTACGTGAGGTATCGACTTATAGAGTGCTTAGTTAACATTTTTATTAAATGGCTTTGGGCTGCTCCATTTAGCTCTTTTTCTTATACAAACCTCATAGAAAACGTTAAAAGATCACATTTCTGCATTAGCTGGAGCTGCAGGGGAACGGGGGCACTCATGTGCTCCCAGCTGTGGGATTTAGCTCTGTCGTGACAGCAGAGGCAGGTCAGACAGAGACCCCACACTGCTTTGATCATTGTTTTGACAAAGTATTGCTGCCCTTTAATTATTTAAATTGCACTTGGGCGAGGCACTGTCAAACAGGCAGGAATAAAGTTTATAAAATTAATAGGGTCTAAGTACCAGAAAGACTCCAGCGGGGCGAGCGCTCCCCTTCACATCTCTGCTGACAGAGGAGGAAAGGGCAATACTTTTGGTTTGCTCTGTGTGTGCGTGTGCATGTGAATTATTGGATTACTCGATTAACAAAGAGAGAATTAATGACGTTCTAATCTTCTTGTGTTATTGTTCTTCTGTTCCATCACTAGTTTGGCCTTGATTACAAAGCATGTAATGAAAATCCCCGATCTGATCAAATCCCAATAACAGGCTCGGGGAGGAATCGGCTGATCAAGCAGCTCCTCTGTTCCAACAAAGGGAAAAAAAGCAGTAAATTGCTTTTAAAGTCCCTTAGTTATGACAAAAAAATAAAAACAAAGCCCAATTTGACATAACCAGAAATTAAACAATGGGGGAAAAGTGACAGCCCAGATTAGAGCTTAGTCTGGGGGGAACCATTGGCAGATTTATCCCTCCTGCTTCCCAGGCTCTGCAGGCCTTCAACAGAGGATCACTGCTCTGCCTTTTGGGATGCAGACAGGCACCAGACTGTTTTGCCACTGAGAAACACAGAAAAAAAAAATTGAGCCTCATTAAAATAAATAGTTTCTGTCATTGTCCAGCTCATGATTCCAGTACAGACAGATGTTAAGAGATGGGATAAATCAAATTTCAGGTCCATAAACTCATCCCTTTGTTGATCTTACTGCATCCAATCCTCGTACTTGTCCACAGAAATTATAAAAAAATCGTAAACCAACTTTGCAGTGTTTATGGAGAGAGCATTGCTCCGACTTTGTGTTTCAGTAAGAATGAGGCATGTAGATGCATTTTTAACCACTTTGTCAAAATAGCATCTAATTCATAAGGCTTTTAGTGGGTCCAATTAAAGGGCGCTTTGGGATCATACTTCCATTTGTGTAAAAGTGATTTTATTCTGAATGAAATGCATATTTCCAATGGCACATCAGCATGGTGTCAGCTGCCATCCCTGGGGCCAGCTCTGTCCATGGAGGCTGTGGGACAGAGACACTTCCATGTGTCACAGGGACCTTCGGGATCAGAAGTCTCAAAGATGTTTCCAATCAGACCACTCCTCTCTGCCTTGCCCTGCCAGACCCAGGCTCTCCAAATCCTCTTGGAAGCCCTGGGGGAATACCCAGCATTTCCCACTGCTGATGTCTGTGGACTGAAGTGGGAAAAGGTGTCTTCTCCTGCAGTTTGACATTCAGGGGATACTGTCTCCAACAAATCCCTCAGATCTTTCCCCAAAATACAGACAGCAACTTGCCAGCTCTCTGTTGCTGCATTGCAAAAATGCTGAGGAGGGGAAAAAACATTCCTAAATGAGGTGGTATGAAGGAGCTATAATTCATCCTCTTGGTCTAATAGGCTGTTTTTAAATAGGAAGGGAGACCAGCTAATAGGCACTGCTGGGAGGATTGGGAACAGGCAGAATCAGGTCTTTATGCATGCAAATAGCCCTGCCTGTTTTCCTGAGATGCCGAAAGGGAGTTTGGGGGAACGGTGCCGTTTCGCTTCCCCTGCCGAAGGCACAACCCCATCTCCCGGGGGAGGTTCCGAGCTGCCGCCAGCCTCTGCACCAGATGGCAGCTCTCTCCGTGACAGCAAAAGGCACAGAAAATGCTCCCAACTGGTGTGAAAACCCAGCACGTGAGCAGGGCGGGTGTCGGGGCATCTGCATCCTGCAGGGTTGCCCATCCCTGCTCGGTCCTCCAGGTCCCCGAGCTGCGCCTTCCCTTGGTCAGCTCGGGGCACGCAGCGATCCCGGCTCCTCCATGTCCCTCCCACTCGGGTGTTGCGGGAGTTTTGGCCGTGTCGTTTCAGTTTTAAGGCTGTCTGACCAAGGGCTGGGCACTGATCTCCTTCCTCCCTGCAGATCACTCTCACCACCATCGGCTACGGGGACAAGTACCCACAGACCTGGAACGGGCGGCTGCTGGCGGCGACCTTCACACTCATCGGCGTCTCCTTCTTCGCCCTTCCTGCCGTAAGTGGGAGGATGCTGGGAGTGAGGTCTCACTGGGAGGGGGGTCTGAGCTCATCTGTCCCTTATCCCCAGCCCCTGGAGCTGGTGCCATTGCACTCTCCTGGCTGCAATGGTCTGTGGCTTTTGAATCAAAAAATTGGGGAGAAAAGGGCAAACCCTGTCTGAATATCCACAGCTGGGGCACTTTGAGCAAACGGGGTGGAAATTCTAGATTTGGCTCTGCACAAATATTTATTGAAGCAATATAAAGCATTTTTTTCCCTCAGAGGGCTGTTCTTGGGGGTAATTAATAGCTTTAAACTGAAAGAAGGTAAATTTAGATTGGCTATTAGGCAGAAATTCTTCCCTGTGAGGGTGGTGAGGCACTGGCACAGGTTGCCCAGAGAAGCTGTGGCTGCCCCATCAAGGCCAGGCTGGACAGGGCTCTGAGAAACCTGGTCTAGTGGAAGGTGTCCCTTTCCATGGCAGGGGATGAGCTTTAAGGTTCCTTCCAACCCAAACCAGTCTGTGATTCTATGATTACACCATTTCAGCAAATCACTCACAGATGCATTTCAGAGTGTTGCACTGATCTGGATCCCTGTGGGGATAATTTGATGAATGCCAACACCCTGGGGTTATTTTGTGTTTTATCAGCTGGCTGGAGGTGGTTTGGGAAAAGCTGCAATTCCAGTGGGTGCCAGCAAAGTCTGCTGCCCCTTGGAGGATGTCTGCCAAGGCTGCTGGGGTGGAGGCTCCTTCCTTCCTCTGTGTTTGAAACAAAAACTGAGCCAGAAGAAAAACTTCGGAGGGAAAGCTGGCCACAACTTTCAAGTGAAAGCTGAGCTAAACCCCTGCTAACTGCAAATTGTTGTTCTCTTCCAGGGCATCTTGGGTTCGGGGTTTGCTCTGAAGGTTCAAGAGCAGCATCGACAAAAACACTTTGAGAAGAGGCGAAACCCAGCAGCGGGCCTGATCCAGGTGAGGATCACATGCAGGGAGCCTTGGGGTTACATTTTCCTGGTTTTGGGGGGCTTAACAGACTTTTAGAAGCTGGGGAGAAAATGGGGTGGTGAAAAGTGGGGCCATGTGTTTAAGGTGTGAGACAGCATCTGGTGACTGGTTTTGTCTGGGAATAAATGCCAGGAAATCAACCATGGGAAAATAGCATATGTGGCAGGGAATCTAGGGGAGAAAAGGAATGAAATTCAGCCCAGCACAGCAAGACAAATGCATTAGGACAGTCTGTTTTCACTCATTCTTCTTCCCCAAAGAGAATATTTATACTGATATAAAATTACAACTGGGAGCATTTTCTTCATGATAACAGATGTCCGTGCAGAAGGTTGGTCTTGGTGTACATCTTGGAGATTTGAAAGTAGTCATTTTACATTCCCCTGCTCCTCTCTTTCCAATTTTTTAACTCCTTAATAGGCAACAACACCCACTTCATCCTTGCCCTCAGACTGCCAGTGTGTGCCTGAGACCCACAGAATTTTTAACCAGGCTCACATGGTGAGGAGCATCATGGTACCACCCCAGATTTGTCATGTATCAAATCAAGGAGGAGGCAAAAATGCTGGATCCATCCCATAGAAAACAGAGGGAGGAGTCAGAGTTGGCTGAGGTTTATAAACCTGAGGGTGGTGCTGGCCATGCCTGGGTCCACAACCCCATTGTGTCTTGTCCCCCACAGGCGGCTTGGAGATTTTATGCCACCAACCTGTCCCGGACAGACCTGCACTCCACCTGGCAGTACTACGAGCGCACCGTCACCGTCCCCATGTACAGGTACCTCCTCCTCCAGCTTCCTCTTCCACTGCCTTCCTCGTGATGCCACTGCCTCCATAGTTATTTCCGTTATCTATATATATAGTTTCATTTATTTGTTTCTGGTTTTTTTTTCATTGAAAAAATTGATTTCAAGAGGCTCTTAAGGGCCAGTGTATGCTTTGTCTTTTAGAGTTTTTTTGCTTTGTATTTTATGTTGTATTTCTTTTTTACTTGATTTTAATTTTCATGTTGCCTTTTTTTTGTTTGTTTGTTTGTGTTTTTTTTCTTTCCACGTCTCTGTGTGTTGTACATGCTCTTCTTTTCCCCTTTATTTCTCCATGTCTGCTGGTAGTTGCATTGTGTTGTGACAGTTGCCGTGCCCAGGTGTGAAGACCTCCTTCCAAGCTGCTCTGGATCGTAGGTAAAAGCTGCCCTCACCCTACTTGCAGCTCCTCGTGCCCTTCCAGGCTCTCCTTGCTGATCCAACTGGTCTCTAATGGTCCTTCTGCCTTTCAGCAAACTTCTCTCCCTCCTTTTACCGCCTGGCACTCTCCCGGGTGCATTTACCCTGTGTCCTCCTTCCTTTCCTTTTTTTTCTCTGAGATGAGGAAAACCAACTCAGGATTCAGTGAGCGTTTTCCCATTTCTTATATTTCATTTATCCATCCCAGTCTGTTGACAGGAGTAGGGAAGGATGGTGGAGCCTTGATGGATGAGGCAGATAAACACCACTGAGTTTTGGCAGCATCCATCTGCCTTGCTTTACCTGCTCTACTTATTGTACCCAGCCATTTTGTTAAGGTTAGAGCAGTGCTGTGGGAATTCACAGCCTCTTGGGATTTGCATCCTGCATCCCTTTCTGGTGTGTTTTTGGGGGCTACCCAGGTCCCTCTGGGTTTGTAGTGGGGTTGGACACGTTGGTTAGATGTTCCTGTGGGGTTTTGTTGGGTGTGGTGGGGCTCCCTGTGCCCCATCTCCCTACTCCCACACAGGGCTGTGGTCCAGCACTGGGTTGTGCCAGTGTAGGTATCATCCCTTCCTGTTTTTTCCCATGTTACTGGTGTCTTTTAGCCCTTGGGCAGACAGTCTGGATGTATTTCCTGGGGTAAGCATTAGTATATATTTAAAACACAGCAGCCAGCCTCTTAATCCAGCATAAAAACCTGTTGGAAGTCACATTATTGTGGTCAGTAAGTTTTTATTGGATTCATTCCCAGTGTGTGTCTGATTGGTTGCTTTTTCCCTGGAAATTGATGAACCAACTTCAAGATTTTCTCTAAAAAAACCAAAACCACAACAGCCCAACAAACCAGAACAAAGCTGTTTTCCAATAGCATTAGACCCACCCATTGAAGCTCTCCCTCCCAGTATCTGACCTTCCAGCTGTACCTTTGCAACACTGGCTGGGATCAGCTACTGGAGAGGGTGAGGATGGAGCCTGGCCCAAAGTCCACTGCAAACTGCAGACACCCAGGGCTTTTTGTCAGTGGATTTTGCCAGGTTTTAATTCTCTTTGAACTACTGGACTTACCACGCAGCCAGACATGCAGTGACACCCTTTTGATTGCAGAGTACTGGGGTTACTTAATTACCTGTTACTTAATCCGCTTGTTAAAACCTGTATTTCTAATGGAGCTGGTCTGCAGGAGGAGAACTAAGCTAAAGAGCTCCAGGAGGGGCTAAATAAAAACTTTAGGGAGGAGAAAGAGAAAAAAAATTGTAGTTCAGAGAGCCCACTTATCTTGAGTAAGAAGCCAGGACAGATGAGTAGCAGGGTTGTAGCAGTTTCACTGGCTGATGCTGTGGGTGCTGCTCAGCCCCACTCTGCAGTGTCACCCTGGGCTTCCCCAGGCATGGGTTTCACTGCAGTCCCAGCTTCTCCCTTAAATCCCAGCTCCTGAGCAAGTGAGCTGTGGGTGCACTGATGGATTCAGGCATTAGTCAAATGGCATTTTTTACCAGGAAAGCAGTGAACACCTTCTGAATATATTTCAGGTGCACTCAGATAAATTAATTGGAATTTTTTTATTTTTTTTTTTTAAAAGGGAGTAACTGTATGTTCTGGCTGCAGCTTCTGTCACTCACACTGACCATCTCTCCTTGCCCACCCACTTCCCTGAGCTGGCTGGCAGGCGCTGGCAGCCCTGTGCTGGTGCTGGTGCAGCCGTGGCAGCACGTCAAGCCCAGCACCACATGAAAGTGATGGCTGCTGACACATGTCTGCAACCCACGGCGTGGTTTGGAAGTGGGTTGGAGGAACACAACATCCCCCTCCCTGGTGCCCCAGGGGTGATCTGCAGTCACCAGTACCTTGGCACCCTTTCTGCTCAACATCAGGCTGCTTATTCCTCATAGCAGGAGCCCTGTGCCTTTAGCTCATCTGTCTTCCCAAGGCATCTCTGAAAAGGCGTGGCTGCTTGATATGAGCAAATTGTTACGCATGCCTTGGAGGAGCTCACGTGGCTCCAGAACATCACTCAAATCACTGCAGTAGAGCTGCTCTAACTTGTTTGGGGAAAATATGGTGGCTTCTTAGAGAATCTCAAATTTAATCTTTAAATCCAAGATGTGCTAGAACCAAATCTGAAATATGCACAAGGCTTCATTGTGTGCAGGTGTGGCTTGGGTTGTGATGCGTGGGTAGGTTGGTGCACTCAGGCATCCTAACCTGTTCTGCATCAGCCACTGGATTTACTGGGAAAAAAAGTTTGCTCTCATTGTCATTCATGAGAGCAGAGCCTTGATCTCAACTACATTCACATATTGGCCTTCACTAAAAAAAACCCACAAACCCATGGGGCACATCCTGCCCAAGTCAGCAGCCCAGCCTGAGGAGCTCCTGGCTGGTGGAACCGAGGGCTGTGGATGTCCCATGGAAGGTCTCTGGGAGGCCCCCACACTTTCCCTGCTCTGTGGTGCCAATTTGCTCTTGGAGCAAGGTGCCAGCTGCCTGTCCCCGAGGGTGACACGGGTGTGTGGTGGTTTCTGAGCCAGCCACAGCGGGAGCGAGCTCAGCCCCCGCTCCTGTGCTCACCTGTGAGCCTGGCCACAGCATCTGCTCCCGGGGAGACACTTCGTTCATATGCTAATTTTCTTTATTCTGTTTCTTTTTCCCCTTTCCTCCACCCCACCTCTTTCCCCCCCTGTTTTTCTTTCTCTTATCCCTTTGGTTTTCTTTGGTGAAAACTCTTGAAAAGCACGCAAACGCAAACGTATGGTGCCTCCAGGTATGAAGTGCATGTGACTCTGAAAGTGTGTGTCATGTCACTCCTTGTTCTTCATTTGGGACTGTAATATGCAAAGCCTTGAATTAAAAAAAGAAAAGAAAAAGAAAAAGAAACCTCTGAAGATGAGCTTTTTCAAAGGAATGAGTGAAAGCCCAAAGCAGACGCCCCCTCCTGCTGCTGACAGACTAACCCCATGCACCTCCATGGCCATTTTAGCTATTGGTACACTCAGGTGTTGGGAAACTCTGCCAAAATGGTGATGTAAGGAAGGAGAATGGTAGAGTGCTTGATAAGCTTGCTTTTTTAAGGATGATTTCTTGATGGTCTTACCCACCTCCTCCAATCCATGCAACGCTTAACAGGGAGACGTCCCCATTCATACTTCCATTTCCCTCTGCCATCACTCCTGCGTGTTCCCTTTCTCCAGCCCTCTTTTCCCACCCTTCATTGTGTCATTTATCTGGCTCTGTGCTGCAGGAGCTGTGCCCACCCAGTAATGCTGGCTTTGCTGAGTTTGCTGGTGTGGTGGCACCATGGGACCCATCAGTGGGAGCACAGAATAAAATCCCCACAGCTGCTGTGCCTGCTTTTGAGGACAGCATGTGGAGGAGAGAAAGATCTGGGATGCTAAACTGAAATAATCATTCATTTCTTTGAGTAATCCAGTCTGATTTTTGGGAAAAAGATGTTTCATCTCAGCAGGACTTTTCCATTTCAGTTTTTCCTTCCAAGACCGGCCTAGAGCCAAGCAGTTATTAGCCACAGTTATTCAATCTGGGACTTAACCTTTTGGGACCAATCCAAATGCAAAGACCTGGATGTGACTGTGTAAGATTTATGATAAATAATGTTATCTCAGGTTCTGCAGAAAGGAGTAGATTTGCAAATCACAGGCATATTTTAAATGAGATGGGTATCTGAAGGTGTAGTCAAGTTAATATTTTAAGATGGGGAATAAATGACTTGCATTTCAAGACTGCAGGCCAAGCTCTCTTTTTAGAGCAGCTTAAATCCTCACTAGAGGCAGTAATGCCATTAGAGCTGATGTGATTTAGTGTCTGATTTCCAAACCCAACTCCAGTTTTCACAAATGTAAGTTTTATAGCCTTAGTAAATCACACTTACAGCTTTGTGTGCTTAATTTACACCAAATTGCATCAATGAACTGCAAGTATAATGTTAAAAATATATTTTCCTGTTCTGCTGAACAACAGTCTGTTTTGAGAATCAGACATTTTTCTACTGCTGGGAGTGAAATAAGAATGTGCCACTTCCATCCCATTGGTTGTAATAAAGTATTTTATGAGTTTCATAAATGTTCTCAGTTGTGAAAAATAGCTTTAGCTGGAGACATAAAGTCATGGTTAGGGTAAAAATTGGCTGCTCATAGGAACTCTAGCATAGCATGGAGACTAATTTAGGCCCCCATCCCATTCCAGCATCCATCTCCTTGCCACCCTCTCCCTAACTGTTCCTACTGGGACTGTTCAAACAAATCATCGTTGTCTCTGTGTGCGTGTCGTGGTGTGTGTGTGCGTGTCTGTGTACGCTCCCCCCTGTGTTGTGTCCTGCTGCCCTCCTTGTGTTGTGGGGTTCTGGTGGTGTCCTGGCCCGAGGCATGATATCCCCACTGTCCCCTAATGCTTGAAAGTTATCTGTGCTGCCAGGAATAGCAGGTCTGCCTTCCCTCTGGATGTGGTAGCCGGCACCTGGAGTTACTGTCGCGTTTCTCTGTGCTCCCCTGGGTGGGGTGATGGGAGCAGCTGTGGGTTCCCCTGGGTTCCCCTGCAGCAGTGTTTCTGTGGTGGGTGGCATGAGCTGTGTGTGTTCCCTGGTGTGCAGAGCTCCTCACCCAGCTCCCCCTTAACCAAAACGTGCTTCCCTTGCTAACAAGTGACACACGGACCAGGAGGAGAGAGAGAAAACATGAGGCGCCCCAGCCAGAGGTGCTTTCTGCACGTCTCTGCAGGACACGGTGGCACCTGCATCACCTGCCCCCCTGGGCATACAGGGCCATGCATCCAGCATTTCATAGCAAAGCTCAGTTAAAGAGCTGTGCAGAGTTCTGCCTTTTTTTTGTTTGTTTGTTTTTGAGGTTCTGGAGAAATGGTGCGATGCAGTAGCTGTTCCCCAGGCTGCTCTTGCAGTGACAGGTTAGGCTGAGCATTTAATTGAGATTAAATTTCAGGTCAAGTACATGGATGAGTTTACACCCATTTTTAATAATTATTGTTATTATTTCAGTAAAATATTGCTTATTTCCATCTCATGTTTACCAGGCCCATCAACCAACCACAGAAATGGTGAATTTCTGTGTTTGCTGTGTCTCTGTACCTTTGCATGGAAACATGGCCACCAAGAGGTGGCCACCTTCAGCACAGTGCAGACCATGGGCTAATGCAAAAGAAGTAGCTCCTTTTGGAATCCTGAATCCTTCAATTTAGTGAGCTGATGAGCTCTTCAGCTGAGACTTGCATGAGTGAGAGCCCTGGATTTGTGATCCCAGCTGGAGAAAGTAGGGCTGTTTTCTGCTGGGTATGGACCTCCCTGAGAAGCTAACTCACCAAAGAACAGTTGTGCACCCTTCATTAGCTGCTGAGTACACTTTGTGCTTGATTTTATGCACCACCTCTCCCATCTTGGAATGAATCTCCAACCCCTACGATGGGTTTGAAGGGAGGTGACAGCCCAGCACTCATGCACTCCTCCACTGAACCAAGGTCAGCTTCATCCTGACGACTGGAGTGAAGAGGATCATTAATTCAGCAGATCAGGATGTGCTTTTCTCTGGATGGAAGCGAACAGAGCTGGACTGGGGAGCTGAGCCAAAATGTTCAGGCCTATTTTTATTCTTTTCTCCATACTTAGAATTGGAAAATTTTCTGATTGCCTCAGTCTTGTGAACACCAAATCTCTGCTGAGCAACTGATGTTTTGAGGATAAGTTTCATGCATGCAGAGGAGAAGAGGCTTTTCCAGTTGGTTGTGTTTTTTTTTTTTTTTTTCTGAAATGTGAAACTACTGGTCTCATAATGGCTGAAAAAATGTGGGCATGAATATCTCTGCCTTTATTTTACAGTGAGCAGGAGCCCCATTTCTTACAGCACCTCAGCTGAGACCAGCCTGTTAGTCTGCAAGGCCCTGCACTCCTTTCCTTCCCGTCCTGAGTTGCAGTTTTGGGACAGCTTGAGGAGATCCTTCTTGCTTCCATTAAAACCTGCGGGGCTCATTTTCCAGCCAAGCCATAAGTACAGGCTGCCTTGGGGCTGTGGCACTCTGGGTTGTCGTGGATGTGGGCAGGCACAGGCAGCCTGTTCCCAGCTCCTTCCCTTCATCCCTGAGACACTTGTCACCAGCGTGACCCGAGGCAGCTGCTGTGCTGACCCTGCACCCTCTGGGCACAGCAGTGGCATGTGGCACTTCCACAGTTTGACAAGGGCACGCTGGTGGCCCGGGGAGGATTTTGCAGCCAGTCATGAGATGAGCCCCATTGGCCTTGACCCTGAATGCAGATGCTGCTCTTCCCAGCCCTGTGCAACGTTCTCTGTCCTCCCCCCCCACGCCTCCTGCTTATGTTTCTCTTGGTTGAAAACCTGGCTGTGAATGTCAGCATTAAATATTTATGGAGAAAGCCCCAGCCTCTCAGGGTCTGAGGGAAGAAACCAAAAGTGGATGTAGGAGCTAATTCAATGGCTTTTAGCACAAAAGCAGGACAGGCCACAGGGTATTTGTTCTTTGGGTTTTTTTTCAATTATTAACTAGGATTCCCACCATCAGGTTCTTTTTTTGTAACTGAGAAAGGAAGGAAGCCCATGGTTCCTAGAAGGCAACAAGACAGGATTTTGCCTAATTCTAGGGCAAAACCTGACATGGACAGTAAAGAATTGGTTAAACTTGACCCTGGAGCACACTACTGTTTCTGCTGGGATGGCCACAACCTGAGGTTTTCTCTGCCCCATAAGCTGCTCCTTCCCCTGCCTTCCCACATTCCCAAGAACAGCAGGGTTGATTTTTCCCATTTTGCCCCAAAATTGGAGTTTCTGCTTAGCACACATCCAAAGTGCTGACCTCCAACCACAGCAATGCCAACCTGCCAGACTACAGGTGGTGAAACAGCTCTGCCGAAACACCACTGGGCTGCCCAGGAATCCTGGCAGCCACTTGGTTTTGGGGAGGTTCAAAATCCAATGGTGCAGACAAGTTTCTCTCTCTCTCTTGCTGTCTTTTTCTCTCTCCTACCCCACTGCTCTGCCTTAGGACACTGCTGGAAGCAGCAGCCAAATCCCTCTCCATCCTTCCTGAGCTGTTCCCCAGTTGCAGTTGATGGCACAAAGCTGGTTCTGGTTGAAAGGATGGGGCAGCGGGGGAAGTTGCCAAGGCAGGAGGCTCTGGAATCACCTCTGTCTGTATGTTAATGGCCTTTGTTTTCTCCCTCTAGACTAATCCCTCCTCTGAACCAGCTGGAGCTCCTGAGGAACCTGAAGAGCAAGTCGGGACTGACATTCAGGTTAGCAAGAGTTAAGAGAGTTTGGAAAGCACACACTTTGCAACCTTTTTTTTTTTTTTCTTTTCTTTTTTACCTTCCTGGTTTTTGCATACAGACAGCCTTGAAGATGTGAGAGGTTTGACAGCTGGTCCCCCATGGGTCCTTCAGTGACCTCCTCCCTGTCCCTCTCCCGTGCTCTACATGAATTCCTTCAGCCTCACTTGGCTCTGGAGCAATGTCACAGTGCTTGACTGACAAGGAAAAGTTGTATTCTCAAAGAGGGTGATTGAGGTGGTTTTCCCAGCTTTCCTCTGACCTTTTTGCTCTTCAACACCCTCAGAGGAGATTCAGGCCCACAATGTGTTAATTCGTTCTCTGTTCCCTCCAGTGAGTGCAGACAAGGTTGCAGCAGTGAGAGATTTTTGCTAAATTTGCTGTGGTAAGGTATATGAGATTGTCCCAAAAGGTCAGGAGTCCTGCAGCTTCACCCTCTGCTCAGGAGGGGTAATTCTTGGGGTTTTCAGCAGTCAAGGCTGCCCTGTTGGTGAATGGGGAGCCTGCAGGCCCTGGGAGGGATGGAGAGATGCTGGCTGTGGTGGTGGGCATCAGGGCCCGCTGGGGATGCACGGGAGGGGACCTGCCCTGGGCTGTGTGCCTCAGCAAAGAACAGAGATCTGTACACCCCTGGGTCAGCCTGAAAGCATTAAAATATGAGTATTTGAGCTAGTGACTGAGGCTGGGCTTCCAAGCTTTTCTGAGCGAGGAGCAGAGGGTGGAGGGGATTTTTTTAGTCTCTCCAGCTGCTGCCTTTAGCCAAAGGGAGAGGGGGCAGGGTCTGTGAAGGTCTCAACAGTCACTGCTGAGTAGTGGCAGGGCCAGGGCTGGTACAGCATCATGCTCAGAGAGCATCTGTGTTCTGTGTTAGGGAAGACAGACCTGTATCTGCTGAGAAACACAGTCTGTTCCCTCTCTTGGGGGGCTGCAGGGGCAAGGCTGATTGGGGTCCCACACTAAGTGCAATTCCCCATTGTGTAGAGGTTGTGAATAGTTGAAAGCAGAACAGGTTTTCCTTGTTGCTGGAGGGAAATGCCACCACGATACCTGGTCAGTGAAGGTGAGATGTTTTTTTCAGTGTGGCCTTAGCGTGGCTTGCAGTGTCGTGACTGCCTTTTTGTAGGTGTTCAGCTCACTTTGTCCTCAGTGATTTTTCAGGGCAATCAAGTTTGGGATCTCAGTAGGAAACCACATACAAAAATTGTGGCGTCCCACTCCCTCCATGTAGCCTTTGCCAGTTACTTTAGTAAAGTAGCTGCAAAGGCTTTGGAGGCAGAAACCCCACCTGGGGTGTCAGGATGTCAGGGCAGGGGTCTGTGCTCCTTCCCACCCACGTGCCCTTCCCAGCACCCTCTGTTGGCACTGCAGCTTGAATCCACGATCCGGAGATCTGACATTGGCTCTGTCCCAGTGGCCAGGGAGGAAAAAAGAATGCAGGATCGTGGGAGCCATTCAAACTCTTCCCCGTGTGCAGAAACATCAGGACAGTGCAATTCCAAAGGAAGGGGGCCGCTCTCTGAGCCCACAGAAGTCCTCCTGTGCTCACACAAATCACACGACCCTCAGGTGTCTCAGTCCTGCGTAGGCACAAGGATGGGTTGGGATAAACTCTTCAACCCTGTGCGTTGTATGTGTCTTCTCTGAGGTTGTGTGAGTCTCCAGTGATCTTCTGTCCAGGCCAGAAACTCCAGGAATTAAGCGCTCCTTTCCCTTTCTTCTGTCCACAACTTCCACTTAGTTGTACTGTTTGGTATTGTCGTTTCGTTCTGTTTTAACAGTGAAGCAGCAACATCTTTTTGCCACCTGACACCATGCTAATGTACTATTGCTTCTGTTTAAAGGAAAGAGCAGCAGCCCGAACCATCGCCAAGGTCTGTATCACTGCCAACACGCCATTCCCATGCATTCCCTGTAGATTTCTGTGTACGTGTGTGCGTGTGTGTACCATGTCGTGGCGCCATCGAGGGAAGCATTCTAGGTATTGACGTGCTTGTTCTGTGCTGTGCCAGTCCAATGTATCCACGTGTATGCTGGACCTTAAATCATATCCTCCTTCCAGTCTGCCTCGGGCTGTAGCTGCGAGGGTAGCGAGGCTGGGGGAGGTAGGGAGAGTGGTGGCAGCACGGGCAGAGCTGGCAGACACTCACCCGGGGTGACAGCAGGGCTTTGGTTTATGCTTCTTTGTTTTATTTCGTTGCTGGAGTCGTAGCTGGAGTAGCATAACGCGGGCTCAACGTGTGCCGATGGGTGGGTGATGCTTTGCCCGTGTCTCCGTCACCCAAGGCCCTGCTGGGCAGAGGTGACATGGGAACACGAAGCCATCACCGTGTCACCAAGTCAGCAACTTCTCCTGAGCTCCTCTCGCTGCAGGGAACTGCACGGGGCCGCGCCGACCTGCTGCTCCGTGGGACACAGGAGGGCTCTCTGACACGGCGCAGCGTGGCATGTTAGAGACACCCCTTCTCTATCCCCTTCCCTCTGGATGAGGCACAGTCCCTGCTCCATCTTCCCTCCACGCCTCGAGTCCACGACGCAGAGCGTGGTCTGAAACGTAGCGAGCACTTTCCAAGGGCAGCTGTAAATCTCACCTACGGGAGAGCTTTTGCTACTCACGTGTCCCAGGGAAAGCAACAGGGCTGGTGTTTGGGATACTCTTAGGATACTTTTCATCCTCTTTAAAGTGTTTGATTCTGGGATTTTTTTTTTTGTCCTATATTTTCCCAGTTCTTTTAAGAAGTAACTCTGGGAACAAATCTCTTTTTTTTCTTGGGTGAAGAGACGCAGAACTGATGATCTTTGGAGATCATCTGCTTGGCTTTCAGATCTTCCATCTCATACCTCAAAACATAGCTTACAGCCTAAATTTTCTCAACAATGAATATGTTTTTCAGAAGTACAGCTAGAGCCTGGCATTCTGCAGATGTACCTCTCAGCCATGCCTTTTAGCTTATAAGAGGCCAGAAACTAATTTTTCCGTGGCATAAAAGCCAACCAAAGATATCTGGGTAGATATGGTGCTGACTAAAGAGTGGAAAATTTAATCTTTCCTCTTTCCTTCCTTCCTTCCTTCCTTCCCCCTCTCCCCTTCTTCTTTTTTTCTGTCTTTCATTTGAGCTTTTCTTTGCAAGCAGAACCTTTGTGGCATTCCATCCACTTTCCTGCCAAATAACCCAAATCTCCAAGATCATGTTTCAACTATCCAGATTTTTTTTTTTTTCCTATTTGGGGTCTCAAGTGTAGCTTGAGAAAAGGCAGCCTCCATCCAGCATTATTAAAGCAGGGAACATTACATGAGAAGGGCTCTCTGGGAGCAGACTAAGGCTGAAATCTTGCCTACCTGCCTGTGGCATCAGGAGGGTCAGCATTTCATCCCAGGGTCTGGCTGCTCCGCTGCTCTGTCTCAGCCAGTGATATACTTTGGATGCATTAAAGGGTAAATCCACATTTCTCACAATGTGACAATGAGACAAACTCTCTGTTCAGCTCCATCAGCTCCATAGAAGAGGAGATCTGAGGTCCAGCAGTCCCTCACAGGGTCACATCAACCAGCAGCTCTGTAATCATAGGTATTAGTCTTATTTTTCAGGCACTAGTTTATTTCTTATTTTTGAATCTCAGTCCTGTCTTACAGGGTTCATATTCACCAGTTAAAACATTAGGTTGTATACAATATTTCTTCATAAAGTTTGCAGGTTTCTCCCTGCTCATTTTCTACATTGCCTTCTCAATCTTATGTCACAGAAAGAGGTAAAAATAGTCCTCCTCTGTCCTTTTCCAGAGTATTTTTTACTATATATAGGTCCTTCATCAGAGTAATTTCTAAATGCTGTTTCCTGCTCCTGTGATGCATCTGTCTCTTGTGACACCGATGGGTTTTGTTGCTAAACCCAGACCCAGGAGGGCTTAAGCTGAGGGTCTGCAGCTGCTCTGTAAATAACATTAGAGTATGTTCCATATTGTTTAGTTCAGCTGCCATGGCAGCACCAAAGCTCTTTCCTTCTGTTTTGTTAGGACAATATCAGTTCTACCTGCTCCCACTGTCCTCTTTCTGCCTGATAATGTCTCAGACCTCAGGAAGGAATTTTGCGTTAAGGGAGGACCAAATTACCTATTTTCCCCAAAAAAATTTTCTGGATCTTTTGCATTCACATCCCAGATCTTCCACCCACTTTAATTTCTAGCAGCCTCCTGGTGATGCTCAGTGTGTCATCCTGCCCTTAGAAAAGAGAACTCATCCTGTTTCTCTGCCCACCCAATAGTTAATCACCCAGTCGCTGATGATGCTTCACTCAGGAAGCTCCTGGGGATGAATTGTCTCTCATAGCAGAACCCAACTCCAAGCTTTTATTGCTTCAGCTGGTAAAGGATTTGCCACTCTCCATTTCCATTGCTGTAAGGGAACAGTCTAACAGCTGGAGATAGCAGGTGTAGTGATGTGTAGGGAGTGGCTGATTTCCTATATCCCTCTTTCCATGATTGATACACCACAAAGTCCTTACAGCAAATGAAACAGAAAGAGTTTTCTCACTATTTTGCATCTTAATGTATTTTAAGTTTAGAGATTTAGAGAAGGGATGCTGGCACAGCTTTTAGGAATGTGCTGTGCAGGAAAAACATTGCCTTGTGAGGGCAAGGAGCATCCCAAGCATTCTGCCAGCTCACAGGGTGGCTGTCAGGGTCATGCCTGTTCACAGTGGTGATGCTGCCCTCTGACCCCGGTGCTGCTGTGGCCATGCTGATTTCTGCCCAGGCAGCACTCAGAGAGCTGCTGCCGAGGGTGGGAGGATGTGAGGAGGTGATGGGGTTAGTGTTGCAGGGGCTCAAGGTCACCTCAGGTGGCTTTTGATTTGGTCTTGGCATAAAGTGGGACAGCTGATCTGAGAGACAGGTTATGTCCTTTCTCTGTTGTTTCTGTTTTGTTTTCCACCACAAGCCTGTCTGAATCCATCCGAGACCAAGTGCTGGGAAAGCTCCTTTCTGACCTGCTCGGGGGCCAGGAGCTCACCTCCCCCAGATGTGGAGGCCAGGCTGTGAGGAGCAGAAAAGAGGCTTGCCTTTTTCTACATGCTACATACCTCTTCCCCTGCTTTTATTTTCCTCCCTTTTTAAAAAAGTAAAGCTTTCAGGGCCTCCTGTTACCTGTTGCTTTGGGTGCTGTGTCCACCCTACCATCTGCCCTGGCTGAGCAGTGCCCCCCTGCCCCTCCCCAGGCTGGCTGTGCTGCCTGGGCACTGAGAACCCATCACACCTCTAAGACCACTGCTGTCATGCAGGATCCAAATCGAATCCTCTCTGCCTCATATCCCAGGGAGGTGGGGCTGCTCTGTGGTGGTGCTTTCCTCACCCCTTCTGCTGCAGAAAGGCAGCAGAACAGACTGTTAATGGGGTGTGATTACTCTTCTGTTAATTAGGGGTGAAATTAGCTGTGGCATCTCATTTCTGTTTATTTTGCTTTGATTATAATGTCAAAAAGACACATGGTTAGCCAGGGCTATGGAGGCTCCTGTACAAAATGTGGGCTTCAGATGCTCTTTAACAGATGGTTTGATAAACATCTGAAGGCATCCATGACCACATTTATTCCTCTTGTATTTTCCAAAATACAATGAGATGAAAAGCTAAAAATTAATGAGCCAAATGATCGTAATAATACATTAATATCAGAGAAAAAGAAACAGAAGGATTCCAGGGGACTGGGAAGCTAAAACTCAGATTACTTTGTCCAGCATGAGTTCAGTGCTGTAGGTAATGAGAAGAACCTCTTTGGAAGGTTGTTCTCAGCTGTGGTTTGTCCTTGACCCCAATGAACTCAGCAGAACCTTGGCCATGGATTGAGTGGATGCTGGACTGGGCCACCTTGTAGCGTGTGTGTATATCTGTGTGTATATCTCTCTATCAGTGTATGTTTATGTCTGTCTGAGATACACACATTAATATCTCTGTCCAGGGGTGTGATTAAGGCTTTTGTATGCACTGGAGGATGCCTTTGGTTGACTCAGTGGGCCCCTGCTCATCCAGCCTAGGGTGTCCGAGGTGTCCCTAACCTCTACTGCCCGTGGAAACCAGGGCCAATCACAGGAGCCTGAGGGGCCACATTAGCCTAGGCTGGCATTTGCCCTTCTAACCAATTAAACTGGTGTCAGAGACTCATGCTGGGACTGACAGTAATCTGGAAATAATCAGTTGCCTTTAGGGGAGCGGATTATTTGCGCGGAAGGAACTGCATCTTTCTGGAGAGGCTAAGAGGAGAGTAACCCACACGTCTCCCTGAAGCTCTGCATGCTGAATGTCCCACTCCCACGCCAGCTCCAGAACAGCCCCAGTAGCACCACCAGTCCCTGGGGCTACCTGGGGATGCGGGGTGCCGTTGTGGGCACCTGAGGAGTCCCCAGGATGCCCAGGGTGGTGTCGGCTGAGCTTGCATGGGATGCTGTGCCCACGAGCTCCTCCGACTGCTGACTTCAAGTGCAACACGAAATTGGGGTTTGATGCCCTTCAGCATTTTCAGTCTGCCCATGAATTTGGCAAGTGCTGCCTGCTGGTGGTTGGTGGCCTGGTGGGGTGATGGGGACCACGTCATTCCCCTTCCACAGGTAGAGGGCTGCTCCATGGCGTGGAGGACCCTGGTCGTGGTGGTGATCTCCTGGCAGGGCAGTGCCTGAGCAACGATTTGGGATGGAGCTGTGGTGGTGCCTTGTCAAAGTCAGTAACTCCCCAAAAGTGGTAGGGCCTGTCTAAAAAGCACCATGAAAACCAGATGTGTGAATACAGATGTTCAACTCCCTTCCCATAAGGGACTGCACCACACCCCGTTTTTATCTGTTTTTATTTTTTTAAATGCCAGGCTTAATATAACTCTATTTCCTGTATGAGAAGTGCAGATAATTCACAGATTAACTATTTCTCTTTGTGAGTGGGGATTTTTTTGGGAAAAAAAAAAAAAAAAAGAAGAAATTTGAGCTTTTTTGATATTGTTTGACAAAACAAGTTAAAGTTTTGGATTTCCATTTCTTAGACAATTTAAAAAAACTTATGGGGTTTTTATTTGTCTAGAGGAAGAGGAGAGTATTTTTTTGTTTCCAATGCAGATGAAAAAAATCTTCCTGTAGTTAACTGTAGATAAACTGACGCCACCAACTCAATGCAGAATGCATCAGTTCTAATAATGAAATTTACTGACCACAGTGAGACAAATTTCAGAAACCCTCTTGATTTTTAAAGTTTTTCTTTTCACTTAGCACTCAAAGAGAACAATCCTGTCATGAACCCGGCCCTCAAAACACCTGTCTTTTAAACCTAGAGTCAGTAATCAAAAGTTTCCTGTCTGGCATTTGCTTCCAGGTCTAATTTTTACTCTCCCCTCATTTCCAGTAAGAGCAAACCGTGCAGAGAGTCACTTTGTGGATGCTGCTCAGGAAACTCTAGGTACCACGGGAAATGCGTCGCACGAAACTAATCAAAAGCTGCACGGCTCATTCTCCCTCTACCCTGCTACCACCCGTTCTGATCACTTCTCTGCTTAATAGAGGTACTAGATGAGTAAAAAAAGGTGGAAGAGCCTCCCCACTGCCCGCTCAGAAATCAGAGGCTTCCTTGTCTGCCGATCGTGCAGAGCACGTGAACCAAAGAGATGAGGATGGGGAATTTGTTCTGGGCTAGCAAGCCGGTGTCTGCTGAGCGAGGGAGGAGGCCAGGACATGAAGTTTAACAAATGATGAAAAATTAAAAATAAAAAAAAAAAAAAAGAAAAATTAAAAATTTAATTTATTTTTTTTTTTTAAAAACACCCCTTCCTCCCTATCACTCCATCCCTCCTCAGGGTCCAGGGAGTCCTTGCAAATTGAATTGCACTGTACAGCAATGTCCAGTTAGCAGCATGAGAAATACCAGCTTCCTACCTCTGCTCAGTCACCGTTCCTTTGGCTCTCTGAACACGACAAATTGACCTTTCCTAGTCTTGTGGCCTTTGGAAGCCATGGCTTGCCTATCTAGCACCTCTACTATGCAGCTAGAGAAGGACTAATCTCAGCCTGTCCCGCCAGACGTAGGGGACATGGGTTCCCCTGAGCGTTGACATTGGCATTGTGAATGGTTCTGTTTCTAGACCCCGTGGGGAACAGACAGCTAGAGCTAGAGCAGAGGGTTTTGTACAAGCAGGGTTTGCATCTCTTTCATCAAGCTGACAATTGTTAGGTGGCTTCAGGGAACTCCCAGCGAGCATCCCTTAGCACCCCGGTGGCCATAAGGGTACACAGACACATAAACCTCGTGTTACCTGTGCGTAAATACGTCTACATCCACACCTGCACTGGAAGAGTCTCTTCCCCCACCTCAGGCACTGCTTCTCAGCAGCAAACATGCACCTTCTTGAGAATTTCCCTCTGCCCAGAGTTTGCATGCTGTGAATGCTGGCAGGGGACCCCCCCTCAGCTCCTCACCCCGCAGCCAGGCAGGTGGACAGCCCAGGAGTGGCAGGGCACTGAGTGATGCCGCATGTTTGTGAACTCGGATTTTTGCATGCTCTTTTTTGGAGTCCGTTTGAATTCTCAAAATCACCAGTCTCTGTCTCCCTCAGAAAGCCAACAAACTACAGCTTTAAAAGTATAAAAACTACAGTGCTAACAGTATATGTATCTCTGATTTTCTTCATTAATTGTTTCAACTTGTATCTTTTCTTTTCTTGCAATTTTTTTGACCTGCTGGCTGTTTTTGTTATCTGTCAGTCTAGAGGATAGGACTCATGCCTGAGGCTCATGTGTACCAGGAGCTCAGAAGTAGAGTGGTAAATCCCATCTCTGAATGGGTAACAAAGAGGAATGGGGCATGATGTAGGGTTCATAATGAGCAGTTCTCCATGGTAGGAAATTCTTTACACTGGCATAAATAGCCTGAACCTTTGAGTCAGCCTCCTGCTGCATGTTTTGATGATGCTGTGGCCTTCCTTGAAGTTTAGCCTTGAAAGGTGTGGTTTAAATAATGGGTGATCAGCAGGTGCACAGGCAGCGTTTCGAGACATTTCCAAATGGCAAAGATTTGGTCAATAGTCTAGCTGAAAAAATTATCCTGACTTCTGCAGTGTTTCCTTTTGACAGGTGAGGTTGTTTTATCTGGGGAGGCATAGTGTGAGCAAGGACTTCTCCCCAGAGAAAGCCTCTTTTCAGTTGCTTAATGTTGAGGTTGTTTTTGGCAGAGATGAAAACGAGCAGTGCTGTTCGTAATGCTGTCCTCTCATCTGTCCATGTCAAGTTCTGTGTTCTGGAAAATCAGCCACTCTGATCTCAATGTCTTCCTTGCATGTCTTCCTAGGCATGTATTTTTAACTGCTAAAGCCAGTGTAATTGTTTTTTTCTCTTTTCTACTGAATTCCTTCCTACTGTGGTCCTCATTTCATCTTCCCCATTTTGAGTTCTGCAAGGGAAAGGGAGGATGGAACAAAGTATTGCCTCGAGGTCTTCTTAATCCATTGGTGACCCTGAAAAGGAGGATTACAGACAGTAGTTCTTCCAGTAAAAAAAGGAGTCTGGAACTTTGGAGTAGCTACAAGGGCATCTTTGTTACCTGCATCCATCCTGAATGTAGTGTTATACACCCCGTGCTTTAGTATGACTGTAGGTGAACTGTGAAGGGACATAAAAATAATTCAGATGTCTTGTTTTCCTGGACCCTTGGGTGCCTGCCCACAATCCCCACTGCACAGGCTCTTGTGGCAGATGCCAGCACTTTGATGCATCTAAGGCTGAGTGCTAAAAGCCTTCATCTAGGATGCATAAAACGAAATAACCGTAAACGATGAAGCAATCATGGAAAACTCAATGTAGGTAAATTAATAGGAAACTCCTTAGAAGCTGTGGTTTCTTAATGTACTAAACCAATGATCTTTAGTCAATGATCTTTAGTGCAATAACACATTCATTTTTAGACAGTAATGTAACTACACCAAGCCAGGTTATCAGGTCTATCGTGTTTTGCTTTGTAAGAGACTTTTCCTGGTGCACTCACAGATGAAGGCACCTCAGAGACCTGACAGTGGGAAGAAGTGGCACCCAGGCCAGTGAAGGAAAGGTGTTTGCACAACCTTTGGCTGGCCTGTGGCTCTGGGTGTAGCAGGTGTCTTAAAAGCTCGCTCAGGAACAATCAGCCAGCTTGGAGGTGCAATCTGGCTGTTCTGCTTTGCTCCTGAAATGCAAAACAGCTGAGCTGGCGAATAGCAAAAGGTTGGGAGGACATGCAGGATGTGGCTGATGTGGTGTCTGACAGCTCTCAGCATCAGTTTGGGAAAAAAAAAGGCTGTGAGTTAGGAAGAGAGGGATGATTGTAATGGAATGCTGCAGAATACCAAAGGCCAAGGTTACAGACATGAGGCTGGCTCCAGTGTCCCTTCACTCATCCAAGGCCCCATGCTTTTCCATGCTTACGTGGTGGCTGTGGGGATGGGGCAAGCCCAGTCTTTGCCATTATAGTTCCAGTGACTCCACTGTGTTTGTGGAAGAGGAAAAGAAGAGGGATTACTCACCATGACATGATCACTGCTGATGTTTTGTTTCCCTTATTCCCAGGTTATTCTGCTTCTAGAAACTCCATCCTCTAGGCTGAATTCACCTGAAATCACTGGAGGCAAACCAGGCTTGAGCTTGGCCCTCTCATGATTTCTGTTTTAGTCATGGCAAGTTTTGCACACACAGTTGTATTTTCCTTTCCTTCATATCCCCAGTAATTGGTTTCTGCCTCTTATTCACACCTGCAATCAGACTGGAGCCCAGTCAGCCACAAAGGCTGTCATTCATTACTGGCACTTCTGCTTGGTTTTAATGAGCAGTTCTCATATGCCACGAGCTCAGCACAAACTCTGGATTTAAAAAATGTACCTCATTTACCAACAGGAGACAACCCCTTTCTCCTGGCCACAGCTTTTCAGAAGAATGAGCACTGATACTGGTTGAGTTTGGATGCAGAGATGGATCTGAGTCTGCACTAGTCCAACTCAGTTTGGCTAGCTGAGGAGAAAAAGAAGTAATGGTTCAAGTATAGTGTAAAATCAATGACAAGACATTACAACTGATACTTTTTATTGATCCACAATTACTGCTAATGTAATGAGTCCACATTTTTTAAAAGTGCTGATTTAATACTGTAGAGAACTGGAATGAACCCCAAACCAGAGTGTTTCAAACAGGACCTCAAACCCCTGGTGTCCTAAGGAGGCTGATGGCAGCTCATTTTGAAGGTCAGCTCTCAAAAATTTCTCTGCTGAGTGCTGAGCTGTTGGACTTAAATGAACCAAAATGCAAAGCCCACTAGAGCAGTGAGAATCCCTCCATCAGCCCTGGCCCTTTCATGTCTGTCCAGCACTGGGCTCTCATTTTTTGGCTGGCAGCAGAGAAAAACCAACTCAGCTTCTATCCTTCATTAAATTCAAGTCAAAAGCTGAAAGTTTTTTAAACCATCTCCAAAGTCAGCCTGGAAATGTAATTCTTTTGTTATCAAATATGTTTTCATAGATGCCAACTGAAAGCAGTCAGGAGGACGTAGAGCTAAAGCAGACCCTGTTAGGATGTTATGGCTTCCCATAATCTGTGTCTCTGGTTGCAAAGCCACCGTTCTCTTTCCCTTCCCTTCGCCTGGCACGAGCAGGGCACAACTGTGAGCATCAGTCCATGCTGTGTGTGTGGCTGGGGTACTGCTGTCCTCATGTTCATGTCACCAACTGTTCACTCTCCACTGAACTGAGGCTCATTTACCATCCTCTTGAGTGACATCCAAACACCACTTCTCCAAGACACTCCACGTGCCTCTGCATGACTTTCTGGTTGAATGAGAACATGATCTTGGATTAGCTGGCAACATATATCCCTATATATGTCTGTATTTCTTTGGGACTTTCTCCTACCAGCTCCTGCTGACCCCAACAGCATTCTCCTCTGCAGGGATTGTACTTGCATGTGATTCCAGGTGTCATTTCCAAGGAGAAAATTGCATGGCAGAAGGAAAAATTTCAATTAATTGTTTGTGTTGTCTCATGTCATCTGTGTTAAAAAAACCAGGTTGTATCAGGTGTTGGGTTTTTTTCCTGAGTAGTGAGTACTTGGGAACAAAACCCACCCAGATCTTAATTGTTCATCAGATTTCTGTGAGATTTTTCAATGTGTTGTACCTCATGCTGTCAGGCTTGAAACTCTTTACTCATATCCCTCACTGAGTTCAACTCTTTCTTTTTTGCCTTTTGTGATTCCTGCAAACATTTTCAGCACATTTATTGTGGGAATGGGATAATGTCCCCAAGGAAAAGGCTCTGCTTTACTCAGTGAAAGGCAACTTGTTTTATGCTGGGATCGGTGATGGGAGCAACACAGCAGAGGATGAGGCACAAAGAGACTGCTTTGAATTCTGAATATTTCTGTGTTGCTGATGCATTTTTATAAAATTTATTTTTAGAAAAGACCAGGTAATTCAAAGTATTAGTACTACTGAAACTCAATGGATTCAAGAAATATTCTTCTGTAAAATCAACAAAAAATAAAGGAAAAAAAATCCAGTTGGCCTATTTAGAACCAAATGACAAAATTTCAATCTGGTTTCTTATCCAATTAGCACAGAATGAGAATTGCTTTTAAACCTTTGGCTCATTATGTGCAATGATTTTGGTAGCATTAGTGGCTAAGGCTTACATCCAGAAAGGTATTTAGGCACGTGCTTGTTCCCAGATTCCTGTGTGGATTTTTACCTCTGACCTGAATTTCAGCTCTGCTGAAGGTCTGTTGGTCCCATGGCTTTCAGACAGCCCCTGCAGGTGGGCACCAGACTGGAAATTCAGTCTCCATCACTTATCTGAATTAATAATTCATCATTAATTGGGTTGATTCTGCCTTTTCTAACTTGCTTATGAGCAATTTTATTTTCTCTTGAATGTGCAGTTGCTGCTGAGCCCGTGGCCACAGCTAACCCTGCCCTGCAGCACAGGGGATGCAACTCTGCAAACTGCTGCCTAAGCACCTTTCTCCCCCTGTCAATGTTTGTTGTCTCTCAATGTAAAGTGACTTTGTAAAAATAGCACCTTCTTACTCGACAAATCTGCTCCCTGAGTGTCCTCGGGTCACGTCTTCTCCCTTTACTGGGCAGAGAGTGTGTCTGCTCCTGTCAGCAGAGAACAGCCGGCGGCTGCGAAAAGGGAGCCGCGTTTTGCTTTGCTTCAGAAACCAGCAGCCAAGTTCTGACTGAAGAGCCCCGTGCCAGTTTTGAAGGCAAAGGAGGGCTGTTTGGCTCTGAGTGTTCGGGTGGTGTTGCTGAAAGACGCACGCAAAAAAAAGCAGGTCTTTGGTTGGTGAGCTAGAATTTTGATGTGGAAATCAAAATTTCCTCAAATGTTCTTCCTGCGGATTCAGGCAGAGCATTTGCAGCAAAATGATAAGTGGCTACTGCGATGGTACAGAGTGTTGGGAATTAAATTCCTGTTTTCACTCAGTTTTGATATACCTATATATAAAATATTGGCTCTGTATGCAAGTACGTTGCACTGGTTATCCAACCTCTATCAGTGTAGTTTAATCATTAATTGCTATTGAGAAAATATCAAATGACTCAAAAGTACTTGCAGTTTGGTTTCCCCAATGCTGTCTCTGTAAAGTTTGCCCTTTTGTTATGATTCACAAAATCTCTTTGTTCTGAAATTTTCAAGTGAAAATTTGTTATCTTCATTTGAGTGAAAGGTTTTAATTGCAAATTTCAGAATTTGGAAACTAGTTAGAACTGGGTTGCCAGCAGACTGTTTCCCAGTGAGTTCATCTCTGTTTCTGCAGAGTGCTTCTTTTCAAACCATAAATCCAAGGATTCTAGTAGGAAAAAAAGCAATAAAATGCCATATTCTGAAGTTGTAAAATTTTGCTTTGCATGTTTATGACACCCGTAGCAGACCTTCAGGGAGATGGCAGCTTTTAGATTGAATTTTTATAGGATATGAAAGAGTTGCACATTTAAGTGTTTGTATTTAAGTGTTTGAATATATGACTGGATAAAGAGGAACCCTTTGGAATATATAAAAGGGGCAGATCGTGTTTTAAGAGGGAGGAAATGCAGGAGTTGAAGAAAGGGAAAGGACAGGTCTGAGCAGCAGAAGCAAAGTGTTTCCATGAAAGCTAAAAGTTTTAAGAAAATGGGGGATTTTTTTATTGGTATTTTCTTATTAGACATAGTGTTTTGGAAGGCAGTTGTGAAAGAAAAGCTTCCTAACTCGTGACCGGAGCTGATCAGTGATTTAAGGAATCATAACCTCATTGTTGATGTCATTCTGTCCCGCCAGCCCTGGCATCCCACAAGGGGCTTCTGTTTAAGTCCTCATTATTTTCTCTCTCTTAAGAATCATTCCCATTTCACTCATGATGACGGAAACATCTCTACAAAGCTTTCTTTTTTAAAAAAAATAAAAAACCCACATATATTGGAAAAAAAAAAAAAAAAAGCCAACAGCAAAAGTACATGTCACTGCTGCTTGGAAGTGCTCTTGGTTTCTAATGGCTGGTGGGGAAGGACTGCGTGGTTTCCAGAATGACTCCTCCTGCTGTCTCCTTTTTGTCTTTGTTTCAACGTGTTTCTCTGAACAGTCAGAAGGTCAGTTTGAAAGATCGTGTCTTCTCCAGTCCCCGCGGTGCTGGCACCAAAGGGAAAGGCTCTCCACAGGCTCAGGGCATGAGGAGGTCCCCCAGTGCTGACCAGAGCATCGAGGACAGCCCAAGCAAAGTGCCCAAGAGCTGGAGCTTCGGAGACCGCAGCCGAGCCCGGCAAGCTTTCCGCATCAAGGGAGCGGCGTCGCGGCAGAACTCGGAAGGTGAGGGTTTGGGGCACTGTGAGAGACCCCAAATTCCCAGCTGGTCCCGAAATCCTCTCCCTCCCCACATAAGGAGGTGCCAGCCAAGGTGCTTATGTGGGTCTCCTTCCCCCCCCAGTCCTTTCGCTTGGAGTAGCCTGAGGAACCTGATCTAGTTGAAGGTGTCCCTGTTATTGCAGGTGTGTTGGACTAGATGGCCTTTGAAGAGTCCCTTCCAACTCAAACTATTCAATGATGATTACAAGAGGCAACAAAAGCCCTTCTGACACCCATGATAATGTATATATTTCGGTATCTAGGGACGGGGAAAGGAGGAAGAGTCAGGGTTTAGGGCAAAGGGAAATGGCCTCAAGTTGTGCCAGGGGAGGCTTAGGTTGGATGTTAGGAAAAATTTCTTCACTGAAAGGATGGTCCAACCCTGACACAGGCTCCTCAGGGCAGTGGTGGAGTTGCCAGCCCTGGATGGATTTAAAAGACACGCAGATGTGGCTTTTGGGGACATGGTTTAGTGGTTGGGCTTGGCCCGTGCTGGGGTGATGGTTGGACTCAGGGACCTTAGAGTGCTTTTCCAACCCAAATGATACTGTGGTTCTCTGATCAAGAGATGGATGAGAGCTGCAGTTGGCACTCCTGAATGTCACCTGGACACGTCTCAGGAAATACTCTGCTTTGGATGGTCAGCAAAGGCATCTCTGGGGCCTGCCCTGGGGTTGCTGATTGTGATCTGATTTGTCTTCCCTTGTGTGGCACCGGCACGGGAAATGGTAACATGTTGTTTTTATTCCTCTCTCTCCCAAACCCAGAAGCAAGCCTCCCTGGAGAAGACATCCCTGATGAGAACAAAAGCTGCAACTGCGAGTTTGTGACAGAAGATTTGACACCAGGGCTGAAAGTCAGCATCAGGGCAGTGTGGTAAGAGAGGGAGAGGGAGGAAGCGGTCCAGGAAAGTAAATAATAGGGAAAAATTAGCGTAAAGCCCAAGAAGTGGTGGCAAATGCTGACATGTCTGTGCTGCAGGCTGTTTTTCCCCTGGGTGGCTTGCCCTGCTTTACAGAAAATTTTGCCAGAGAGGGCGATTTTTGCTTAGGGAAGGAATAAATGGAGAAACAGGAAAATCTCCCGCAGGGATGCATCCAAATGATCGTTCTCACCAGCTCTGAGATTTAGCGCTGACATTTATAAAAGTGATGCAGAGAGCACATGCACAGATGACAGTCCAAGGGGCATCAGGGACCCCCCGTCGCAGACAGGGCCTCAGCCACCAGCCCCCGCAATCCCCTTCCCCTCTCCTCTCACCGCATCCTCTCCCAAACCTGCAGGGTTGGGATTTATTCCATTTTCCTTCCAAAGCAGCTCCCTGCAGTGTTTTTTATCTGCCATTAAACGGGTCAGGCTGCAGCCCAGGGACCGTATTTTGATTCTCCTCTCCATCTCCTGCAGCATTATGAGGTTTCTCGTCTCCAAACGCAAGTTTAAGGAGAGCCTTCGGCCCTACGATGTGATGGATGTCATCGAGCAGTACTCAGCTGGTCATCTGGACATGCTCTCCCGGATTAAAAACCTTCAGGCCAGGCAAGAGACCCCTCTCTTTGCTTCATTTTTTTCACTGGTTTTTGTGCATTGTAGAGGTATTGTCACAAGAGAGACGCTTTCCTTTGCAGCTACAGCTTATTCTTTTCCTTTCTAAGAGAAATCCTCAAGGAAAACGTTGGTGCTTGTGGCTGGAACCCACAGGGATGAGCAGGACAGGGACTGCAGAAAGGGAGTGTTATGCCACTAAAACTACCTTACTGTCCACCATAGGACATACAAAAATCGTGGCTCATCCTCCTATTTTATTTCAGGAGCTTTTGGCATTGTAGTGTGTCCCATAGGTAAGGTGTGTACATATCTCCATGGTCCAGGATGCAAGGGTTTGGTGCCCCAGTCTTAAGGCAAATGTGGGTCATTTGATAACTTTCTGGAGTGGTCTAAGAAAAAAATTTGGTGTCCTGGTTGTGGCCCTGCTGCCACAGACAGAGAGAGCAGTGAGGAGGCAGCAGCTTCCTCCCACCATGCTAAGCTGTTTTGGGAGGGATCCCTCCTGGGATGGCACAGTCTGCTGAAAATCTGTGCAGATGGGGATTTCTCATCCAAGCTCACCGATGTAGGTGGGGTTTAGCCGAGCTGCATTTTAACTTCTGTGCTCAAATTTTAGGGGGAGACATGTTAATTTTAACAGGAGAAGAAATGTGGAAAGGGCACAGATGGAACCGAGAAGGCTCCATTTTTTTCAAGTTTCTTCTGGGGAAAAAAAAACCCAAACAGAAAAATCTGGTCCTTTGAACAGAGGATCTGAGCTAAACTTTTTTGTCTGACCACTCCTCCCTCAGCCCTGGTGGCCCACACTGAAAAGGAGACCCCAAACTCCCAACACCCACGGCTGTGTCAGCTCAGCAGAAGTTCTGCTGAGCTTGAAGGACACCCAGAACAGTGGCAGGACTTGGCCATAGGCAACCTCCTGTCAAAATAATACACCATTTATTTTTACATTTGGAGAATGAAATTATTTCTCTTGATGGTTGTGGCAGCCCAGCTTCCTCTGAAATCTGTTAAGGAAGTTTTCCTTTAATTTCAAACCCATCTAGGTCCCTGGTAGAGTCAGAAAATGTGCAAAAGAATGTGTTTGGGTATGCAAGCAGCTAACATGAACCACAGGAATGAAGTAGGAAAAATGTCTTGGGAAAAAGAGGAATCTCTCTTCTGCCATGAATCTCTCAGAGACCATTTTAACTCTGCTATTTTTGATATTCAAGACACAGAGGTAACTTTCTCAGTGTTGCTGCACACTGTGCATTTCCCAGAAGGTACATTTTCCCTCGCGATGGAGACTAAAATATCCTGGAGAATTTCCTCTCTCTGAGCCTCTCACTCCTGTTCAGTACAAATTCACTGATTATAGATCCAAGATGTGTAGCTGAATATGGAGGGGGAAGAGGAGGAGGAGGGGATTGATATTTCCTGGCTTTAATAACCTGAAGTAAGAGGCCTCCAAGCTGCCTCTGCAGTGGGTACTGAGCCACTGGGGTTGTCATCTCTGCTGGCTCCAGGAGGGACACCTGAATTTTCAACCCAAGCTGAAGTGGCAGATTGCCTCCCTGTCCACCCAAGTCTCCCACTGCCAAGCCTTCCAGGTGATGTGCTGCAAAGCCAAAGTAGCTTGTTCGGCTGCTTTTTCCTGGGAGATTGGGGTAAGGAATTGCAGCTTTCAAAGACTAAACTTATTTGTCCTCTTAGCTGTACCCGTGGAGCTGTGAGGATGAGGTTCTGAGGCTGGATGAGGCTAGGGCTGCCACCCATCCCATCACAGGGAAGTCAGGAGGACCAGGAGCTGCTTCAAAAATGTGAAGTACCTGGATTTGGGACCCAAGGCTACCAGGCAGCTTCACTGTTCCCACTGAGCAGGAGATCAGTGATGGCAATGGGAGCAGATCCCTTTGAGGCCACCTTTGGAGTCCTCATCATCATAGCCAGGTGAACCAAGAGGTCCCATGGCTGGTCACCTGCCCAGTACCACTGGAAGGGCACCCTGTAGACAAGGTGTGTGCCTGGGGTGGCCATGGCCAATGCTGGGCCATGACCAACATTGGTTTGTGACCAACTGGCGCCAGGGCCGTGCACCCCTGCAGTGGATCCCAGGATGGTTTGTCACAGGGCACCTTGGAGAACAAGACATTTTAATTTCCCTTTCCTTCATCAACCAGTCTGGGAGCTGTGTTCCCCCTGCCAGCTCAGCTCGGCGGGGCTGGCTGTGACCTCCCGTAGCCAGGGCTTTGGTGGATTAAAGCTGCATTCAAGCATATTTCTGGGGTGTTTACATGCACTTTCCTCTTTAATCATTAAAGCCTCTGTCACTGTGTCTGCAATGTGCTCTTTTCAGTGTTGTGTTCACATTGTCTCGTGTTTCATCCTGACACCTCGCCAGCCATGGATGTCTCCCATTCATTGAGTTACACAATCCCGCAGCGTACCTCGCCGACTCCCAACAGCTCATGCTTTCCTGAGCTAGCTGAGGATGTGTTCCCTAGCCCTGGAACTGAAAGGAGAATGAATATATGTTGTTTCATATCCAACCACCTCAATGGGATATTGCTACACATATGCAAATATATTCCAGAGGGTAAAGCATGTTGTATCTGGGGCGGGGGGAACTCCTAATGGTGTTGCTGTGGTGCCTAAATCTCCAAATCTTACCCTGAGGTGGGTAAGACACCCAACAACCAGGTGGTAGGAGAGAGTCTTCTGTTTCCAGCGGAATATATTTTCGAATTCTCTCTCTTTCTCTCTCTCTCTGTCGTTCTGTTTTTCAGTTGTTTCCTTCTGCAACTTTTCTGACCAACTTTTCTCTACGTGTTGCTTCATTATGCATTTTGCTGGTGTCTTTTCTCTTATTTACTTTGCCAGGATAGATATGATTGTGGGTCCCCCACCCCCTTCAACTCCCCGGCATAAGAAGTATCCAACCAAAGGACCCATGTATTCTTCCAAAGAGTCTCCCCAATACTCGCCTAGGTTAGGATTCACCAAAATGCCGCTTTCTCTGGGTTTTTTCATTTGCTTAAGGTCAAACCCCTTTCATGCCAGTTATATGACGGCATTTATCACTTAGCAAAGCAGCCTGTGAAATCATGACACAAAGTGCTTGCTACTCTGGGTGTGCTCTGATTTGCTTTCGGTGATGAGCTTTCAAACCAGGCCAGCCAAAGGAAGACAAAAAAGGGACATTCATACATCGATAACCATCAGTTCCTTCAGAGAGTGTGTTTTCTATTGTCAGTCTTCTTCTAGGTGTTAGAAGGCTAAATTATATCTTTCTAAAATCTCATATTTTACCAGGCTATCTTCAGGGGTAAAAGGTGGAATATTTACCCACAAAGTAAGAATGAAGTGTTTTGTAGGTGATGAACACAGTGATCTCTGTTTCTTGCTGATGCCACTCTACTGACCATGGAGGAAAAAAATATGTTAAAATATTACTACCATAGGACTTACATTTAAAAAATAAATAAATCCTGGTTTTCCAAGGAAAAAGAGCAGGAGTCAAACCCAGCCCACAGTGAAATATTTCTCATTAAGTTCTCTCCTTAAGTAAAACCATACCTGAAGCTCAAGCAATGAGGAACATATTCTCACCAAAATACCCATTTTAGGGCATTCTGAGTTCTGGGCAGCAAGGCCATCATGACTGGGCTGTATTTTCACCTTGCATTGATACCACTGGAGCACAAAGGAGGTATAAATATTTGCCAGAAAGTCATTTTCCATGCAGAAACAGTAGATGATTCTTAAATGCAGAAAGCTTAGCCTCAAATATTCTTTTTTTAAATATATTTACCTCCCTAAGCGCTAATATGTGACAAATCTCTTGATTTTTATTTAAGCTGCTCTGAGTAATCTTCACTAGAGAAATGTGAGTAAAAGGAATATTGAAAGCTTACCCTTACCCACTCAGCTAGCTCAAACATTTAAAAAAGAGAATTTTCCAGAAGCCCCAAGCTTTATGCTTGAAAAAAAGATAGAAAAGCATTTTTTCCCATTTTTCCTCCCTGCCAAATTATGAGGCCCCAAAATAGTGTTTGAAAATGAAATAACCTTCTTATCTGCAGAAACATTTAGATTTTAAAATAAAAATATATATTCAAGTGGATTTTGTTGTATTTAACCTGTAAGATTATACGTGCAACAAACCTTACTAGAGGCAAGATTTTCATGTGAAAGCTTGTGCCTTGCACAGAGAAAAGTTGATTTCTGGAGGGGAGGAGGCCTCAAACTGGGATATTTATTTTATTCAATACAAGTCTGTTGCTGTATCAGCTTCATGTTAATGATTTTCTCTCCCCCTGTTTTTGCAGTTTCTAATACTGATTAAAAATCTGTTCACACATGCCCACTATGCTCCTGGGACATTTAGATTTTTATTTTAATAATTGCTCCCTTTTCCAGTGAGTTTTTTTTCTTTCCTCCTTTATTCAGCTGTGGCTGCAGAAAACAGTGGAGTCCAGAAGGCTGCTGAAATCTCTACTCCCACCCATTAAAAGGCTTATGCTGTGCTTAATTTTTGGCAGCTACATCCTCCCACAGGTACCAGTGGGACTTGTGAGGTGCTTAGGGTGCCTGATGGATGGGAACCAGAGCTCTGAGCCAGCCCCAAGCCCAAATCCACTTATTCTAAGTGCAATCTCAGCTGTTATTTTTTAGACAACAGTTATTGATCAAAATTTGTTTAGAGCAAACTTTGTTGCCAAATGAAAGGGTAAGTAGCCAGTCCTGTGACATGGATGAAGGGGGTTTGGCTTCAATGCCTGGATTGTTTACAAAAATTTATAAGAGATAAAGAAAAAAAGAAAAGACTTGAATAGATATTCCCAAACACTTCATTTTTATCTCATTTGAGCCGTTTGACCTTTTTGATGTCTGCTTCTGGCCCGAGGGTGACATATTACACCTCTTTGCATGCACTGTTAGCATGAAGCATAATGAAGCATGAGAAAACCTGCACTGTGGCTGATGCAAGACTTTACATTTTTTTTGTATCATTAGAAAGACGGGAAGATAACAAAGTTCACTTTAAAGAGCAATCCCCTTGTCTCTCTCCCTCCCAAACTAAGACCCAGCAGAGCCTACCAAGAACAGCAGATGGCACAGTTTGTCATGCATCCTTAGAAATCTTTGAATCCTCTTCTGCTAGGAAGGGAGAAACATGGGGCTGACTCTGGCCAGAGCTTCAGCTGAATTCTTCCCTCTGCACGTGTGTATTTGGCACAGCCAAAGTAAGTGTTGAGAGGACACAAGGCTGCCCACAGGGTGTAGTGTAGAAATGGGATGGCCATCTCAGAAGATTCTTGGCCCTTTGTCACGCAGTAAGAACATAAACTATCCCCCTCTGCTTGCAAAATAGAAATAGAAAATGTTCTATCTTCTTCATCTTTCAAGCTTTGTGGCCCAATTTGGAAAAAAATCTCAAAATCTTATAATGGCTAAAAGGACCTCCTGCTCTTGGCAGTCTTCAGCTAGGTACAGGTGGGTTGAGAGCTCATAAGGAATTTCTTCTTTTCCCTTACATCAGATAAGGCACAAGTGAAATCTCTGTACTTTGCTGAGGGTTGGAGCACTCTCCTGTGGTCCAACTTCAGCCGTGGGAAGCAAAGGGGTGGGAGACCTCGAGCCTGGTTTCTCCCATCAAGAGAGAAGGACTTGATTCACCTTCTTCTCCCCTCTCTGCGCTGAAGTCAGTGTCCCACAGCTGCCCCTCACACCATCCTTGGTGCTGACCTGCCCCCAAGGCCAAATCTGGCCCTCTGGTTCCTCAGGGCTGTGTTCAAGTATAGACACAAAGGGAATGAATCAAGCAGGAATTCTGGGCTCTGGTGTCAATAGTTTATGGGAAAAGGCTTCTCAGTGCTTTATGGGTGAGCTCTGTGAAGGACTTCAGTCCTGCCCCTAAATCACAGCAGGTCTAGAGGCAAGTTGTGTCCAGCCTGAAGGGGATGGACAAGTCAGTGCTGTTCTAGATACTGCTAGTGATCATTCCATCTGTGAAGTGCCAGCTGGCCCCTGAAATGGGCTGTATGAGGTTCACTTACCAGATAGCTCTTCTCTCAAGACGTGGAAGAGAGCAGAAGTTCTGTCTCATTTTCTGCAAGATTAGAATTAGGATTGCACGAGGCTATCTCTGTTATTACAATGCAACACTCATTTTCCCTCTCTGTGTTACAGTCTGTCCTGCCTCCCTGCTCTACTCAGCAACTGTTGAGGCACATCTCATTTCCATTAGTGGACATATATCAGTGTCAGTGCTGTGCTGGATGGGACAGGAGGACAGAGCACCCTGTTTGTTCTAGGCCTTCTGCAGCATTCAGTAGCATTTAGACTTTGGGCCTCTTTAAACGCATGTTCATTGTTTTACAAGTCTACTTGCTTGTGCATACAGGAGAGGAGTTCGTACAGTGGCTGTACTACGCCTTGACTTGTGATTCCAAACCAAGGTAGCCCGAGGTATCCAATTTAACAGCTCTTTGCTTACATGGTAACGGCGTTGTCATAGGATTTCTTGTGCTGTATGTCATGTCAGTAGTTGCATCCCTTGTGGGGAGTTCCTGTACCTGTTAATAATTTCCTTCTCCCATTACAAGAGAGAAATAAGGCATGCATATTCCTCACACTTGTAATTATAGCACTTGGTGCTCCTTGTACTCCTGTGCTTATATTGCTAAGCAAAGGGTCAAACATGGCTTTTTAAGCAGAACAGTATTCTGTCGCATCCCTGCCCAAATGAAGTATCTTCTGGGATCAAAGCTAAACTCTGAAATAATTGTTGGCTTATATTTTCTGTCTTTGATGTGATGTGCTCATCCACTTCATCTCTTTGAGCCAGAGCTGGTGCTGTAAACTGCTGTTGCTCTAATATAAGCTAAGGGAGCCACGCTGGTCCATACCCACTGATACCTGTCCCTTAATGTCAAACAGCCAACATACGTATGAAGTCCCTGTCAAACGTAAAGAAAACAGATGGCTCTTGTGTTGGAATTAGCCTCACGTCTCATTCCTTTCCTTGGTTTTTGTTTGTTCATTTTCCCCTGTCTGTCTGTGTTCAGCTCCTTCCTTTTCCTCCTCCTGGTGCATGGACCCATGGCCCACACGGCAGAACTGCGTAAGAAGCATTTTGAGTTTTCGCTCAAGATACCTCAACTTGGTTTCAGTCAGATTAATTAACCCTTCTTTTCCCCTGCCACCCTTACTTTTGGTGCATTATGCAAGAGTAAAGTTTGCCTGGCATAGAATTAGGCTGTAAACCGGCCTGCCATTAAGAAGCTGTTGCAAAACTGAGAGGCTCCCCTGACTTTTGAGGGATCAAAAAGCTACTGTGTTTACTTCTCAAGAAAATTTATATTTGATGCCTCAAATAAAATTGAGTTCCAGCTTCCAGACTGGCTCTTCCCTCCCTTCTTCCTATACTTAAGGAGCTGTATATCATCCCAGGTGTATCTATACTGGGAATGAGAAGGTGCAAATGTAACGTGTGTAAAGAAGTTAGTACCTGTATCTGCTGATTTGGCAGGAGAATCCTCTGCTGTTCCCAGCTTGGAGCTCTGCTAATAGAAAACATCTGATACAGGTGTGAACTGCAGTATCTTTGAGATGAAAACAATCTGGTAGTGTTTGGTGAGTTATGGCCTTGATGTAATTCCACTAAAACAGCACTGCACCTGTTTGTCTGGATCTTAGCACAAGTGGCTCATTTCCATGGACGTGAGAATTACACACGTGCATTTGCATTGAGGAGAGGAAACTGCTGCAGAGACTGAAAAAATCCCATTGGTACATGCAAGACAGAAAACTTGATCTCCCCCCAAAATAATAATTTCTCAGCGCAAATAAGGAGTTAATTGATTTGGAAGAAAGCCAGTTAAAGAAATTCTTTGCAGTGGGTAAATTTACTGTGCATAATGTGCCAGGTTTTATCTGTACAAACAGAAATGGATAATTTCAAACTCTGCTAATACTGCTCTGAATTTTGCATCTGAATTAACACTTCAGTGCCACTGCGTGTCTGTGAGTAATTTGGAGCGTTAGTTGGGCGAGAGGCTGTTGCTTTGTCCCACGGAGGCGCGACAAGCGGAGCCCTCCTCACCTGCTGCCTCCAACTGACTCCAGGTCCTTTTCCGGGGGTGGGGGGATTTTCTGATCCCGGTAGAGTTGACCAGATCGTTGGGAGAGGATCCTCCATGACTGACAAGGATCGGACCAAAGGGCCAGCAGAGGGGGAGCTGCCTGAAGACCCCAGCATGATGGGCAGGCTTGGAAAAGTTGAAAAGCAGGTATATTGGGTCAGGAGGGGGTTCTTGTCAGAGGGTGTTGCATGCATTGTGCTGGTTTTCTCTTGCCTTTTTTTCCCAAGTGAGATGTTACCATTTAGTAAAAAAAAAAAAGTAAGAACCAAGAATATTTTGAAAAAGAAGGAAGGTGGATGTTATGAAAGGTCCCTAGATGTCTTAGAAGCCTAAATGCCACTTTCTAGCAGGCATTTTGGAGTCTGTGACATATTGTCTTCCTTTTTTTAGTGAGTTTGTCAAAAGTTGACATTATTTCTGAAAACAGCACATTGGTTTCTTTGCCACCATACTAGACACATTACAAATGAGTCCCTGAGCCTGGCTGCTGTAGCTCATGGCCTTGCTAAAGATATAAAATCTTCTTGGAGGATAAGGCTCAGAAATCCCCATGGACAGACAAGTGCCAAGTGTAGGAAGGAGCTGGAAGGATGCAGGTGTGCTTCAGCTTTTCTGAAATTTGGTGCCTGTCAAAAAGTTTATAGGCGCATAAGGAAAACCCTGTAACAAGGGAAACCCTGTAACAAGGTGGAGAATTAAACCTGGACAACAGGACAATTAAATATTTACTAAGGGTTTGAGGTGGTGTGGGTCAGCATAGGCAGAGGTCATCTGTGAAGCCCAGCCCCGCTCTTGCTCTTTGATAGAAGTTGCTTGTACTCCATATGTTAATGTGCTTCAACCTGCATGTGGCACTGGAACTGTGGTGTTTTGCAGGTTCAGTCAATGGAGAAGAAGCTGGACTTCCTGGTGAACATTTACATGCAGCGGATGGGCATCCCACCAACAGAGACGGAGGCTTATTTTGGGTCCAAAGAACCAGACCCAGCACCTCCCTACCACAGCCCCGAAGACAGCAGGGAGCACATTGACAAGAACGGCTGCATCATCAAGATCATCAGGTCCACCAGCTCCATGGGTCAGAAGAACTTCTCCGCCCCACCAGCCCCAACCAACGCATGCCCGCCCTCCACGTCGTGCCAGCGGCAAAGCCACGGCTCCTCTCCCGTCGGAGACCCCGGCTCGCTGGTCCGAATCCCACCTCCGCCCTCCCACGAGCGCTCCCTGTACAGCGGTGGGCACAGGGCGAGCGCAGAGTACCTGAGGAACGAAGACATTACAACCAAACACCATGAGAGTGCCATGAGAGACAGCGACACGTCCATCTCCATCCCCTCGGTAGACCACGAGGAACTGGAGCGCTCTTTCAGCGGCTTTAGCATCTCCCAGTCCAAAGAGAATTTGGACATCCTTAACAACGGTTGCTATGCAGCCGTGGCCAAAATCAGACCCTACATTGCAGAAGGGGAGTCAGACACCGATTCTGACCTCTGCACGCCCTGTGGTCCCCCTCCCAGGTCGGCCACGGGCGAGGGACCCTTCAGTGACATGGGCTGGTCAGCCCCCCGGCAGTGAAGCCTTCCTGCAGCCGCCGAGCCACGTCCAAGCGCTGGCAGCTGCCCGCTCCAGCTGTCCACGTGCTGAACTTCTCAAGGAGATCGACAGCTAAGGTTTTCCTCCTTCTAGGACATCCTTAGCTGGCAGATACTTTCTTGCAGCTTACTCTGGGGGGGGAACGAGCAGGTCCGAGCCTGCGGTTGTGGAAGAGGTCACGGTGGTGGGCCAACTGGAGCCGTGAAGTCCAGATTTCTTTCATACTCTCTTTCTAAGATCATTAGGTGAAATTATTTCATGGCGCAGGGTAGGCAATTTGCATTTCTTGGGAATCTTCAGAAGCGCAGGGCAGGAATAAATCACCCAGCCAGGGCTTTTGTAGATCACAGTAACTGGCGGCTGACAAGTGTTAGGTGGGAGTTGCTATGTCATGGCACCCTTGATTACACCTTTAGGTGTTTTGGTGTTTGGAATGGACACGTTGTTTCCGGCTTAGATTTCAGATCACATGTAATTACAGGGGGTTGGTACTCTGTGGTTCCTCATTAGCTGTCAGGAAGGTGGCATAATTCCAATATAATACATGGAAATGTTGCATAGAGCCCCTGGAGGGGAGGGATGGTGGCCAGGATATTTGCATGAGCAAAAGACATGGCCTTGGAGTGGGACAGGTTAGGATACTGCTCTGGACCAGAACAGTTTGGAAACTATCCCATCTTAGGAAACTGAAAAACTCAGAACTATGATCTTGAGTGCAAGAAGAGGGACAATCCAGGGGGCAGTGAAAAGAGACAGAAGGAGGATAAGAGACTACAGGGCTGGAATTTTCTATTTTAAACCATGTATTATATTTAATTATCTCTCCTCCTGCTGACAAGGGACCTGGGGGTGCTTTGAAAGCAAAGACAAACCAAAGGCAACCCCTCTGGAAGGCTGCCATGGTGTGAAGCCATTCTCATGGCCATTGTGGAGGCACAGCCACCAGGCCAGAGGGGGAGGGTGGATATGCAGGATTCTGTGGTCCCCGTGTTGCTGCGAGCTGCTGAGCTCCATCCTTTGGAAGCCCTGCTGGTCAGAATGGGCACTTTTCTTACAGTTTGCATCGTGCCTGAACACTTTTGCACACACTATGCCCGTGAAAATCTTCCCTTTCTTCTTCTGCCCTGCCAAAAAACTCACACCCATGTTCTCGGGACATCCTTTGGTTTGTTTGGATCCCTCAAGCTGAGTTAAGAGGTTTTCTTCATTGTCTTTCAGAGGCCTCTTCCCCATGCTTGCCTGCCAGTTGTGCCAATCCAAGTCTGCCCCATTTCGTTGTTGTTTGAGGACCTACTTTTGGAAGGATCGTTGTGACATTACCAGGAACCTCAGTGGTGTGTTCAGCTGGGGGAAGGCGAGGGGAAAAGTGATGCTGAAAGTTTCTTTTGGGACCAAAACAAAGTCACGAAGTGATCCTTTACATGGATAGATTGGTTTTTCTGGAAGGGGGTGGATCAGGAGAGGTTGTGTTTGGGATCCATCTCCAGGGCTGGGACACCATGGCTGGGATTGTGCCTCTGAACCCTCCTGTGTTTTCACAGCCCAAATCCCACATGTGTTGCCTGCTGGGGCTCTGTCTGTGATTTCAAACCCTGTCTTGCCACATTTTCCCTGTGTCGTATCAAGAGCCTGTTAAGGACATTTAGGTGAGAATTTCATTTCTGTGTGGCCTTTCAGAGGTTGAACATCGGCTTGCTCGGGTTGAAGGGAGACTCACAGCCTGTTTCTCTCCACCTTGTTTGCTTGACCAGGCACAGTAACCCAGGATGATTTTGGCCTTAGGGAAGATGTGGGTGCAGTCTGACAGCTTGCAGACAGGAAATAAAACCGTTCTTTTGCTAGTGCCCAGGACCAACACACAGGTCTTCATATGAACTGAGGAAGGGGAATAAAGGCTCTGTGCAATTTTTCCTGCCATTTTTGGCATTCAGGAGGGGAAAACATTTTTCTTAGGGGGACCCTGGGCTTCCAGCCATGCTACTTATTTTCTTTACCATTTGAGCCATATTTTGGTTAACTTCTGCAATTTTTCCCTCTCTGTTTGTGCTCCAGAACTCCTTTTGGCTCCAGATTTCTTTGTGCAGAGTGAAAGCAGCGATGCCCTTGACTTCCCCACAGAGGCAACTTTAAATGTGAAATGGCTGTAAATTGTGCAGATTTGCCTGTGGCATGTTCCAAAATGAGATGCCTTGTGGTAGAGCAAGAAGTGTCAGCAGGTCCTAAATCAGACTTGGTGGCCTGTGTTTTCTACTGCCCACAAGAATAGAAATTACATTAGGTGAGGCAAAAATCAACATTGCTCCAGCCAGCTGCTCACTGCAAATTTTGTCCAAGTCAGAGATAACAAAGATTTATTGTCTTATTTGTTTGCAATTACCTTTCAAGGCCTGCTGGAAGTTTGTCACAGAAGGGTATGATATAAAGGCAAGAATGCCAGATGAGGCTGAGGATGATGTCATGCAGTCCTGTTGCAGCACAGGTACACGACTGGTCTTTTTTCATAGAGTCACAGAATCATAGATTCATAGAGCCATAGAATGGTTTGGGTTGGAAGGGACTTTAAAGCTGTTCTTCAGGGCCTGCATAGGAAGCATTGAGTTTACCCTCTTCAGCTTACTGGAGTCTATAAAACACATCTTTTAACATGTATCTTTAAAAGTTGTTGGATTTGTTCCGTAATCACTAATTGCAGAAAACTGTTTTTATACATGTGCAACACAGATCATATCTGGCTGCAACATATTTCACACAGATTTTTCTTTTAAAGGTGTAAGATTTATTTCACCTTTTTCTGGGGCTTCATATCAAAGAAATTCTGACACACACCTCCATCCACAACCATGCCATAAATCATCACTGCTCATTCACCCAGGCAGAAAGACCTGGATTTGGGGGTTAACTTATACCAGAACTAGCTGCAAATAATGCTTCTTATTTCCCTGAAATGATTTAGGCCTGCAGAAACAATGACATTGCCTTCTTGTTGCTTATTGACATAAATAATTTAATTCGTGCCCTAAATCATAGTCCACTACTCCCTGCAAAGTCTTCACCTTCAGCCATTCAGCTCCCCCATGCCTGTATCACTCACTCCTGATGAAAATCTCCCACAAGAAATCTTAACTACTAGATTAAAAGAAATGAAATCAGTTTTGCTAATAAAGCAATCCAAATTTTAAAGGTCCCAGCAGACTTTGTCCCACTGCTGAGCCTCTCTTGGGCTGGTCTTTGCTCCCCTCTCCCTCCCAAGTCTTGTTGCATGTTTTTTGGAGGACAGAAACAAGTTTTAGGCAATGCCAAGTGTGGGCAGAGGAGTCCAAAGAGAGCTGAAGAAGAAGTGAAAGCCAAATTTCCAGCAGGCCATCTTGAACTGCTGCAGGGATGCCCGTGCTCCTGTGTGGTTCTGTGCCCAGAACCTGGTTTTGAGATATGTCTGTGCTGAATGCAAAGCCATGACCTTGGATCAGAGCCTGGGATCTGGTCTCCAAGAAGGTTTTGGGTGGTTTTGGTTTTTTTTTTTCAGAATCTGGTTCTAGGTCTAGGGAGAAATACTGCAGTTGACTCCCCCCCGTGGGATGGAGCAATGTCTGGGACTGGGACCTGAACCCACAGTCAGTTTTTGGGTGCCTCAGGTACAAGTGTGAGTTCAGGTGGTCTGAGGAGTTCATGTCTCTGACCAGGTGACATGTCTGGAGATGCTGCAAGGTGGCCTTTCATAATGTGACCCCAAACATAGGAACAGAGCACTAACCATAAGTCAGATTTCCCAATATTTGGGAAGGGACTTTAATGTTACTCAAGTGCAGATTTTGTATGTGAATTTCCTTGTTGAATCATTTTCTTAATGATACTTTTTAAAGCCAAAAATGTCAAGGAGCTCACTGAAAACAAACCTCTTGTCCAGCTCAGAAAGCCATTATATTTCTTCAGGCAGACTATGTGATAGATCAGGTTTTCTAAAAATGTGTTTTATTTCAAATGCTACTTAATAGATCCAAAAAAATTCTGCAGGGTCATTACTATTTACAAATAAATAGATATATTTTTACATTTTTAATTGATTTTTAAAATTTTAAATTATGTGAATTTTTAGAACAAGTTTATATTATCTACCTGAGAAGCCAGAGCATCACCTCAGATACAAATGTTCCCCTTCCAGCCAGTTGCCCAAGAGAAAAGAAGAACACCTTCACTCATACTTTTTCCTAGAGAGAATTACTGGAAACCTCATTTCCCTGATATCCTCAGACTACTTTAGTCACACCAAAATTATTGCTAAAACTAAAATGTAAAAATTAAAAAAGAAACTGAAATTCCTAAGGACTGTACCCAAATGTTGTCCTATATGAAGACCCTTAGCAGTGAGTATTTTTTTGGGAAATGTTAAAAAGCCCAGGAGCAGGATAAGGATTTCTGTTTCTCCATCATATGAACCCTCAGGCTGAGAGTGAAGCCCTGAGCCTCCAACCTTTCCTTCCCAGCACAGCCCTCCGACCACAGCTGTGCTCCTGCATCCTCTCCCATCCCCTCTCTCCATCACAGGTTGGCATCTTCTGTTTTCATCAGCATCCTTTTCCTGAACCAGAAACAAGGAAATCAGATACAAAAGCTCCTTCACCTGCAGGTAACATTGAGGCTGCAGAGGGCCGTGGTGGAGGGCTGAGGGCAGCAGCCCCTCCGAGCCCTGTGGGGTCACTGCTGCTCAGAGGTGTAAAAGCAAACTCTTGCTTTTAGCACACAAACACCCCGACTTTTCTGCCTCACAGAGCAAAATCTGCTTCGAGCAGGGGTGTGGGCTCATTGTTGTTTTTTTTTAACAATAACAATAGGGTGGGTTTTTAATAATAAGGATAATAATACTGCATAGGAATCTTCTTTAGTATATCTTAGTGTTTGATGCCCCAGTGACACAATACTGCTTGCCTTATATTAGTGTCTAGAGGGAGAGGGATTACACACCTTTTGATACACTACTAATCACGCTTCTAATTTAGGTAGCAGCGGGGTCCTTTTTAACCTATGAATGTGCTTTCTGGACTATCTCACTGTACTCTCAATTTTGCCTGCTACTGCATGCAGCCTGAGATGAGTAGACAGCAGTATGCTCCAGCTGTATCTGCACTCCCAGATTGCTGTAGTACCTGACAAGGTAATGTTGCCAAAAGCATCATTTTGGGGAGAGCCTGTCCCCATAGTGACCATCTCGTACGGTGCTGTGGTGCTTCTGTAGGTAACACTGATATACCAAGTGTTTTTCATGCTGCAACCAGTCATCACCCCATCCCTCTGATACAGCATGCACAGACTCCACCTCTGCTTGTAACTACGGGGTAAAGAAACCACGTTTGTACCTGTGGTTCCTTCAAACGTGCACATGGGGAGAAAAAAATATGAATTGTGTTGGCTGTGTGTAACAACCTCCTTTCCACCCAGAAGCCTCTGAAAAAGAGCATCCCAGATACCCCTTTCTGAGTGTCCAGAGGAGCAGGCAGTGCCAAGGATGGAGGACTGGTCTTAATTTCGGAGATGCCATTTGAACCCACATGTGTGGGACTTGCCATATGTCTGTTTTAATTTCCATAGGGCACTCTCACCTGTGTCCTGCCTTGGGGTTCATGTGCATTTGTGCCTGCAGCAAAGCCCGAGGGGCAGGGGGGATTGTCACTCCAAAACTTTGGAAATCCCTCTTTGAAAGTTTTATTTGCCCTTGTCTACAGCCCTTGGTGGTCTCGGGGACCCTGCAGCTGTGCCATAGCCATTCCTCATGGAAGCATCTCTTACTCTCCTCATGGAGTGGCACTGAGCTACCTTTTTATGTCCATTAATGTTTTGCCACTGTTTTCCCCACTTTAATACCAGACTGTCATGAGGCCTTCAGTGTTTGCCCATCTCGCTCATGTTTGCAGTCTCTTGTATCTCTTGGCACTGCTGCCATGATCTAGTTTGACCCTGGTCCTATATCCTTATCCATACTATTTACCAGTGAAGCTGTAATGCCAGAACTCTGCACTGGGACTTGCTGTTGGCCTGACATCACTAGATGCACCAGAGAGCCTTCATATTTGGTTAGCATGACAGTTTTGCTTTTTATTGGCATTTTATTTGCTTCCTCATTGAGCCACCATGGCCTCAACACATCCCTGGTTTGTTCTGCTGGAGCCTTTCCACCCAGGGATGGAGTCCGTGTTGTCCCTCTGTGCAGTGCCCTGTGAGGGTTTATCCCCATGGCTTTTACTGATTGCAGTGAAACAAGGATGAGGATTCAGTTCACAATTTTCTTGTCCAGCTGAACATCTCAGAGAAGAGCTCACAGGCTCTACCACTGTGGATGCTTTTGCTTCCTGAAGCAGGAGCTGTTTTCAAGACCCCCATCCCCTTTAGTGACCCATACATGTGGCTGTGCATGGCAGGCTTGATAATGGGGAGAACTGGAAAGCAGCTGGTGCAAGCTGTGCTGTTTCCAAAGCTGCCAGTGAACCTGCAAGCATCTTGCCCTGTCCCAGTTCCTGTAAATACAGCTGCAGATGAATTTCTCAAGCAGCATCTGTTTGCCTAATGCTGAGAAACTTGAGCTCACTGCAGAGCTTTCCAAAACTCAGTGCCAAGCTCAGGCTAGATTTCACCTGCAGCTACACTGATAATTTTAGGGCAGGGTTAATGATTTCAGGTAGAAGCCATGTCAGAATCTCCAGTTTATGTGGTTCTGACCCCAAAACAAGGCTGAATGTTATGCTGCCAACAAAGCCTGCCTTGGAATTTCAGCTCCATTTGACACTGATGACTCTGGACCTGGGGAGATGTTCTCTTCTTCCCTCTCCACACAAGAAAAGGTCAGCACAAGCCTTGCAAGCCACAATGGGAAAATGCCTCCTTACTTTGATATGCCATGGGCACTTCCCATTAAAGCAGAAGCAGCATTTCATGGTGATCCCTTAAACTTGACCAACACGGTGGCCATGACCCATGTGCAGTGATGCTCATGACAAGGGTTTATCACAGATGTGGATATGGAGGTCTCAGTCCTTTAGCATCTCTGTGAACACCATGTTCAGTCTTGCTGAGGACAAGTCATCGAGGCTGGTGACAGGTCTTTTCAGTCCTGCCTGGTCCAGCATCTTCCCTGGAGCTGAAGTTATCCCATGCTCCTGTCAGCAGGCAGAATGGAGATCTTTCTGTGTTGGCTACTCTTCCCTCCCCAACAAACCCTAAAATTTGAATTTTTTTCACTTTTTCTCAGAAAATTCACGCACAATGTAGAGTACCTGAGACCTTCAGGAACACCGAGGCAAAACCAGATATAGCTGATAAATGACAGAGATTTTGTTATTTTAAATCAAGAGCAGATTTTAAGCATAGTGGCAGTTGCTGCGTGGTATATCAAATGCTTTAGGAGATTCAATAAATTATTCTTATAAATGTTTCATTCTTTTATCAGTAATTTGTATAGGTGGGTGCTGCTGTTCTTATACAGCAATGCTCCACACACTAAAACTGTACTCCTGTTTCTCCAATATAGACGTTGTATTTATGAAATTTATCTTGCTTAGTGTCACTTTGGCACATTATCCACGTGTGCTGCACACAGATTGCACATTACATGGCATATGCTGGTAGGTATCTCTACATGTAATCAGCGTATGTGCGTTGAACAGACACCAAAGTGTCACCTGCCTGGTTTGTGATGTGACTCAACATAACTGGGAATAGAGGAAAATGAACACCCTGTTAAGAAATTAACTGCATTTGAATGCTTCTTTAAACAGATTTTATCAGGAAGCTAAAATAAGAGATTGCCTTTGTAATGTTAATTAAAAAAATAACTGGAACAAAATGAACACACACAGCCCATAAATACTTAACAGCTGCTGTATTCCTATATATTCTTCATTGCTATACATTTGAACTGTAAATTCTGTACAGATTGAATGAAGTTCACAGTTTATCTTTGTCATAACCTGCAAGATAAAAGGACAACACAACTTTGGCTGCAAAAACACGTGCATGTGGTTTGTGTACATGCACCTACGTGTTGCTGTCTGTGCACGTGGATACGAACACGTGCACACACACACGCTTCAAAACAGATAAAGCTGCATCTGAGATGCACAAGGAGGGGGAAAAGTTCGATTTTGGAGGTGAGAGAGTGGGTAAAACAAAACCAAAAGACTGTTTTAATAATGTCTTTCTATCAAAAAGGAAGATTTGCAGTGGGAATTGATGTGTGGCTCCCATCCCAAGGAGAAATCTTACTTCTGAAGGCAGCACAGGCCATGCAGCAGAGCAATGCAGTTCTTTAAATGATAATTTCTTTGGCTTCCTTTCAAACAAACAAATATAATTCAGTGGCCAGTGCCAACTTCAAGTCCAAAAAGCCCATTCCTAGGATATGTGGCCAAACAGTTGTCCCATGCCATCAGAGAGCCAGGGGTGAAGGCTTCACGTGCTGTGACAGGGTGTCCCACAGCAGCAGTGCTGGCTGATGGCAGTGCCATGGTCTCCCACAAACCTGGCTCCTGCCCAGGCAGAGGATCCCACTGCCTTGTGGGTCTTACCCTTGCCTACATATTTTAAAAAAAGTCCCTAGTTAAGAGATGTTTAAGAAAAGAGTCATCAAAAGCCCGTCTTTGATCTTAGAGTTATGGAAGAAATGACCATGTTATAACCACAAAATCTGATTCTCAAAGCAGATCAGACTTCAGACTCCAATTGCCCCTATTCAGAGATTTCACCAGCCTCACTAAATGAATCATCCTCTAGGATTTCATTTTACCCATATTTTCACAGATATAAGAGCTATATTGGGTACAACTTACCCTTCAGTGTTTAATCTAAATAAACAAAGGCATGAAGAGCTAACTTTTCCAGTCAAATACTGCTGGATGCCATTGAAAAAATAGCAATCAAATTTTTGCATTGGCCTGAAATTCATCTCTAGGTCCAAAGTTCTCAGCTTTAAGAGCTGCAAAAAAAAAAAAAAGTCTTAAATAGGTTACTAAGCAAGAGGTACATCCATTGCTGGAGTATGTTGCCGTTTCCCCGAGATATCTGGACATTATCCTGGTTTATAACAGCATCTAGCTCATTTGAGCTTAACTGGGCTAAAAATGGTTCATGCATTTGTCCTGACAGTGAGAGCTGAGAGGTGACTTTCACACCGGGACGAGGTGGGTGCTGCACACCTTCACCTCCTGCTCCTAAAGCTCTGGGGCTCGGCTGAGCATGGAAGTTTGGTTGTCCTTTAGAAAGCAAAGACAGCTGCTGCTTTGCTTCCTTTCATTTGCTCTGTTGCCTTGGCTTTCTTGCACTTTCGTTTCATCTCCAAAGAATCTCTCATAATGCCTTTGGTACTTATGTACAATTTTAAAACATTTTGTATGTATGGAATGGTACACACTTTCTCTTGTAAAATAGCAATCGGGCTTTTCTTTTCTCTCTTTCTTTTTTTCTTTCTTTTTTTTTTCCTTTTTTTTTTTTTTTGGTGAATGTGTAATTTCCTCTGTACATTTTCAATCACGACTTCGTGCAATGTACATTTTATAGGGTCAGGTGCCAAGGGAATGACCTGTAGTCTCCTAAGGGACTCAGCTGGAAGCTGAGTGACACAGTCACAGACGGTTTTACAAAAGCATTGCAGGAGAGCGACGTAGCCCAGACTTTAACACTGAAGCACTGAGTGTGATTCAGAGCATACCTTCACATGAAAGACTGTGGCAGCTGCAAAACTCTACATGTGTGATGTGAAAAACAGCAGCGACGGTTGCAATCGGAAGGGAAACGGAGGGAAATTAAATAATCACAATCATTAATTTAAGCCTCGAAGCATCAGAATGGAAAATTTGCATTCAGTAAAAATTACCAGAGATTTAACCTTCATGAGATGAAATACACATTTATTTTTCTTTGCACTTCTGTTCTCTGTGTTTCTTTATTTCTGGGGATTTTTTGGTGTTTTGGGGACATATTTAATGGCTGATGAAGAGGAGTGAGATGGTGACTGAGGGCCTGGCCCTTCCTGGCATTAAACCTTCACACCTCCATTTCTTATATCTAATGTTAAACAATACTTTCTGATTTATAAAATCAAGCTCAGAAATCTCAAGTGCCCTTTGTTACAAGGACACTGATCCTTCAGAGTCCTCTAGCAATATTGACTTTCTTTAAGCCACATCCTGACAGATAAGGGATTGGAATTCTTCACTACCCATGCCAACTCTTCATCATCCTGCTAAAAATTGAGGCTGGTGTTATTGAGGTGGGCTCAGAGCCAATATATGGCACTGGGAAGGGATTTTTATCTGTCCCACGAATTATCTTGCTTACCAGACATGAGCCCTAAATTAAGAAATCACGTGCTGGATTTTGGAGTGCTGTCTAGGAGTGAAGTGGATTGACTGACAGTGCTTCCCACAGCAAGGTTGGCTGATGAAACAGCAGTTCCATTTTATATGAGAAAAGGAAAAAATAAAATCCCTTCCTCTATACTGATATTTCTTCCAGAAAAATGAAATAAGAGAATTTAGATGAACCAGGGCCTGTGTTTTAAAGAGCCTACCAGTCATTTGGGGAAGGCAGTGAAAGAGGCTTGGCAGAAGGAGCACTGTGCTCAGGCACAGAAGCCCCTGCTTGTGCCAGAGGACTTGGCTCGAAGCCTTCAACAGCTCCATCCTGCCCAGAGCTATTAGAGAAGGCCAGGTGTGAGCATTTCCCAGTGGGTACAGCACACTGAGTGTGCTTAAGGAACATCATTAGATTTTATCTCATTATGTTTCACACCAGCGAGATGAGCAGGAGAACTCTCAGTTTGCTAAGGCACATTCCCCCATCATCTGAACAGGATTATGTGCTGCATCCAAAGTCTGTCCTGCAGCATCCCCCTCCCCCCCCAACCTGGACAGAGATGCTGCTGGAGCCAGAGCAGAGCAAAACTGCTGGGCAGACCTGCAGCCCTTGCTCACATGTTCACCAAGGCAGGAGAGGAGAACAGGCTGGAGGAGGCATTGCTTTTCCCTGGCAATTGGCCTCCAATATCCTGATAGTCCAGTCCAGAAGAAAACTCAGGAGGGCCCTTTTCCCTGCAGTGGTGAATGTCCCTCTTTTGGCAACAGAAGTAAATGTTGGAGCCTCAGAAGAAATTCATATGAATACAAACCAACTAAATCCCCTAGGATTGTGGTTGCCCTGGCTATCATGGGAACACATCTACCTGCTCTTCTCAAAGCTGGAGTTTCTCAAGGGAAAATGATTTATATTCAAATTCTTCAGGCAGGGATATTTTGCCCTCAGTGCCTTCTGGCATGTGGTCCCTCAGGATGCCAGGAGCTGGATCCCAAGGAGGTGTGATAACACGATGCTGCAGTAACTCAGGGATACTCCCATGGAAGTTCACAGCTCACTGATTCTAATGGGGTTTAATAAGTTAATTAACATTTTTCCCAAACAAGCACTGTTGTTTGGGATTGTATATGCAGATACAGGGTCTGAAGTTCTGTGGCATGAACCCATTGCCAAAATCTCTGCTGTGCTCTGTACCTAAGCAGAATCCCAGTCTGAGTATTTCTGTTTGCTAACTAATTAGACCACTTACTATCCTTGGAAATTAAAGAAACATTTCTTCCTTATTCACTGGAGGGGTAAGCAGGAGTTGCTACAAGATGAAGGCTCAGGTTGTAAAACCTCAGTTCTACTTTTGGGCATCCCATTTAAGACACCTGGAGCTGGTGCTTCTCAGTCCAAGGTGAAAAAAAGGCCAACTCCAGCTTTTGATCCCAATAACACCTGATTCCAGCACTTGGGTTTCCAAATCTGGGCGGGTAGAAACCTTTTTCCTTCCTGAAACTGTGCAATAACTCAGTGGCAGAACCATGAATGAAATCTCTCTGATCCATTTAATGCTACTCCAGCTCTGCTCTGGGATGTAATTTACCCTTATTGCCTTCTTGGCAGCTCTCTGCCATTTCCATCAATAGTAACCTAATGGTGGTTTTGGGCATAAAGTGTCTTTCTGGAAAGAGAAACCTTTTTCAGCAAGGTGGTCACTCTCTTTATGTAAGGAAGTTAATAATACATAGTTAAAGGGAAAGGCAGACTTAAATTGAAGTGGAAGGAAGAGGGCATGGGACACGCTTTAAAAGCTTATGTAATTTGGCATGAATAAGGAATTTGGTGAATAATGGAACATGAGATTGTTCATACAAAACTCATGAGCAAACTTTTTATCTCCTTGCCCTTGAAGGACTGTTAACATGAGGCAGAAGTGGAGGGAGGAGACTTTTGGATACAATTAAAAAGGCCATAAGATTGCTCTTCAAACCATCGAACTTAGTTGCTAAATAAAACAAATGCCCCTGAGCTCCTCTTTCCACTTGGGCTTCAGTGGAGCCAGTCCCAGACACTCCCCCACGACCAGACCTATAAATTACACATTTCCCAATGATTTATTAAACAAATGTTTTAGATGCAGTGACACACTTTATCACTCCAACTTTCTAGTACCAAAAATCAGTAGAAATCCTTGCTGTTTCTTTTTCTCCCTGTGTCACTGGTCAGCACCAGTGTGAGGATTTGGTTGAACTGGCATTACTTTAATTTTTGCAGCTTTCTGCTCAATTCCTTTTTGAGCTCAAAAGCAGTGCATAGGTTTGGGGTTGGTTTTCCAAACTGAGAAAAAACCATGGTATCTGTGTCTTTTCAGGTCCTGATTTCTTCTTAAAAGATAAATGCTAAAATGTGATTTTATTCCTTTTCTTCTCCTGACTCAGCTGAAGCTTTTACTGAAATCAGAGTATGAAGGAGCCAGTGAATATAAATCAATGAAGACACTTTCAATTAAGTGGTAAAACCAAACAGCAGCACTCACCAAGGCACAATGGATGAACTGGGAGAACTGGTGCATCACATAATTCCAGCTCCCTGCTATTCACCAGTGGAGCATTGTGGGATGGATAAACACATGGAAGCATATTTTCTTTGCGTGAAAAGGGAAATAGTAAATATAAAAGTAACCTCAAACAAAACAGCTCCTGCTCGGTAGTGACATGACCAAGGGAGGTGGTGATACCTCTGGATCTCCCTCTCCTAAAGATCCAGGCGCTGGCATCGCTTCAAACCCACCTGCATTAACTTACCAACGTGTGCTGCAATTTCCTCTCCAGCCTATCCTGCAGAAATGCCAGAGCTTCTTTTTGGGAGGAGGGAGATGAGCAGCCTGCCCGGAGCTGGACCCTAGATGGCAGAGTGAACATGCTGCTGAGCACCGCGCTGGAGACCCGCCCGCTGCTGCACAGCGTCCCCTAAACCGAGCAGACTCATTCTTCTCCTTTTCCAGCTCGACTTCTGGGTCCTTCAGAGCCCAGAAAACCCTTGGTAATTATAGGTAAACACCAATTAGACAAACACAGTGGAATTTCTAAGGACTTTCAGGGACACACCCCTTACAACCAGCTGCCTTGGAGCTGTTTTTCTGGGGAGAAGCAGGAGATTGTTCTCAGAACTGAGCACACACACACAATGTCCCCCCAACCCAGCTCAGTAGCTCAAAGCAGCTGGATTTCATTTCTCCTAAATAAGGGAAGAGCGCAGGCAAATTTGGGGTCTTCCCCAGTTTTAGGAAGTCTCCCTTAGGATGTCTCACTCTGACTATTGTAGAGGAAAACAGCATTATTGGCAAAAATAAACGGATTCAGTGCAGTTGGGTTCTTAAATGGGACAAAACATGTTTTCTTGTAAGGAATAGGCTATTCTGTGAGGTGGGAAAAGCTGCTGCACAGAAAATACCAAAGACCTGAGTATTACTGTTTCCTGGCCTCTTGCCCTTCAAGATGAGGGTGGGAGGAGAAGAAACACATTTTTATTTTATTCCATGATTTATTGATAGCATCGAATATATTATTCAAAGCTTCCTTCTCATCTGAGGTCTGTAGGCTTTCTAGTTCAGCATGGCAGGAAGGGCTGGGGTGGAGGGAGATCCCATCTTGTCTTCCCTGTCTCAGCCACATCCCTCTGGGTATGTCCATGGCAAAATAAGGACTTTTAGATTAACATCCTGTGAAAAGCCAGCATCCGACTAGGATGTGCCAGGCTGTGCAGGCACGACACTCTCCCCAGCAGAGGGTGCAGGAGCTTTATTTCCAGAGTCGACAGCTCATCCCTTGGTTAATTTGGGATATTTATTAATGCAGTGGTAGTAATTGGGTCCTGTGTTCTCACACCTGCATTGTGTCCTGCAGATTACAGAGACTGTGCTCACCTCATCTAAAGGCTTATCGTGATAAAAAGGAGCTCCCACACAGATTCAGGTGTATTTCAGATGGAGGGAAATGTGTACAATTTCTCCCCCATCTTGCACTATTGCAGGCTGTCCTGTGTTGAGCAGAGCTATTTAGCTAATGGACACACAGCTCTTTGAAGATGTATGGCACTTTGTAAAGTCCTGGTATGATTGCTCTGCATTAGTCATAAAAGGCAATGGTGCAATTCATCTTCCACTGCAGCCTGGAAGCCTTCGGGACCAGCTGGAGAGCTGATTTACTCCATCCCCTCCTAATGGGGAGAGGGTAGGGAGGCTGAAGCTGGCCTTTGATGCTCTGTGGTGGATATTGATAGGGAGGGTGTCTGATACAGAAATGGCATGTCTGAAAGAGGAACAAAGGCAGGTTGTTTGCAAATCAAATTTCCACAGGTACAAAGTCGGCAAAGTGGTGTTACACAAAATGCAAGAAAAGCTGTTTTGATGGGTTGGAGTTTAGCAAAGGTGGGATAAATACCACTAGTTCTGCAGAAATAGGAGCTCTTCATCAACCCCATTTCCCCAGAGCATCCCAGACTGCCTCCTGCAATGGCAGAGCAACCTGTGCACTCACATGGAGACACTGGGACACACAGTGACAAGGCTCCTACTCCTGTCCAGTGGCTGAGGCTTAGCTTGGAGGAGGGAGGAAAAAAGCCAAGATCACCAACACAAAGTTCAGCAACATTTGAGAATTTTACCTGCCACTTTATGGGGTTTTATAAGAGTAAATCTTATATTGGCTCTTCACCCCATTTTCTGCACAATGGGAATTTTGATCAAACTAACTGAATCTGGAAGCTGCACCTCGGTCATCCCAGGTGAATGAGGACCAGGAGAAGAAAAAAAAGAAAGGAAGAACCTTTTCAATTCCTTTAATTTCCAAGATTTCCAGTAACCAGAAACCACCTGTACCAACTGATGGGATAAAATCTCAGTCCTGAACTTTGCAAGGCAGCAATTCCTTTAAAATGTTGGTGAATGGATGTGTCAGGTGCTGAGCTTCATTCAGCACTCACCCTCTTGCTGTTCTAGGAAGAAATGAGAGTCACTGAAAGGAGAGATCCGGCTGAAGAATGAAAGAGAAGGCAACCTTGTCCTGCAATGATAAATCCTGGTCCCTATTATAACACTGCTGCAGTGCGTCATAGTCCTGCCCTGCTTCCAAGCAGGTTTGATTCCCAAAGTCTGTTTTCTCCTTCAGTCTTTGCAGATATTGATCTGTATGAAAATAGATTTTAGAAAAGGGAGGGGAGAAAACAGCCCCATGGCCTTCCCATTTATTCAACAGTCAGTCACTTGAAAAATACCTTGATTATAGATTGGCAGTTTTCTCCGGCTGCTCCGAAGCAGAAAGGCAGGGCAGCTGATGTAGGCAGAAGAGCAACACAAGAAAGCAGAACTTGCCTCTGTAATCTGAAGAAATACATATTGCAGTGGTTTTTTTATCCTATTCGGCCCTTCTGATGAAGAGTTCAGATAACTGGTTTTGTGCAAATGTGGTTGTTTGTTGCCTGCTGGTCCATGGGTGCAGCTCCACTGGAGCTGTTCACATTTGTGAGAGCTGATGAGGTTCCTCTTTACTGCTACCCAGACGTGTTCCTCTAGTTCACATCATGTGGGATGCCCAGAATCCTTCACAGGAGCCATATAGGTGGGCTCCAGTGTCACATGTGAATTGTGGGATAGCAACAAGGATGCTCCTAAACACTGTTCACATCCCACTGAGTAAACGAGGTAACTCCTTCTTAAACAGTGGGATATAGAGGGCATCACAAGACAAGTTTAGGGACTGGGACTCACTGACCATGAGTGAGCATAAACAGAGTTTTGGGCTCCTACAGTGAAGGCATCTGATACAAGCCAGAGTCTACTGGAGGCAACGCACAGAGTTTTGCTCAGGTGGCTTTGGGAAAAGTCTGAAAACTTTTCTATTTATGGATGTTGTATTGCCATGTAGTCAGAGAAATCTCCAGGCATCTCATAGATGTGGTGGCAGATGAGATTGGTATCTGATTTCTGGAAATCCTTGTTCTTGTGAGTCCTCGCACTGCGGTTTTCATTTTTGTGCAAAGTATGGTTTGTGCTAAGCAAAAGGAAAAAAGAAGAGCAATTTATACAGAGGAAAAAAGAGGTTCTGTTCTCTTGCCTTTGGCCAAATGAAAGTTGAAAACAAGCTTTGTTTTTCATGGATGGGTGGGCAGACAGCCAGAGGGCTTCTAGAGAAAGCCCCAAGCCAATCTTGACCTCTCCCTCCTGGGCAGAGATTTTCCTCCTGGCTGGGGTTTGTTATAAAAATCTACTCTCTTCACAAGGATTTTTAAGAGCCTTTAATGAGTTCCCTGTTCGGAAATCAAAAGCCAACAAAACATCACCACAGCCTGCTCTTCACATCTGAGGGATACCATCTCCAGTGTATCTCCCTCTCCAGAACAGTAAAGGGGGGCATAGAAAATAAGTAAATATCCTAAATGTGTCTTAGTCCTAGAACCTCTAGTCACCAGCTAGAGCACAGGCAAACCAACTTTCCTTGGGATCTACACAGAGACAACCACTGAAAGAAATCCTTCGCTGAAAATACTCATTAATTCCCCATGTAGACAAGACACAGAGAAGCTCTGAAAGGTTCTTCAGATGTTGAAAGCTCCTGGTTTTTGCCCTCTGCAGAGCTGCAGATGCAGAATCCTGGCCAATTCCTGCCATACTACCATTTGCTGAGTGAATTAAAAGTCTGTGCTTATCATGGGCACACAAAACAAGTGTTATCTCTGTAATTAGACCGTTAAAACACAGCACAAGCTACAATTTCTCATGATAACAAAGTAGTTCATTAGCATAAGTCCATCAAGAGCAGATTTTAAAAATAATTGGTTTAGATTTTGAGCTAACATCTGCTTTGATTATTAGCTCTTGGACACTTTGGTTTTAATTGGACAATTTAAAGAAAATGTTATCCATTGCCTCCGGTCTTGCTTCAATAGAACATTTCTTTTTAAAGAAGAGTTCTGTGAAAGTTTGCCTTTCTGTAAAGAAATGTGTGTGGGCAAAAAAGTCTGTAATAACAGCAGCTACAGCCATTCTTAACTGTAATGGTGGCCAGGGTGCAAAATTAAAAGAAAGTGAAATTGGGTAGCATTTTTGAAAGTTAAATTCCCATCCTCTGGATCAGAACACAATGCCCTGGAGGAACCAAGAATCTTGCAAATCAGTTTCTTCATGTGCTGGAGATGCTGTTCCACTTGGGGTTGTATTTTTTAAAGTGGCACCCAGGGACCTGCTGTGGGGTCCCAGCCCAGGAGCTGCCTGCACTGACAGTCCATGCCAGCAGAAGAAAACTCAATAACTCCTGCACAGCCAAGAAACAGGGACAGAGAGACAGAGGGAGCTTCTAGAAACGGCCCATGAAGTTTTCTGTTACAGAGAATGGATCACATGGGCAGAACATCAATTTAGAGAGCTGGAAATACACAGCAGATGGAAGAGACCCATTTGTGCCAGAGCAGAACTTGGCAAGCGATGGCTGAAGCTGTTGAGGTAACATCAGCTTCTGTTTCATTGGAAAGCTGTGTGTATTTTTCTTTTTAACCTGAAATCCTGTTGCAAAAAAAAAAAAAAAAGTGAGCAAAAGAGATTTTACAGCATGTGAGGGAGAAGTATCAGGTCAAAAGCTGAGACAGATCATTGAACCTTCCTTTTCTAAAGCAATGTCAATCCTGGCCCATCCCTGGTGCTTCACCTCCTGTTTTTCAAACTGTAGCCTTCGGCATTGCCAGACATCTCCTTTTGTGCTCCTGCTTTCCAGCAAGTCTGTGTCCTGTTATCAAATCATCCTCTTACTGTCTCCATAAGCCTGGACCATCCCCTGCCCATTTCTGCTGCTGCAATCCTACTTTGGGACTCCCCCATCCTCCCAGGCTTCCCACAGAGGTCTCTCACAGAAAGTCACAGCTCCCCCAGGTCACTGCTCCCGTGGAAATGATTAGAGACCCTTCCCAGACAACTTTTCCCATTCCAGCCCAGATTTCTGGGAATAGCAGCCTGCCCACGTTTGGACACCTTGCCTGAAACGAGGCAGACGAAGCCTGTAAAACTCTTTGCCTGACATTCAGAGCTGCTAATTTTTTAATGCAAACTGTTGCCTTGGTATTTGCATGTGAAATGAGTTTGCATTTCCTTAACTGTGTTGCCACCCCCTCCACAGCAGTAGAGACTCTGTAATTTTACAGGAGCATTTGGGAGACCAGGTTGTCCCTGAGAGCTTTGCCTGTGTCCCCAGGATGTGCAGTTCTTGAAACACCTCAGCAAAAGGATGCTGCTGCCCTACTTGGTGCTGCCAAGATTTGTCCCAACAAGCAAATCCCAGTCCTCAGAAACCAGTGGTTGTGGAAAAGGATCAGTTCTGCCATGTTCTGCATTCCTAATCTCTTTTTTCTTCTTCCTGATTTTGTGACTTAGAAGCTGTAATCAAACCATTTTGTTTCCTCAAAGGCATTTTTGAACAGCTGGTCATTCAGTACAGATCAGCTTCTGTCAAGCATTATATCCTGCAGGAAAAATAAGACGTAGTGTAGATGATCAAACAGTTATGGTTTCCTTTTCTTGGAGACAGAACACCATGAGAATAAAGCAGAAATGAAAGATGATGCATTGATTCTTCTTCATATCAGATTCTTCCAGAATTTTTTAAAAACCGAAATTCTAATTAATTTAGTGATTTGTAAGGGTGCTACTGCCAGCTAATATAAATGTATTTCCTCTGAAAACTCTTGTAACTTTTGGAAGTTGAGGTTAATTTTAGTTAAAGTCTAGCTAAAAAATACAGAGTGACACACACTTCAGTGTGGAAATATCCTGAGACGTGACATTTTCAAAATGGACATTTTCAAAGTGTATCTTCAGGTTTATGTACACCAGCATTTGCCTGAATTTAGAATTCTGTTTATACATGGAAGCAAGGATTTGATTGCACACAGCCTACCAGGTTTGCTCTAGGATGATGAGATTTTAAAATAGAAAGTTAAAGGGTATTTCGTCACTCTCTTTTGTAGGGGTATTTACTGCAATCACTCATTGTAGGTACCAGGTCTACAAACCTCCACAGAAACTCACGTCAAAAAAACCCACTGGAATAAAATCCAGCTTTTGTATGTGGGTGTTCAGTGCAGACTGAAAGGGAAGTGAATGGATTTAGTGCCAAGCATGAGCACATTTCTCATGAAAATGAATCAATTCCAATATACTGAGGGTGAAGGAGAAATTTCATGCTTTGGTAACTTTTCCTGACACGGTAATTTATACGGGCCCTGCCTGTGCAACCACTGAAGTGCTGATACAAGTGTTTTTTCCCAAGGAAAACACAGCTCATTTCCCCTGTGTGACACCACTCAGGGTCGCTGAAGCTGGAGGAAACCTCTGGGTGCCTCCTGCTCCATCCCCCTTCCTGAGGAGGGAAGACTACGGTGTTAGACCTGGCTTTGAAGTCAGATCAGGCTTCTCAGGCCCTTTTACAACCAATTTTTGAATGTCTTCAGGGCTGGAGACTTCACAGCCTCTGTGGAAAACCTGCAGGGGAAGCCTGCAGCTGAACAGCAGAAGGGTTGACACAGTTTTGACTCTCTGCTGATGACCCAGTGGTGGCTGTTCTTATGAAAACAGAGTTCTTATCAAAATAGAGACAGCATTCAGCTATCTAAACTCCACAGACATACACTTGTGCAGTTTTCCTGCCAAATCATATAAGCACATAATCAAATGAAATCAAGTTATGTCATGACAAGTTTAAGCTCACCAGATGAGAGAAGAAAACCTTGATCATGCCTTTATCCCTTTGGATGGTGAAATGTATTTGCTCAGGTTTTCTCATTAAGTCAATCTAACTTGACCATGTGATCTGGCACCCTGGACCAGTCCATGCTGATGTGCATTAATGGAAACAAACTTGGGGTCTCCCCTCAGTCCTTCCCTTTTTCTCTCTGCACAATAAAAGACAAAAGGCAAATAATGCAAAGGTGAATGTAGATTTGTGTCAGGATCATGGGAAAAGTCAGTGCTGTTGCCTTTTACAGGGTGATAAGCACTGAATAGGGAAGTAGGAAAGAGTCTGTGGGGAGCAAGCAGTGGTTTGGGAGCTTTGATTTAGTGCTGTTTGAAACAGCACAGTCTGATCCAGTGTGATATCATCCGGACACAAATAGCACAATTGAGCCAGCCAGAGAGGGAAGAAGATCCTCCCTGTCCTGAGAATCACAACATGGTGTGATTTCAGGCTATGATAATGAGCATACAGCCATTTATTTCACACCAAGAATGATTGCATTCAAGTCTTTTTACAGCATTGATCGACCAGGTCTCAGTGGGAATCACAGGGAACTGACTCAAAAGCCCAAATTTATCCCCCGTGGGTAGAAAAGAAAATCTTTTGACAGACAAAAACCCCCACCTTGATAATATCTAGCCCTAAAATATTCAAAAGCCACCAATGCACTGAAATTTCTGCTTCCTATGTACTGGCTGCTGGGATTGACACAGCATCCAGAGCATCCCAGAGCTGACTGAAAGAGTCTGAAAAGGTCTCAGGTGTCTTGAATCCTCGTTTCTCAGCCTAAAATGCAATGTTGTGATCCCTTCTGTTAACTCAGAATCCTGGACTTAATTTTTAAATTAAAAGAGGAGCCTGCTATGTCTGGCTTCATCTATGAGCTTATCCCTTGTGAATTTTGTGGGGCATCCATCTATCCATCCATCCATCCATCTGGTTATTTCAGACCATTTAAACAGTGCCTTCAGGTGTCAAGGCTGCAAAGTTGCCTTACAGCAGATTAACCACCAAGAATGTTTCTTCCAGTGCAATTCAGACATGAATCTCATGTGATACAAATTTATTCACCCAACTACTCTGTTTTAAAACTAGAGAAATTCAGTGTGTGCTGACTTTCTGAGTAATCACCAAATCATAGCAGTGTTGGCTGGAAAGTGCTTCTGGAAGCCCCTAATCCAACCTCCAGCTTGAAGCAGGACTGTTGCCAACACTTGACCAGGCCAGCCATGGCCAGAAATCCCTGACCTTGTGGATTTTATCCCTGCCCTTCACATTGTCCTATTTTCCCATGTTTTTCTCCCTCAGTTAGCATTTGTATTACTCTGTGTCCAAGAACCCTAACTGACATCATGCACCACTGTGCAAAAAGATGCACAGATACATAATAGATGTGATTTGCCTGAAAACTGTCGAAATAAGCAAGAAATAGCACTGTCTTTATTTTGCAGCTGGAGACACATGGAGGTACAGATCCATACATTATATGCCTTAGGGCAGATGAAGGGCAGAAGGGACACAAGTAGAAGGAATATTGTGACAAGTGAGGCACTGAGCTTGTTTCTCAGGGTATGGACACAGACACAGTGGTGGGTGTGACGGATGGGGATTGCAAACAACAAAGTGTCAAGACTTCTGTATCCTGATGCCTGGAACAAATCAGCTCACCAGAGTTCAAAATCACAGAATCATAGAATGGTTTGGGTTGGAAAGGACCTCAAAGATCATCTCATTCCAACCCCCTGACACGGGCAGGAACACCTTCCACTAGACCAGGATGCTCCAAGCCCTGTCCGACCTGGCCTTGAACACTTCCAGGGATGGGACATCCAAAGACTCATCTGTTGCTATCTTTAGTCTTCTAGACCCCAGCCAAAATTTAATCCAAACCAAGAAAATCCCATTTGTCTCCTAATCATTTCCCACAGTGAGAGCATCCTCAGGAGGGGCAGTCCTTGCTGATCTTCAGAGTTCGCTCCTATGGCAGCAGTTCATGATTTTCTGTGATGATTTACTCACCAAGAACACCTCAGAATCAGAGGCTGCAGGACCTGGGCTTGCAATCTATTCTGGGAAGGGAATCCATCTTCATTAACTATGCAAGCAGTCATGTGCATCCGAAGTCCTACGTTAATAATAACCGGTCTCATACTTGATTGAAACAGAGGCACGAGTCCAACACTCATTAAATGCAAGGGCCCAAATCCCATAAACATTCCTGGTGCCTTAATTACGATATAACAGAGAATGAATAGCAGTTAGTCATGTAGTTTTTGACAGACAGATGCTCTCTATTACAAGGGCATAGGGAATATAGACCTTATTGGAATGCATCAAGAAACAGCAGCCCTCAAAAGAGCCTGAAGAAAATGTCTACCATATTTTAATGATTTTTTTCCTGTCTAATTTTCCACTTAAACAAGACAGCAGTATCAGTTTACAATCAGCTGAGACTCTGACACTGGCTCCCAGTGCTTCCTTATCACATTTACAACAGCTCTTTCCTACAGCGTGGTTGGAATTAGCATTCAGGACCAGCAGCAGTGCAGGCTCTCGAGCCAAGCACCTGTATACGATGGAAATTAAAATCAGGAGCCAGAACCAAAAGCCAGATCATGCAAACAAGCAACCCAACTCTCCAGAGATGTAGTATAGACTGGAGCATTTCATGCTGCATTGAGCATGAATGTAGCCTGATTTCCAGGTCCAAATCTGTTCTTATTAAAGGCATTTAGAGCAAGGATAATGCACAAGGCAGCATTCAGGGTTGGGGGATCTGCTTTGCCACAGATTAATCTTGATCAATCACTTTGTCTCTCTCTGTCAGTTCCCTGTGAAATGAAAACGGCATCCACTCTTCAGGCTATGGATTGCTGAGATCTTCTGGGCAGGGCAGAGGGCAGAAGAAGTAATAACCAGAGTTGCCTGGACAAGCTGCTCAAATACCAAATGCTTATTTGAGTGGGAAAAAAAAAATCCCACCAAGAAAAAAATTAAAAAGCACAGATACCATCCTTCACCCATTCAGATGCACATTCATGGAAGAGAAAACCTGCCTGCACTGAGAGCTTGGGGACAGTCCCTGTCTGAGATGGCTGCTTTCTATGTTTCTGACTGTGCATTAAATTACCTGAACACAAAGCCTCTGTGCTTATCCCTTCAGCCCTGTCTGCTCACACAGAGCAATCCAGCAGAACACTTATCTGTTGCAGGCAGGCAGCTCTCCACGGCTCCCAGGTTTTTGTGCCTTTCCTCCCTCTATTTGGAGGGGCGATGCTGATCTCCCTCATCAAGCCTCTGGTCACTGATGGCTCCCATCAACAGCAGCTCCCCAAAAGGTGTCCCACTATCACTGGCTCCAGCTGGAGCCCGTGCCTCTCCATCCCTCCCACCACAATGCCCCACCTCAGACAGCTGGGTGCTGAACAGAACCCAAAAGTAAGATTTTTCTTTCATTCACAGCCATTTTTATAGTGTCACAGACCATGGAAAAGTAAAGATCATCATTACCTTGTAAACAGGTCCAGAGACAAGGTACCTACCTTCTTGGAATGCATCAAGAAACAGCAGCCCTCAAAAGAGCCTGAAGAAATACAAATCTTGTCCTCAGAGCAGCTCTCTCTCCTCTTAAGGGTAGGGACTACCTGGTCCCAGTGTTTTAGCTGGGCATATCCCTTGGGGAGAGGTGGATACATCTTTTCTCCTAAATCACTGAGTTGTGATTTGGTCTCTGCCCTCAGAAAGGAGCTCGGAGAACTTTGTCCAAACAGTGTCTTTTTTTTTTTTTTTTTTCATACTGTCTTTCTAGCCTGAGGTTACACACCATAATAGCAGAGTTGTTCTGTCGAGCCCTAGGTTCTGGGCAGCAGAGCCTTGCTGTGGAGACACTACTTTGTGGATTTGGGCTGTGTATCCCAGATGCCTGCTTCCACCTCAGTCACCTCCAGTAACGGGAAGGAGGATGGGATGTGCTCATTGCATTCAAGGCATGGCACCCAGGTCCTGACCACTCTAGCTGGCCCAAGAGAAGCCTGTGCTGAGCTGGTGGAGGTCAAACTTTCAGATATTCACAGGTTGCAATCACTTGTTGAGGTGAGAAGCGTTTTGCAGCACAAAGACCCAAACCCTGTCTGGGAAAAGTGAGGCAGGACCCATCCCAGGGTTGAAAGACAGAATTATTAATCTTCTCCCCACATGGTCCCAAGCAGGGCTGAAATGTCTGCCAATCCCTAGTTTATATGAGGTAGATAAGAGTCTGGAAAAACAAGATTATATTCACTGAACACTTCAAAGAGAAGTGGCAACAGTTCCATGCAGCAAACCCAGCTCTGCCTTTCCTGTGTGTCCAGACAGAGCCCGTGGGGATGGGACGTGACATTTGCTTCAACTGAAAGCAACAAAGGGACTGTCCCCATCCTTGTCCCCATCCCTATCCCTGGACAGCTCTGCCTGGCTGTCCCTGCCATCACACACTTGGCCCCTCCATAAGGCACATGGCAAGCACTGCAGCAGCTCTCTCCTTCAGAAATATTAAATCTGCGTTTTGCTTCTCCCTGGTGTTTTCTTTTCATTCCAGATGGCACGTGATTAGAGTCCTAATTGGCTATTAGCTTATCAGCAGCATCCCTAAGTACTGACCAACCCATAATAACTGAAAGCAAAAGGGAATTAAGGAACAGTAGATTGGCTTGCTTAGCTTATAAGGGTTTGCATGAAGCAATTAACTGGAATCCTCTCGGTTGGTATTTTGTACCCCCGTTGACACCTTTGGAGGGAAAATCATTATGAGAAGGAGAGTTAAAATGCGAGGGGGAAATATATTGGCACAGAATTGAGTTCATTCTTTTATCTTTAAGCAAATAAAAAACAGCAAAGAAAAAGTAAAATGTTATTTGTGCCCAAGTGCTATTCCCACCTCCACAGGCTCTGAGTCACTGTGACATGCACAGTCTAGGGTGCAACAAAACCCCATTTGGTTCCAGCAAGATCTGTCAGTCACATCCAGAAGTTGTTAAAAAATAGCTGAATTCCATGACTTTCACTGAAATGATGCTGATTTGTATCCCCTTTGATACTCTGGCCCTACCTATGCCAGGTGTGACACAGAGAGAGGGGCCGGAACAGTTGAGGTGATCAAAATAATACTACAAGGAAATCAGAAGCCAGCAAAGACAACAAATCAAATGAGAAGCTAATGAGGCATTTAGGGAGGCAGAGGAGAGGGAGAGCATCTCATCCTGATAGGATATGAAGGAAGGAGGCAAATTACAGAGCCAGATATAAACCTGGTTTAGATGTGACTCATTCAATAGGGGAAAACCCATCCCACTAAAATAAAGTACAGAGACACTTGCTCAGTGCTTGGAGCAAGGAGCACCACAGGATACATGGCATCTGTATGATGAGCAGAGGTCCTTCCCCTAAATGTTGCATTAAAATTATGTTCAGGAGTGAGCTCTAGAGTCCTTCCAGAAAGGGGAGCAACCTACCTTGAGCTATATTCACCTTGGGAAGTGAAATAGAGAAAATATTCCTCTTTTTTTCATCATAGGTTCATCTTTTCTTCTCCACCTCACTGTTAATTTGGGATAGTTTGTGTTCCAGAGGTCACAGGCACATGTTCTCAGGTCCTGTGGACTTATTCCAGGCTTTACTGCTCCACTGATGTGCTCCAGCATGACAGTGCTGTGTATGGGAACATACAAGTCTTCCTTTCTGAAGGCAACACTGCAAGGATAAACACTTCCCCTTACCAATTATTTCCTCCTCATTACAACTTAGAAATCTATTTATTGCCAAATTGTCCATCTTCAGCCAGGCTACATTTAGAATCACTCATTGCTGCCCTTTTCTAAATATAAAATCCCTCCTGCTATGGCTGGAAATTTATTTAATTTCCCCGTTATTATAGGAACTAATTTAAAATTTAACACATTCTGAGGATTCTCCCTATCTCTCCTCTTGTTGGGTCTGGTTAAAATTAAAAACAAAATAGAATGTAAGTCAAATCCTGAGCTGCTTTTGAAAGGCATAATTGATCCGTGTAACCTAGGCCCTTTGAAGCACCAATGGAAGCTCGTTATCACACAGAGCTGACTGGTTTCTCAGCGTGTCAGACAAGCTCTACAGGTGGGATGAATGCATTCATGTGATATTTTATTCATACGTGGCTGTACTGACGGAGCTGATAACACGGTGTCGCTCGGGGGGAGCTGTCGGTGTGGGAGGTGACACGGCTCAGTTTGGGGCTCTCAGATTTTGGCACAGGCAGGCTCTGCCCTCAGCCCTGGCCAGGCAGGATCACGTTTCATTTGTTATCAGAACAGTCTATAAATAGGCTCCTTGGCTAACCCTTCAGGTGGAGGATCCTGGACTCTTTCCCAGCTTGAGCGTCTCGAGGTCAGAAGTCGGTACCAGCCTGTCCCTGAAGGATGTTATGGGGTTGGTTTTGTCAGGATGGAAAATTTAGGGTTGGAGTTACAAGATCTTTCACATTTTGGATAGCCTGGGAAGCTGCTCTCCCCACTCTAATCTACTTGTTAGATGGGATCATATGTATAGTGCTGTGTTACTTGTCATTTAGAAGAAGGGCAGAGAGGTGGCAAAGTGACTCCCCTTCCCCTGCCCCATTTCCCATGGCCCTTTCAATCTGACAAGGCTGCAGAAAAACACCATTGCCACTATGGCCTGGGTTATTTACCAAAATGCAATCTTTTGGCATTTGAAAGGAGGAGACCTTTGTGTCCTGTGAGAGGAGGAAGGCAGATGAGAGCTCGAGAAAATGTTTTGTTTGTTTGTTTTTGTTTTTGCTTTGTTTTTTGTTTTGTTTTGGTTTGGGGTTCTTTTGTTTTTTTTTTTGGGGGGGGGGATTGTTTTGTTTTGTTTTGTCTTGTTTTTATTTTATTTTATTTTTTTAATTATTATTTTAAATAAAGGTAGTGGGAGATCCCAGTGAGAAACTGTTTGGGTCACTCAACAAGTAGGACACAAGAAGGGAGGGTGTGTTCTGTGTGGAGTGGTTGGTGATTTGCTTTAATTATTAAACCTCAGATGAAGGTCCATGTTTCACATATTAGCAAAACCTGAATTTTCCATCTTGCAGTCGACAGATATTTAGTTTTGACTAAGTGAACTGAAACTTCATCAAACCTCCCCCTTCTCCAACAATAAACTTCATGCTGAAATTCCACACTGAACCAATCCCCAGCTCGGTGTGTGCTTTGCATTGACATCTCCTCTTAGCAAAAAAGAGGGGAAGAAAGGAGTAATCTGAACTGCAACACTTTGTATGAGTCTATTAATGTTTGACTTCTGGTGCCCAGAAAGAGGATGTTAATAATGTATTATTGCTGAAGGCTCTACACAGCCTGGGGAGCAGGACAGCACTGTGACAACTGAAGCAGTGAGGCACAAGTATGAGTTCCAGAACCAGAGACATCCACCAGGACATTTCCATCATATAATTTGCTTTTAAAGCCGAAGTTTTAAATTTTTTAAGGGTTTCCTTTACAGGAGGTGACATCTCCAGGGGTATCGAGCCATGCACTGCTATCCCCAATTACTACATTAATGTGTCCAATGCAAAAATCACCTTCCTGAAAAGGTGGAAAAACCCCCAACCCTCTCTAAAAAAACCTCCCAGGCCGGTTGTGGTTGTGATACTTGTTAAACAAATATTAGTGAGCAGGATGTGACAATTTAGCTCACTTTGTAAATAAAGCACTTTGCAAATAAAGCACTTTATCCCTTTGTAAATAAATCCACTCAACTCATCAATGCTACACCAGGAGGGAGGAAGGGTTAGGGTACTCTTTTTTGAGGATAAAGCCCATAAGCTTCTTAAAAAGACTCAGTGTATTTAAGTGTGTTAAATAACTGCCTGTGAAACCTGAAGCAAGAGACCATGAATCTTTTTCTCTCCCTGACTAAAAAGCTAAGTAAAATATATGATGCATCTGCATTATAGACTCTTAAATGAGAATCACCCAAGGAAGAACGTATGACCTTAAATTTAAAAATTTGTCTAATGAAAGCTATTTTCTAAGAAGGACATTATTACACTCTATGAGAAACTGTGATATTGGTGTATTTTTCTCTTCTCCAGCAAGACTGACAGTGCCTCTGGTCAATGCCATTAGACTAAGGCTCCTGGAAGTCTTTGAAATGTTTTTCTTCAAGAATGAAAGGGAATGAGTCAGATCAAAGTTGAATAATGCAGGCTAAAAAGCCCCTCTTTTCCTTTTCCACTTCCTAATTAAGATTAATGTGTAATCTCCATGAAGACAGAGGTTCAGCAAAACTAGGGAATGGAAGTGCTGCAAATACAGAGCCAGAACCTTTCTTCACTAATTGAAGCTTTTCAAGTAGCCTCCACAAGCCATGAAGAGACAAATCACCCTCCAGGACTGGGTGGGTAGGAAGAGAGGATTGCTAAAGAAAAAAGCAGGAGGAGGAGAAAGGGAAAAATAAATATTCTGAATCATATTTTTGATGCAATTTCCAATTCCCTTTATCAGCTTCTGCATGCTGTCCAGCTCTATGTGGCCTGAGATTGGTGACATTCTCCCTAATTATCATCTTGAAGACCAAACCCAGTCATTTACAACATGTGGCTTTAGAGCAGCGTTTGAAAGAAATAACACTGATTGTCACTTGGTGAGTTTAGAAAGTTTAGGGATTTTGAATATGAATATAAGCATTTCTTCCAGAACAAACTCAGTGCTGTTAACACTGAGCAGCTGAAGAGGCAGAAGGTCTCAGCTGCTGCCTTTTTTTTTGCTGGCAAAACATAGGACTGGAGGCAATTTTGGGTGTTGTGGACCCGCCTGGCTCTGCCTGAAGGATTTGCCTGTTCGCTCTCTCCTTTCTTGGCAGAACAACTTGTCACAGCAAACCAGAGCATCCCAGGGACTGCTCAAACCTGTGCCAGGTTCAGCCTGGCCTCTGCCTGGCTCAGGGCACACAGACAAGCAACAAAACTATGTTTTGTGATAGTTTACTTAAGCATGGGTTTAGCCCTTTTGTCCTGCTGACTCAAATCACTGATACCTTGTCACATCCCACCCCTTGCACAAAGACTAACCCCAGCTCCTCTGCTCCCAGCATCTGGCCACTGAAAGGGAGGTGAGCCAAGAGGATAAATAATTATCCCTTGGTGTGGCGAGATGGGCTGGGGGAAGGGAGGAAGAGATTAAAATAATCTTTTTGGAAAATGGATCAAAAAGCTCTAAGCGGAGATTATCCACAGCCCAAGCCGGGCCCAACGCTGTACCTTCCATAAATAAAAAACCACACCAATAAAGTGAAAAGTCAGAAGATTGACATAAACCCCCCAGAAATGTGTGGCTATCTCACTGCCTGGCTGTTTAGACCTAACAGCAGCAGCAGAATGACAACAGACAGATTAGACTCAGCAGGGTGCCTTTTGAATCTATTCCACTAATCGCCTCCTCCCACGGGCTTATTATTATCGTGTGTGGGTAAAATCAGCTCCTTCCCAGTATATCCCCATACAGGGCTACCAGGAAGGCCCTCTAGTAGGGCCTTTCCCCTTTTCCCACTGATGACAGATGAGGGCAATCCATCTTTAAAGGGTGCCAAGAGCACGGAAATTGCACAAAGACAATCAGTGGATTGATTTGTGATTTTTAAATTCACGGTAACAGCAGGTTATGCTACTTCCTTTAGCATAACCCACAACACATAGAGAAAGTCTGCCATTACCTGTCTCCAGAACTGATGCTGGGGAGTCCCAGCAGAGCCAGCAAGGAATGTGGGGACGCAGAGTAGGACAGGGTGAATTTGTGGGGACAGGCAGAAGGTGAGAGGGTTTCTGTGTTACTGGGAGCATCATCGGGAGAGACTCCCATGCCCTTGTCCCACAAAGAAATCCCAATATCTGTAAGTGAGGATGCACCTACCACTGGTGGTCACTCCTGAGCTCTCTCATCCCAAATAGAGTGAGTGAAGCAGTTCAGAGATGTGGAAGAGAAATGCAAAACTGTTACATTTTTGCCTTCGCTTTCTAGTTTCTTAAGAAAAAGGATAAATATTTCATGACTCCTTTTTGCTTAAAATAAAGTGCTGTGAGTCAGAAAGAAACTGGCAGCCAGATCTAGTGGGCAATGTTGAAAGATGCAGCTGGTTGTCTTCAAGCTGAAATGCCATGGCACAAAGTGACTGACAAAGGATGCTGGAGTCAAAGTGATAAGTGACCGTTCAAGAACACTCGGCTGAAAGCTCAAAATGCTCCAATTTCTGTTTATAATAGGATTATGTTTTAAGTTTCACAAAGGGAATGGGCAAACACCCAGGAATTCTTTGCATGCAGGTGGTGGGCAAGAGCAATAGAGGGGCTGCTTGTTGTCCAGCCTCTGGTCCATCCAGGCAAACAAAGCTGGAAGTTCATTTTATGTTGTTGGATCATTCCTCCTCGTTCTCATCTCGCTGCCTCGCTGCTGCTTTCATTTGGAAGCAGCATCTTCTAGGCAGAGATTCAGTCCAAAGCCTGGGCAGCTCATCTGCATCTGTCTTTCTTGAGGAGCAAATGCAGCCCTTCT
>NW_020884893.1:8210487-8440812 GCF_003945725.1 Corapipo altera | reverse complement strand
GCAGTGCTGAGTCATTATTTTGGCATAAAGCACAGTCTGCTCTGCAAAAGGAAAACGGGTCTCAGAGGGGCATTTTTCCATGCTTTGTCAGACACAGAATTTGTATAGACATGCGTGTAAACAGAAAGGCAGCGTAGGTCCCAGCAGGGGTGAGGAGGGAGCAGAACAAAAGCTCAGACGTCAGAAAGGATTTAGAGTGATCGGGGAATGAAAGGAAGGACAATTTGAGGTGGGGAGAGGGAAAGGGAGAGGAGAGAGGGGGGCAAATGTCGGGAAAGGTTGAAAAAAATGGAAGGGGATGGAAGGGGGAGGGGGACCAGCCAGGCGAGAGAAAATGAGATTGTAAAGTGATTAAGACCAAACCGGCAAAGAGCTGCGTTGTGGGGGGTGGGAGGACCCAGAGTTTCAGCAGAGAGAGAACAACAAGCACCGCTGGACAGGTCCGACCTCCCTCGGAGCTTCAGCCCAGCTGGTCCACAGGTAGTACCCGGGTACTGGCTGGGTTTAGTGACCTGCTGTTCCAGGGCTCTGTGTTGGGATGCACAGGCCAGAGTTAGTTCCCAACATCTTTCAAAGCAGGGGTATAGCAAGTCAACCTCCCTCCCTGGGCTCACTGCAGGGCTGGAAGAAAACCCTTGGGGTGGTTGAGCCTCCTCTGCCCTCAGAAGTGACAGGAGGCTCATTTTACAGAGGAGACTTTTCCCCACCATGTTTCCACATTCCCTAGGGCAGAAAAGCCCTATCTTTCAGCTCTATAAGTAATAGAGGTGTTTCTCTCTCACCTGCATGTTCCCAAGTCCCTGCAGTAGAATTACCACCTACCTCTGCCCGTGTTACATTATGCAGAAACATAAAACTCTTATTTTGTAATGAATTAAAATGAGATTCCTGGATTATGCATGAAAAGATATCTTAAAGGTAAGAGCCTGGCTGAAGAGCAGGGGACAGGTTGTGTGCTGCTCACAGGGCGAGGTGCTGGAGTCAAGGTCAGTAAATCAATCACCATCCAGGAGACAGAAAAGAAATTGGATGTTGCAGAGTTTCTCTGACATGCAGATCCTAAACATAGTCTTTTGGCCTGGCTCCAGTGACAGAAATAAAAGGTTTCATTCCCTGCAGCACCCTGGATGCTTCTTCTTTCAGCACCTGGGCAATTCTTCTTCCCAGAGTCAAGACAGCTTTCATAATCCATCATTGCACTTACTTGAACTTCTTGCCCATCCATCACACGTGTCAGCACTCACAGCAGCGTGGACCTCACACTTCACATCCCTCAGATGTCTCCTTCCCCTCACAGGGCTGACTTGCCCTCGGGTTTTTGTGCGCAGAATGTCAGCACCATAAATTATTATTGCCAAGTGAAACCTTGGGGCTGCTGAGATAGCCGAGCAGCTCACTCCTCCACCCTTTACCTTCAGCACTGTATAAATCTAACCTTCATCTGACAACTGAAAAAATAATAGTCCACCACTGCCTTTTGGGTTTTGCCAGGACTAGAGCTGAAATACTTTATCGACACAAATTCTGTCTAACATCTGTATTTATTTCAAATCCCAGCCTGTCTGCCCTCTGCCAAGAATAGCTCCTATTGAGATCAGCCCTGCTAATTGTATGTGCAAACGAATCCAAGTGTCCCCCCAAAATGTACAAAAATCAGCAGGTAGTGTTTGCAGGGATCTGCAGAGCCAGCCAGGTAAAGTACATGGGGGATTTATTGTCCAGATCCTTTGTTGTTATATAAAACTGCAACTCCTTCATATCCCGTGGGAACATGATTCATAAGACCATATCACTGCATCAGGGCTCAAATGTGTCATAAAATTAAATGTGATTAACCATCTTCCCCAAATCAATTCAGACATTTCAACCCATTTCAGACATTTTTTAGTGTGAGTGTTGAAAAAAAAATTGTTCTAAGGAATGGCTAACCATGGGGGAAGAGGAGAAAACATCTTCATTTGCTTTCAGAACAGATTAGCTGCCCAATAGATGGCAAGGACTCAGCTGGGCATTGGGGCCATCTGACAGCTGCAGGAGGGCACAGCCAGTTCTCCAGCTGCTGGGACCAAGTGGAGCAGTGTTAGAGAAGGCAATGCCAGCCTCTGGTGAGCAGGTAGAACAAAGCCAAATGGGTCCTTAGGCTTCTTTGGGTTTTGGTTGGGTTTTACCCTCTCCACATCTTTGGTTTCTTTCTGTCCAAAGGAAGAGGAAAACTTGTTATCCTCTGACTAGATGAGAAGTGCAAAGCTCGTGCCAGTCCAGATGACATGGAGAGAGTGTTGTTCCAGCAAAACCCACACTGGTGTGTGGCTTCAGGGGGAGAGCCAGAGACCAGACCCAAAAAAATGAAAACCACAGCTGCATTTCCAGCTCAAACAGCAGCTTACTCTGCTTCCCTATTTTGTTTGCCCTTGACCAAAGTCAAGCTCTAATTAAGAGCTAAGACATGAGTATCAGAGAACTACCACAACCTTTATTTTCCAAGGTGATTAATAGTAAGTAATTAATATTTGTCCAGGGGACAACTTACTTCAGAATCTCAACTTTTTTGAGCTGTCAGTCAAAAAGCATATTTGTAATGGGCTTAACAGTTCCTTCCTCTGCAATTCCAGGAGGGAAACCCTGGACCAATCAGTACTGTTAGGTCTAAAAAAGTAACCCTAAAAAGGGTGATGTGAGAATAAGGATCCAGCAGTCCTCTGGGTGTGTGAGAAATCATAAGTGTTGCTGTGCAGAAAAAGGGCTCCTTTCACACCCTGTTCATTGACACTTGCAGATGCTCAGAGGAACATGGAGGAGGATCAGGGACCTGCACATTGTAACACAGAGCAGGTTTGGGGTTGCTTCCTCACTCCCCATGCACTCACTTCTCTTCTCCATGCCTCCCCAAGTGAATCCTTAAGCCAGCAGGATCTTGCCATTGCCCAAACACTGTCAGAAAGGTTTGGAAATAGATAACCCACTGCACTCCCTCCTCCCCTCATCCCCTCCTGCACATCTTGAAAGACGACATGGCACAAATTGCCAGCAAAAGTAGCTTGGAGAGCATTCAAGCCACATCTAATGACACCACTCAGCCCCTAAATGGTTGTCACTCCCATTACAGAATTAGTCCTGACAAGGAGTCATTCTCCCTGCAGTAAACACACACAGAGTGTGCAGCAGGCTGCTCCCAACTTTATTCCTGTGATGGTGCTGCTGAAGGAGGCTGATGTTTGCCACCCTGACGAGGTGTAGTGAAAGCAAAGGTGATTTTCCACACGTGTTAACAACCCCTCAGTTCTAACTTCCTGCTGAGCCACAAGCATGGAGGTTCAGTCTGTTCTTTCCTGCCATAAAACCACCCATTTGTTTGAAGTACACACCAAAAGGATAATTATTTATCACCTCGGCTCACCTGTCTTTTCTCATGCAGCCCATTTCTGGAAACCCAAGTGCTTTCTCCTTGGTGCCTGTCCCTCCTCCGGGGCTTTGGGTTACTGATCCCACCAGAAAAGTGGCACCTGCATCTCTGTGAATCAGCTTCCTCTTGTTTCATTTGTGACAAACAGAAAATATTTGGAAAGGCAGGTTTTAGGGGAGAAAAGATTACAGAAAAGGCAGAACCCTCTGGGTAGGTACTATCAGTGGGGGACTTGGAACAGAGAAGATCCACAGTGTTAGGCTCCATCTTTTCAGGGTTTTCCTGCCTTCACTTCATGCCCTCAAAGCTGTTGTTCCCCATGAAATTTCCATTCTTTAGTCTTATCCCTTCTTTTCTTTTTTTTTTTTTTTCCTTTTCTTAACTGAGAAGTGAAGAGAGAGGGAAATACAACCAGGACTGATAGGAAACTGAGCTTGATCTTCTGCCTGACTCCAAATACACGGAGAGGCAAGGAAAGGGTGGAAGCAACTCATTGCTATGCTGTTATTGCATGCCAGGGAATGGCTGATGAATACACAAAATGGCCCATTCCTGCAGGGCAAGGTTATCTCCCTGCTGCTCGACCCCCCTGGCCTCAGCAAGTTCCTCTGCAGAAGACAACCAATGTGCCACTGAGCCAGAGGAGGAATTAGGAATCCTCTTCTGCTCAGCATGAGCAAACAGCTCAGATCTGAGTGTGGTCCTCTCTCTGAAATGCCCCAGGCTTTCCAAACAGATCCAGCACAGAGAAATCACAGTTCTCTGCTGCATCATAATCCCAACCAGCAAGGTCTGAGGGTTAATAAACCCTAAAAATCTCATTCTCTCCATGCACATCTCTATAAAAGTATGAAGCTTTGTTAACCCTGTTAACACAGACCTCACAATTTGCATAGATTCAGTGAGTTCCTTCTTGCTAAAGCCTTCCTTATCTCCTGTTTCCTCTTTTAAGAGGTGGAGAGTTACCCTCAGACTCTGTTCTGCAGCAGATCAGATCTGTGCAGAGGTGATCCTCTTATGAGGAAGGTCTCACATTTCTCAAGGGTTTAAATCCACTGCAGACTAAGTGTAGATGTAAGTTTATTCAGGCAGAGGCTATCAGCAGCAGTTTTGTTAATTATTTTCATTATTGTTGAAGTGTTTGGAATTTGCATCATGCTGCAGAAGTCAAGTTGGTTGGTCATAAAGCTGTGAAGTGAGAAACAGCCATGGCTGGTGTCCAAGTTCAAATCCCACTATCCCTGTCCTGCCTGAGCACTTCTGGCTCACAGCACCTTGTGTTTAGAAGTACCTAAAAAAAGAATTTTTTCTGTGCTATATGGAGAGAGCAGATGAGCTCTGTTGAAAGCTGGAAAATGCTCTTTCTGGAGTCTGTTCCTGGTCACTTGCAGTTTTAAATTCCATGCAGATGGGATCAGGTGAACTGGTTTTCATCTGTCGCTTGCCAGGAATGTGTAACCAGCACTAAATAGGAATTGTTCATTTGATGTACATGAGACAAATTTTATACAGCTCTTGAAGACCTTGTGTCCTTGACTTCATGGGATTTCCCATCCCATCACTTCCCAGTCTGGAGTGGTCCAAATGGTTCCTGTAAGACTGGGCTTTGCAAGTATCTGCAAAACTGATCCACACAAACAAAAATAAGGAATTGTATTGACTTCCTGAACTCCTGAGAAACTTCTGGAAGAGTTAGACATGATTTTGAAGCTTGGTTCCACCTTGTTTCCCCCTATCCCATTTGGTACCTTTTGAAGTTTCCTCTCATTGTTCCTCATGGATCAGTCTTTGATGTCCCTCTCAGTGAGTGATGATAAAAAACATGTAAAAATGTTCAAGTATATATGTGCATGTTATATTTATTTATCTATATATTTATATATAAAATATATATTTTATGTGTCTATATAAATAGGGTGTTTTAAGTGAGGCTTTAAAGAGTTTCTATTCCCTGCTTAAAAATAAAAAATATATTTATGGAAAATGCAAACCTATAATTTCTTATGACAGTAAAGTTATGTTTATTTAACCTATTTCCTGTGCTGGCTTTCAAGTCTTATCCTGGAGAAAATGTTTTGCCAATGTGTTATCATATTTTCACAACTTGGACTTTAAAGGAAATAATCATCTGTGAGCTATTTTTTTTTTTTTCAGATCTTCAGAAAATTTAAATAGCATTTTTCTGCCTTCATCACAAAACCAGTTAAGCACTATCTGACTAAAATGCAGGAGCAGAAATATCTCATTTCCTTCAAGCTTTTAAACTCTCCTTGTCAACAAATGATTTGAGCATCTCTGCAGAGTGTACTGTCACTTCTCTGCCATCTGTCAGATGTCACTCTTTCTCTCTCATTCCCCGAGGAGAAATGTCAATCGCTGATTTATATTTCGTGTTTTCCTTTACGAAGGAAAATCCTGTTAGGATACAAATGAATTCTGTGGCTCTTACTCAACTTGTCAGAGGCTATTAATTGTTCTCTTCAAGGCGCTGTGTAATTCCTTCCTACTGACATATTCTGTCTCCTTTTTTTTATAATTTTTTTTTAGAGAGCCATACCTTCTGTTCATTTGAAAGTAAAGGAAGTGTAAACAAGTCTCAGCAAAAATACTAATTGTTTGTTGATACTGCTGGGAAGATGCTACTGTGGAATCAAAGGTCTGTGGATAAGATTAAATTAGAAGGGAGAAACATTATTATAACTTCTCATGTCTAGGACAGCCTCAGACTCACAATCTTTGCTTTTGGAAAAAATATTTTTAAATCACCCATGACAAGCCATTTCCAACCAGCTCTCACTTACTGTGGGGTGGTGAGAGTTTGCATATGGGCTGTGTTCAGATAGAGATAGAAAGAACTAAGAAACCCTTTTGATTTTAAATCTAAGCAAGAAGGGAGGGAAGAGATCCTTTTACTGCTGTATATGTAAATTGATCCATTTACATCCACAGTCTGTCCATTCTCTTAGTTCACAAGAATAGCTGGTAAAATGATGGGTTCCTACCCATGGAAAATCATTGCTAATTTTGAAGCAGAGGACCTCCTGTTTAGCAGTTTTTGGCTCAAGAAGTGTGATGACAGTGTCTGACCTTCCCTTCTCCTTGGATGCTCCTGATGAGCTTCCCATCATCTTCTGGCTCAGAGCCTTGTGGGATGAGTAGTGGCAGAGGAAAAGGCACCATGGTGCCAGAGGGAAGCATCACAGTGGGTTGTATTGGAGAGCCAGAAAGAGTCCAAATTTAGATAAATTGTTAGAAACCCGTTTGAAACTCTCCATGCTCTTACTGCCTTCGAATTGTGTGGGCAGGGGAGGAATCCCAGATGGAGGCAGAGCTTTTGCAGCAGGAGTACTTCACTGCAATGACCCTGGAGGAGGAAAGCAGGGCTGGTGGTGCCCAGTGGTGGAGTTTTCCCTCTATAGGGGTGGGGGGCAGAGCTTGGAAATTTCCAGAAATTTTGACCACAGTCTATACTTCACTCTCAAAAGAGATTTGCTCTTTTGAGAGAAGAAAGTTTTGAACACAACAGGTAAAGAACCCAATTTGCAAATTTTAATAGTTCCCATGTGTTTATTTCTTCTCCATCTGCATTTGATAATTTCTCTCAAGCTCTTTAGAGTCTTCAGCTGATGGGTAGGATTTTCACTTTAGCTTAAAAAAGCTGATGGTTTCAAGATTTAATTAAAAGTAGCATTTATGAAGTTTCCCCATTGCACGGGGAAGTATCTGCCCCAACCTGGTGCTGTAGATCAAATGATGCTGCTCCAGCTTTGAGAAGAGCCTTGGCTTGGGTCAGCAGTTCTGACTGTGTCTACAAGGTGAAATGGACACTTGGGAGTGATTATTTACAGCCCACCTCCCCTGCCTCACATTTCTTTTTTTACTGGAAAATACCAATTATCTTCTGTTTAAAATGCCATTAAGAGAAGCTCAGTCTGTGGGGAGGCAAACCAGGAGCTCTGGTAACCTTCAGTTGTATCCCTACGATGGGATTCACTAGGAGAGAGTCACCCAACCCCCCGTGCCCCTCCATGGCCTCACCAGGAGCATTTTCTTACTAAGCCAGATCTACACTCGAGGTGAATTGTGCAGCTGGATTTTTGAGCTGGGCATCTTCAGCAAGAACAGGTGCAATGGGAAGCTAAATAACAGATGAATAATTTTAACAGAAAAATGTAACACATTGCCCAGAGGTGCCTGATGATGTCATTTGCCTTGTTTTCCCCATGCTTGAGATGATGTGCTGTTCCCAACAAAAGGTGAAAGACTGCTCACCCCTCCGGATTCCTGCACGTTACAAATTAGATCCAGATGAAGCTGACTTTGATTTAAACACCCTTGCAGCAGGAACATCGGGGAGCTAATTAAACTTGCAGCAGTTCACCTTTGTGAGAGCTTAATTAGCTGAGATACTGCCTTCTCTATATTTATCTCCTGTAGTTTCCAGAGATACGTGTCAAAACGGGATTTGATTTGCAGGTTGTGTAACCACGAGTGTGCAGAAGCTCTTCAGTTCATCTCCCTGGAATGTTGGGTGATGTGTGGGGTCAATGGTAATTTTTTTTTTTTTTTACATGGAGCCTGAATATTCAAGGTCCCTATAGGTTTTCAGAGACACAAGTCCATAATTTTAACCTGAGTTGCACCGTGAGATGTGTCAAACCCTTGCAGCGTTTGAATTGCAAAAGCAAAACTGTTGCAGGTCCAGAGTCTTGTGTTTCACCTCTGCAGGTGTTTGGATCAGGAGCACAAAACCCCAGTTTGATAAATAGTCTTTATTTCCAAAGCACATCCACTTAAATAAAATAAATTTTTATTTATTTAAAATTTTTATTTATTTGTTTGTTTAAAATAAAGTAACAAAAGCCACTGAAATCCCACATCATCCCTCTGCACAGCACATGCCTTGCAGCAACTTTTCTTCTTGACTGGGTTTCTTGGGGTGTTAAATTTCTCCTTCTCTCCCTCTCCTCTGTTCTTTCTCATGTGGAGATGCAGGTGAAGGTTTTCAGTGCACATGGGGCAGAAACTGCCTTTACTGAGGGAAATGTGATGCTGGGTGGGAGAAGGACATACTGTTTGTGCATAGCATATTTTCCCTAAACCCATGTGTCTGCCAGTTCCATGAAAACCTTGAGGAAAGCTTAAAATCATGAGGCTCTAAAGATGATCCCAAGATTTGTTTTCATGTTTGATCTGCCTGTGATTTCTTAACCTCCTTTTTTTATTTTAGCTGCAAATATCAGATTTACAACCTTACATTACAAAATAAAAAAAAAATATAGATTGTTTTATGACTCCACAATCTGTAGTTTTAAAGGAAAGGCATTTCACAGGCAAGCTTTGTGAGAGTTGAGTTTGGAAAGTTTTGTTCATTTGTAGCATTTTTTTGGGCAGTTATCACTAAAATCCTCCCAAATCCCACCTCGGTAGCCCAGACTAAACCCGGTGACTCAGCTTTACCTTCTCTCTTTGAATGGTTTAAAGGCTCATATCCCAAACACCTGAGCATTGTGATTGTGTTTCATTGTTAGATTTGTACTCTCTGGATCTGGAAACTTTCCATTCCTCCTGAGAGACTGATACGACCAGTGGCTTCATTGAGCTGGCACAGAATGACACACACAGCCCAGGGTGCAAATAGCACCTTGATTCCTCAATGTATCTCCAAACAGGTTAGAAATAGCAGATGAACACTATTGTCAGTAAGGTCAGGTCACCTCTCATATATATTGTGAGAAAAGTCATTGTACTGACTGTAAAATTAAAAAAGTTATATAAAAATCATATAAATGCCACAGATCACTGCAGTTCTGGAAAAGAATTGCTTTAAAAGTACATATATCACTGCCTTCCCTCCAAAAATACCAGTGCTCTTGGACAATACCTGTGAACAGTCCATAACAGGGCAATAAATATTCATCAGGGCTTTGGTGGATGGCTTTGGAGGACTTCTAATTACCTCTAATTAGGCTTACAAAGCCTCCCTTGTGCACACTTAACTGCTGCAGACTTTTCTGGTTGTCAGTTCTTTCCTACCCTAAAGGCCAGCTCAGGGCTCTGCTCACACCTGGCACCTTCACACAGTGTCCTCTGCCAGGAGAAGGGATCCAGGGAAGGGAGGTGATAAATTAAGATGTGGGCCTGAGGAAAAGGGACTGTCCTGCCAGAGGTGGGGGGGGCAGTACCATCTCTGGGAAATGCAGGGAAATCAACCTTCCTCCCAGCAGTGAGGGGAGCATGGCTGGCACCATGGGGGTGCAGATCACAGCCTGAAAACATGGATTCCTGTGGAAATCAACACCCTGCTTGGCAGTGAGTCATATTTTGCCAGGAGCTAAATGTCCCAGGAGTGATGCTGGAGTGATCCCCAGGAGATGCTGTCAGCCCTGGCTTTTCCAAGCTCATTCTCTCTGATATCTCTGTGCTCAGCATATGATTTTTTAAATCTGATTTATGCAGCACCTGGTGGTCTTTGAACTGGAAAGTGTTGCTCTACATGGCAGCCTGGCCATTATGGATGTGAGCATCTCCCCTGTACCTGGTTCCTCCCTGTCTAAGGAAGGACTAAAATCAGCATTGGGTTAAGCCTTGTTAAGAAAGTTTGTGGGTGGCTGTGGGACCCTGAGCACAGACATCATGAGCTAAGGGGTCATTCCCTTGCTCCCAACTCCAAGACACTTCCAGGAAGCACTTGATCTTTTGTAGGGTGCCATTAGAAATACTCCCTAGGGAGCACTATCCCCAAATACTACAGTCCAACAAGCATCCCAGGTTTTCTGGGCACCAGTCCTTGGCGATGCTCTCTCACCACATCCACCACCACCAAACATGGGACTTTCCCCTGTTCATAGAATCCTGGAATCACAGACCAGTTTGGGTTGGAAGGGACCTTAAAGATCATCTCATTCCAACCCCCTGCCACAGCTCCTTTGTTTGGCTTTCATTCAGGGCAATCAGCCACTGCACAGCTTCCATGTGTGGCCATTAGCCAAGCCCTGGCACAGCAATGGCAATGTTGCCTGTCACTACATGATCAATGAGCCTTGAGAGGGAGGAAAAAGAAACAATAAAAAAAAGGCATTAAATGGTCTGATAATGGAACCTGAAGCTAGGCAGGAGGCACCCAACAAAGCTCCCACTATCCCAAGGCCAGGTCATCTTGCTCCAAAGTGGATTTCTGTATGTCTCTCAAGGTGGTAAAAGGAGAGGTTTTCTATGAAAAGATCTTTTTCTCCAATTGATTTCTTCTGGCTCTGCCTCTGATGTACTTTCACTGCACTGGGACCATTTATGAACTGCTGATCCTGCCAGCCACAGGGGAACCTTTACCATGTCCAGCACTGCCGTGCAGGAGGATGTGGTGGGACAGGTCCTACCCTTATCCACCCTGTGGGGATGCCCCTGGCCATCTCTAGCCTTGGATGCCTTAAGCACCCAGTAGCTTTATGGGAGTTGGGGTATAAATTTAAATTTTTGGTGCAGTGGTATCTGAGGGACAAGGAGAGCCTTGGCAGGGCTGGACAACACTATGTGGATAAAGCTAAAGGATGTACGTGGCTCTGAGCTCCTGCACTGTGACCCACACTGCTGACCCCCTTGGATATCACCTACACAGAGATCTTTGCAGGGACTGTTTTGCAGGCATCCTGTTTCCCATTTCATCAATTCCCATGGCTGCCAGCAGCTAGATTATTTGGGTAAAGCTGTTTGCATCTTGGATAATCACCGAGAAGCTGAGGTGCTGATCTAGAGTGATCAGTCCCCTCAAACATTTGGGGAATTGCTTGTAATCAGTTGTTGCTATGGCTCTGGACAGATTTCTCTGTATCCTAGCAATGATTGTCTCTGACTGAAGCTTTGACTGCTACAGTTGGGATCCTGATGGAAATATCCAGACTGTCAGCCCCTTGCCTGCTCTTGTACCGTCTCTTCCACGAATAATCTCCTGCCCCCTCCACAAAACTGATAGCTTGCCTCAGGCAACGTCATTCCTTGCAGCCAAGCAATTTACACCTTGCTGAAACGATTGTGATATTAAAATAACATCACTTCTGCAAAGGACCTGACTGGATTTTTAATAAACCGTGGGGCTGGTGTGGTCAGTGCTTATGAATCACTGGCTGTAACAGAGAGGAACCACTCGCTGCCTTCCCAACCACTGTCAGTGAATCTCCTTCCAGAAGCCTCATTGATTTTTTCCTGCATAATTTATACATTTGTGCTTTCCTTCTGCGTGACTAAAGGACCAAACAATGGCAGTGCTTTGAAGCAAATATCCCTCAACGAAACACCTTCATGAATTCCAAAGCTCTTTCACTGACAGAAGAAGAAAATGCTAAGTAGCAAAACCAGCAATAAAAAAATATTGATGTTATGTGGGTTTCAAAGCCAGAAAGTTTTCCACAGTTCCAGCAAACAGCATTTTCCAGAGTAGAGCAAGCCATGATGAAATGGAGCCAGAGGTTTGCCCTTTCTCAACTTGCTTCCCCCTGGAATTCTGCAGCAGCCTCACTGGCACAGGCTGAATGTTGTTGACACCTGGTTAAGGGCTGAGGTCTGGGGCTGCCAGTTCTTGGGGTTACACCACAGGGCTGGTGATGACTGCTCAACAGCCTCTGCCAATGAAGTCAAACAAGCATCTGACAGCCTCTGGTTTTTTTCCTTTCCTATAGCTGTAAAAAGTTATAGTAAAGAAATGAAGTATACGGTGTCTGTAGGATGGGGATAATAAAGATTGAAAAGAACCTCATATATGTGTATCATATCCCAGGATTTTTAAGAAAAACTCCTGCTCTTTGGACTATGACTCGTGTTTGCAGGCACTTCTCTATGTTAAGTGGTCAGCACTTTCTTCCTTGCACAGAGCAAAGCTCAGCCAGCCCAGTGATTTGAGTCTTCATTAAGGATCGAGATGAGAAATCTCTCTCCAGTAGAAAGGAGATGCCCTACTGGAGCCTCTTCTGCTGGAAGTGTTTTAATACACAGAGCAAAATGGCTCTTCAGTCCTGCAGCACAGCCTTTATATTTGCTGTTATAACTGATTGATTTTTCACTCTGTGCTGTGTGTAGCTCTCTGTCTGATTTCTATTTAAAAACCCCGTTGCTCAAGGAATTTATAAGTGTTTTGTGTTATATGATGTATATCCAAAGCCAAAGGATCAAACTCAATTGCTCTCATGTAGGAGCAGCTTTGTATCCACCAAAATTTTCAACCAACAAAATGGACATAATCTGTGATTTCAGTGTTCTCCTGTTCCAAGAACCTGGCTTGATTCCACTGCCAGTAACAGGATCATGACTGAGAATATTTGAGGATTGCAAATATTCTATTATAAGCACTTTCTGAATAGGCAGAGGGAATAATTTCTCCATACCCATCTTTTTTCCTTTACACAAATCTAACTTCTTGCTACAGCCCACAAATTAGTCAGCTCCTCTCTGCCTGCAGGAAAATGCTTTCATTAGGTTTTCAAGAAAAATAATGTTAGCACAAGCCTAGCTATTAATGAGAAGAGGTATTGTTATTTGCTGCCCATTTTCATGTGTGAAATAGTCTGGGGGAGTCCTTTTTAATTTCTCTTCTAGTCCATAACAGCAAAAATTGAAAGAACGGATGAACTTTTACTCCAGATGGTCTGAATAGTCCTGAGGATTCAAGGAAAGTAAGTAGAGACAGGTTGTTGTGGGTTTGGAGACTGTTTACAAAAAGAAATCATGCCAGTGTTCTTGTCTTCAAACTTCTAACCCCAGATCATTCTGTTGAGTTTGGTTGCATTTCCATCATCACAGATGAGAGGAGGTGGTAGATCTCATTCTTTGGGTGTACTTTGGGTGTTGGTTTGCCATGTGGGAACTTCAAACCCATGGAGCAGGAGATTAATCATACCAAGAGCTGTGTTCCATAAGGGAAGGAGCCATTTGATTTTTAAGCCCAGAGGCCAGAGACAGGAATGGATTTCTGTTCCTCCAAGTTCCATCAGAGCTGAACCTCTGATCTGAAACCAGTTTCCAGTTGGAAACACTCTACAGGAGATCAAAAGAGGAATATTTCATCCCCTTAGAGAACAAACTTTTATGTGTGTTGCTCAGTGTAGAAAATGTCTTCTTCCTCTTGAACAGTGAAATAAAAATGACATGACTGTTTCCATTTGCCAAGAGCATTTTCATCCTGAGCCAGCCCAAAGGCACAACTTGGTATTTTCAAGTGTCAATCAAAGATGCTTTCCCTTCAGCTGATGCAGGGTCCAACAATGGGCCATATGGGACATCAGTCTGTGCCAAAAGAAGAAGAATAGAATCAGGAATAAAATATGTCAAAGTATCTTCATGCTAATTCCAAGCTCTACAGTCACAGTGATGGGAGTTGTTGTAATCATGCCAGCCCAATCATCTTGGTTGGCAAAATTAGAAGCAGCCCAGGTATAAATATCCCTGAACTTTTGGATGTTTGGAGTGGCAGGATGAGGCCTAAAGACATCACAATAAATTGGTTTTGTAGACAAGTGCAAAAAATAACCGAGTTCTTAAATAGCATGAGACTGCTGTGGTTTTCTGACAATTTGCTGGGCATGGTCCAGATCTCCAAAGATATTCAGGCACTTGAAATCAAGTGTTTGTGTTCCTCTACTCAGACTGAGCAGTGTGTAGTGCTGTAAATAACTGCTGTGTAAATATAAGTGTTGCACATGAATCTGAACCCAAGTAAAGGCCAGTGTGTCATTACCATGCAGGACAAGAAGCTGTAATTTTAGAGGAAGATACTATAGGTTTTTTGGAAATCAGTGGGAAATGGGGGCCTTTTGGAAAAACTTCCTCCTTAATCAACAAAACTCTTGTGATCCAGAAAACCGTGGGAGTAACAGATGGCTGATGTTTCTTTTCCTGTGGGCCAGTCAGCAGGAAAATAATAGAAGCATATGTCTTAATGAGCAGAAAGAAGATGTGAGCCTGAAGGTACCAGTAGCATGGGAGATGGGTGCAGACAAGTCAGGTTGTACCTTCCTGGTTATTGAAGGGCTCTCTCATCTGTTGCACAAAAAGAAATGTGAAGGGAGAAAGGATCTTTGGCCCTAATCCAGGCTTATGGCATGTCTTTCTGGAGCTCTTGGATTGCCCCCTCTCCACCTTCCTAGGTGCACACTGGGGAGATGCAGCATCCACATCAGGTACCAGTGAGTGTGGCCACAGCCTGTCTGCAGACATAAAAAGCTCTAAACCCCCTTTTTTATTATTTTTTAACTATGAACATGGAATTTGTATAGGTACCAAAGGTATCTCAACTGGCTTGATCATAGCCAGACAGGATGTAGCATCTCAACAACTCCCAATTCCATACATTTCCTAAAAAAAAAAAACACCTTTCCTTTCCGGTTTGTTCTGTATTTCTGAAGATTCACATACTAAGACTGTCTGTCAGCTACATATGAATGAATCCAGCCAGTAGTGAGGAAACTGATGGAAAAATAAGAAGCTGGAACAGAACTGTCATGACAACATCTACTGCAGGAAGCTTTTGGATAGAGCGTAAGGAACTATAAACATGTATTTTTTTTTTTTCATCTCAGCTCTTCCTAACTTAAGAAAGAAAAAAATGCTGTTGAACTCTGGAAATCAGAAATCAGACTTTCAGGGTTGCTTCCAAAGCTGTGGGAAAGCTGCCCTTATTTCCCACACAAGCAAGGCAGGACCTTGGTGCCAATGAGTGTGAGCCAGTTACAACTCAACTATAATTGAGATTTAAGAGCTATCATTTCCTATTGGTTAACCAAGGAAATATTTATGGCCAAAGCTTTATGCCAAGCACAATATTTATGACCAAGTTTTTAGCACTGGCTGCATTTTTTAAATGCTGATTCTTGCACAGAGGACACAGATCCCATTCACACTGGTGTGGGCATGAAAACAAAGCCTGAAGTCATCAAGGCAGAGCTTGGAGTGGCAGTGGAAGCTCCCAGCTCCTGCTCTCCAGATGGATGGACAGATCATGCACTACTGAGCCTCTGCCCTTCATAGCCCAGGGTGTTCAGCAGATTTATGACACTTCACATCACGACATCAGGCCAGGAGCTCAGAGGAGGACAGGTTTGTACTGGCTGGGAAGCTGTGGTCTGTAGCTGTTGCTGATTATGGAAAGGAAAGGGAATAGATTTGTCAACCAGTCAACTCCAGATTTCCTTAGTGAGTAAATTGGGCAGTGTTTGCCCTCTGGTGAGGAAGGACAAGAGCCTAATTTAGATCTAAAAGCTGAGCAGTGAAACCAAAGCTATCCTTAGAGAACAAACTTGTCTGGAGAAACATGCTTCTGTTCTCTAATTTAAAAATCCATCTTCTTGGATCTTAAGAGAAGTGAAAGCCGCCTCCTTGCTCTTTAGGGGCTCTTTACAATGAATTCTGGCATTTACAAATAAGACATAGAGGTTCATCTGATCTGTAACATGAGCTCTTTAATAGTTGTAGAGCTGGAAGCCTTAATGAGGCCATGACTTACTGTTTTGCTTCCTTTCCTCTTTCAATAGTTGGCTCACTTTGTTTGTTGCTTTGTTTGAGCATAGCCAGAACCACAAATCCTCCTGTTGCTGTATTAATAAAGAACCCTATCCAGAAATTCCTGGGATATGTTTGAGTGAGCAACAGGGAAAGGAGAAATCCAGAGAAGAAGAAATGTCTGAATTAGTGCATTTTGTTGACATCATGAGTCATTGGTCAGAGAAAAAAAATTATCACTATTTTACACAGCTGTGGAAGGGAGAGGTTGGAACAAGTCAGGAGACAGAGGGGGTGAGAGAATTCCTCCTACTCTCCATCAGCACAGCCTGTTCAGAGGTAAACACAACTGGATTCTCCCCAGAGCTTCATTATGGAGTTAATCCTGCAAGGTACTGAGCTCCCTTAACTCCCAGCTCAGCAATGCATGAGAATTCCAAGGCAACACAATAGGTTGATGCTTTAGGGCTCTTGTGCTTGGATTCAAATCTTAATGAGCACAACAGAGAGGAGGGAGGGATGCTGCATTAGCCCTCCTGCCCTGCTGTGAAGTGTATGTATTGTCTGCTCCAAGCCCCATTGAGCATCTCGGCAGGGCTGGAACACAGGGGGCTGCCCAGGGTCAGGGCTGGGGTGTCCTCACAGGACAACATGTGTCTGCAGTGTCCCAGGAACACAGGGCTGGCTGCCAGGCTGGGGGCTGCCAGTGTTATCTGTTCACTGGGTGAATTTTGAGAGGGAAATGAGTCTAGAAGGGAATCGTGGGTGATGCAGCTTTGGAGCATCTCACATCAGACATGTTGCTCATGGCCAATGGACACCTGGGTTCCTCCTGTGGGTGCTGTAAGTTTTGCAAAGCCAAGACAGTGCCTTTGTCTGCAGAGTCTGGACATTGCCATGAAGATGCTCCAGGAAATAATAAGAGGCTACATTAGTATTCTGTGGCTGGAAACCCATCCACTCCACAGCCAACTTCCAAGAAGGCAAGAAACCTGGGAGAAGCCTGGGTTCCACAGACATATCTACTGCTTTGTAAATAGCCATTACTGCATTTGCTGCTTCACTCTGTTGAGTTACTGTTGTTCTTACTCCCATGCAGGTGTCTTGGCTCGCTGGCATGGCCAGAAGTCTGTTACAAAGGAAAAATCTTCGATTTAGTTAAAAATGTCTTTCAAAGTCTGCTGTCACTTCGGAGACAAACTGAAATAAATCTGAATAAATCAGTCACTCCTGTGAGGCCAGCAGTACCTCGCAGATTTCCCCAGAGGCAAATGGAGCCTGCTCTGCTGAGAAACAGCCTTGCACATCCCTCTGCTCTGCTCATTTCAGTGCACTTTTCACTGAAAGGAGATCTCTGCCCCTTCAGTGTTGGTTTTCTCCTTACTGCTTTTGCTCCACCTGAAGCCTCTGTTGATGACAAAGCAGTTAGGAATAGGAGAAGGAAATCTTTATCACAGGACTGGAGACAGAAAAAAATTCAGATCACCTTTGAATGCAAAGATGGTTTTTCTCAAGCATTCCATTAACCTGCTTTGTCCCCTGTGTCAAGCCCAGACAGGGAACAAGTAAGGAGATATTATCATTATTATGTCTCACTTCTGTAGATTTAAACATTCAGATGTCATTTTACAAAATAAACAGAGGTCAAGGGCTTGCCCTGGAGAGCTGGCTGTGACATCCAAGACAAGATCATGGAGAGAGAGGGCAAATTCAAAGGAAGTGTGCAGTCCTAGGATTCCCTGTCAGTGCAGCCGCCTCTGCCTTCTTCAGCAGCTGATTTTTTTTCAATATTGAACTAGTGCTGGCAGGAGAGGGGGCTCAGACACAGTCTATGTGCAGGCACCCACTTCTCAGGGACATTCAATCCCATTATGTCAGTGCCTTTTGCAGGATAAAATTATTTGAGAAAGGGCTAAAGTAGACAAGAGATTTACAGGAGTGCAGAATGCAAGGCAGTGCAGTCAACAGTTACCAGATCCTTGCAAAATCATGGAATTCCGTTAAATGACCCAAACCACTTGAAACTGAGCTTGTTACTGGCTGTCTCTTATTCCAAGGACAAGTTGAGATTTCATTGAAAACCTTGGGGAAAACACTACCTTGGTTCTGTTTTGTTCAGTCTACAGTCTTCAATAGCTGGGATTTTTGAGTCAGTTTTTCTGAACATCTGGATTACCCAAATTATCTACGTCTTTATCAGAAAAAGGAAGATAATAATGATGAGAAGGCTTGGAGCCGGGCACCTGGAAATAAGGCTGGAGTCACAGCTTTCTACCACAATAAAAAAAAATCATTAAAACCTTTAAATGGCATGTTTTGTTCCAGTCAGAGTCCCTTGCACATGTACCAGTGGAAGTCATCGCCTTCCAAATACACACAGGAGCTGATGGAAATTTTGTTATGGCCCAATGATGCAGAAAGAAACTGGCAGTGAGATTTAACAAGGTCACTTCAAGGCATAGAAACCTCTGTAAAATATGCTCATTCCCCACATGGCCAGGGAGGTGAGGGATAAACCTTTCACTTATAGGAAATAGTGATTTACTATTAATTTCCAGAAGAAGGAAATCCTTTTTTAATCAAAATAATTTATAGGGTTAATCTAAAGGCAGTGTTTGCTCGCCAGCACAGAAACCAAGGCAAGGTGAAGATGGATGGGGTTTGTCCATGGGATTTGAATCAGCTCAGCACAGGAGGGCCTGTAGTCAAGGATACCTGTATTATTTATGGCCAGGGTTTTCAAAAGGGAATAGATGGCCTTGGATCCCCTGGGTTTGGTCGCCCAACGTGTGACCTGTGCAGAGTACCAGCCTCCTTGAAAAAAACAGCCTATTGAAATCCTATTTCCCACTATTTCCTTTGGGAATCTGTAAGATTTGTTGTATCTGGTGCTTGTTGCTGGTTGTAGATGGGCTGAAATCCAGGATTCCCCCACTGAATGCTGCTGGATTGCAACTGAGCACGACTGAACCCAGCAAGGAGCAGAGGAGCCTGCAAATTCCACAGGGAAAAAGGGTTTAAACAAATGTTGGTATTTTTTTTCTGGTTGTTTCTTGGGAAGGTGTAGCTGCAGTAGGTGACTGAGTGATGCTGGTTTTGCCCCGATGAGGAGTGATTGCCCCTCTGCTACTCTGTTCCTGGCTATGGGAGAGGTGCTCAGTGCTACACAGGACCCGGCTCTCAGGATGTAATCCCACACTTCAGCTTCGAGTTAATTTGGTCTCACATCTGCTGCTTATTAAATTAATGCTGGATGGTTCCCTAAAATGAGCACCACAGATTTTTATAGCATATCACAGGTGCTCAGGTGCTGCACTGAGGGTCAGGGCACCGAAAGCAAAGCAGGGAACTGTACAGGAGTCCACACAGCCATGGGAAAATACAGTGTGGTTTGTTGCTGGAAAGGCTGACAATTGCTGAGGAAGTGATGAGATAAGAAAAACAAGACAAGTTGAGTTTGGTACTACACTGATGTTATTTATAATCTCACTACAGACCTAATTTCTCTTGTGACTGTAATCCTCCCCATTTGCAGCAAGCAATTTATTATATTGGAAGATATTTGAGATGCTTTGGGAGTAGAGAAATTATTATACATAAAATATGTAGCTAATACTATTAGAACAGACTTTGATTAATTTTACAGCTGGCAACACTACCCGTGCCTGAAAATTAAATCCATTTGCTATCCGTGTGGAAGTAATTGTGTTGATATCAAAGCTAGTTTTAAACTGAAATGGGGAGAGCTCTATTCCATGTCTCCCATGCAAGGAATCAGGGATGAGAGATGAAGGGCTAGAGTAATAATTTCTTGCTAGCACAAGGAATTATCCTTTCCTCCACAAAATTTTCAAGACTTCAACAGAGTTTTTTATGATATATTTAAGGTATATTCAAGCATATAGATAAATTCAAGTGACCTCATCTCAGTCTCGCCTTTGATTTGCAATATTGCCCATGGGGCAGAGACTAATATTTGTATTTGTACTACATGTTTGTACAGCACCAAGCACAGCAGAGCCCTGCTCTCATGAGCAGGTTCATCACCCCAGTAAACATCGGCAGTGAAGATTCGTGCCCAAGCCAGAAATATCTCAGTCTAATTACACTGGAGTGATTTTGAAAGGCAGTTGGACAAGATTAAAGAGACAGCTTTCGTTAATTAAAGACTGTTTGGGCTTCCGGTGCTATAATGATCCCAGCTGGCCCCGTATCCTCCACCTCTGGCTGCAGCTGGGCTCTGCGTATCTCCCCCTTTATTTCTCCTGCTAAAAGTTTTCCTCCCTGCAGCCTGTTTGCTGGAACGCAGGGCTTCTCTCCTCCTCCTCCTCCTCCTAAGCAGGAGGTGGGCAGGTCTAACTACATTAAATATACAAACATACTGTGCTCACTCTCTGCTTCAGAGGCATCAGTGGCCCATCAGCATCAAAATCCGAGCACAGGCTGCCCGAAGGGCTGGGGGAAGGCTGAAAGCAGCAGCAGCAGCAGCAGCAGCAACAAATAAAGCGAGCAGTCAAAGCGCCCCGTAGGAAAGGGGAGAGGAGCAGCAGGAGAGCCCAGGGAGGTTGGGCATTCCGGACTCTTTACAGGAGCTCTCTGCAGCCCTTACGCATCACTTGTGAGTGTATGAGCATCAGTGTCCCAGGAAAGAGCATCTTTCTAGGAGCAAGAGCTGGAAATCTCTCAGAAGAGAAAAGGAAAAAAACCAAAGCACCAGCTGTTATCCCTTCCCTGAGGGAGAGAGAGTGAAAGGAGTTTAGGGGAATGAACCTGGAGGATCCAGAGACTCAGAGTGGAAAAGTTGCCCTGACAAGAGACTCTGCGTACTAGAGTTCTGCTCCACGATGGGATTTCTTGTGCCTAAAGGAAACCTCCTCCTCCTGCTGTGTGCCAGCATTTTTCCTGGTAAGTTTAAGAAAGCTTTTCTCCCCTGCTCTGCTCTGTAGCTCTTTTCTCCCTTATTCCTCTCAAAGACACGCTGTGGAGACCAGTCTCTGCCAACAAGGAATTTCCCTGACTCCTCCATCCTCCTGCCCCATCATTTCTGGTCCCCTGAACACCAGCCTCTGCTGAGCAATGCTTTGCCTTTATTTTCTGCTCCTTGTCTGAAAGGGTTAAAGCCGCGGTGGAAAGGGGACAGGAGGGAGAAGCCAGGCAGGGGCTCAACATCCTGCTTCTTGCCAGGGTTTTTCTTCCCTGGGTAAAGTGTGTTAATGTGTCTCGGGGCTACAGCCCCGACTGCGGAGAGCACAGCCAGCGCTCAGCTAATGCTTCCCTTTGTATAATCCAGGGCAGCTAAAGACTAAGTAGAAGCCATATTCCACGAGGGACGTGGGGAGAGCCCCCGGCTCCGTCTCCCCGCTGTCTGCTACAGCCGGCACAGGAGTGCAGCTCCTCCGACACCCCCTGCGTGAAACGTGGCTTCAATTTTTAATAACCAACAGGCACCCCCGACAGTTCCTGTAGCCTACATGCAGGGTCAGGGCTGCTCCTTGCAACCTACAACTTTTAAAGTTGTGCCTGAGAAAAACTACAGTCTTGTTATCCAACCTGTGCTCTCCCCTGTCCTCCTCCTTCTCCCTTAGTTTTTGTGAAATTACAGCTATTAAGGTTAAAGAGCTGAATTTGTCTGTCTTTTTTTTTTTTCTCCTGATTCATTTGGTGTCAGTTTTAACGTATAAATCTGATCTAAAACCCCTATTTCCCAGCGAGAGGCTGCTTTTTCCTTACCCTTCTAGTATCACTCTTTCCTTCTAGTATCACTCTTTCCTTCTAGTATCACTCTTTCCTGCTTGCAGATATCAGCTCTAGAAACTTACCACAAAGTGACCATAAAAATTAGCTTCAGGGAAGAATGGCCCATGTAGTGTTTTCCAAATGTGGTATTATTGGTGACCATGCTGTGTTCAGACCACTCCTGCTCTGCAATAGAAACCCAACATTAGGAATTGGCCACTGTGGGTGAACAGAGTGAGAAATACACGGAGATGTATCATAGAATCATAGAATCATAGAATAGATTGGGTTGGAAAAGACCTCCAAGATCATCAAGTCCAACCTCTGATCCAACTCCAATTACTATAGCAATTATTATAGCAGGATGTCAAGTCACCCGGGTGACATCATGTGTCCCCATGTGCCCGTTGCTGGGGTTTGCCGCAGTTTCCCCTTGGAGAAGGCTCCAGCTGTGCCAGCCCTTGGAGCTGCAGGTGTTTTATGCTGCTGTGCCCTGTTCCTTCCCCGCAGCCTTCGGCCATGTGGAGACCCGAGCCCACGCGGAGGAGCGGCTCCTGAAGAAACTCTTCTCTGGTTATAACAAGTGGTCCCGTCCCGTGGCCAACATTTCGGACGTGGTCATTGTCCGCTTTGGCTTGTCCATCGCCCAGCTCATCGACGTGGTGAGTACAACCCGCTTGTTTTGTGCGACAAGAGGCCCAGAGTAGCCAGGCTGGGGCTTGGGGAGAGGCTCCTGGTGCATGTGGGTTTTACTGGCTGATCCAGAGTTGGGTTGGGAAGACTTTACTCTCAGCAGACAATAGTGATTGTGCAGCCAGCTCTGCTGAAAGAAGGTATGACTCATGTGAGTAGCTGGTCATCAAAGTGGATCCTTTATTCTTCATTTACTATATCCTAAATTCCCTACGAAAACCCATGGGATTGATTACAGCAGAGCAGCGGAGCAATTGGCATAAATGCCAGAGAATTCTGGCTAAGGAAAAGATTAAATACCTCACTTGGAATTTGAGCCATAATTACTAATTTACACCAGCTAATAGGAACAGCGCTTTGCATACCTTGGGAAGAGACCTTGCCTGAAGAACTTCCTGCAAATTAAAGTTTTGAGGGCTTTTAGCTAATCTGGCAGATATTAATGAGAAAATTGTTTCTGAGTGTTTGCTCAGATAGAAGTTACACTTGTGCAAACTGCATGTGCTCTGTACAGAATGACGTGGTCTGCAAGCAGACTGATGTGCACTGAAATGGTATTTAAGGGATTATTCTGTCACGGTATGTTGGGGTCAAGTGTTGGATCCACAGGACATCCCTGCAGGGCTGCAGATGTCAGGCACACTCACAGGCTTTACAGCCTGTGCAGATCTTGCTCCCACATGCTTCTCCTTCCTGTCTCTGTTTGCCCACTTCCCAGGACAGTGTGTTTGGGCATTTGCATGTTTCTTGAGCAAGTGTCAGCCTGTCTTTCAGAGAATCACAGAACAGTTTGGGTTAGAAGGGACCTTTAAAGGTCATCTAGTCCAACCCCCTTATTTTTCAGAGGAGGAGGCTCCCTGACATTTTTTACTGTATTGATGTGGCAGAGTAAAAGAAGTGATAATGCCCCATTCCTGGAAGTGTTCAAGGCCAGGTTGGACAGGGCTTGGAGCAACCTGGTCTAGTGGAAGGTGTCCCTGCCCATGTCAGGAGGTAGAATGAGTTTTAAAGTCTCATCCAGCACAAACCATTCTGTGATTTCTAAGATAAAGGAAAATATAATGTGACTTCAAGACATTACTTCTGTGGGACAATCATAACAGATGGCTCTCCACACCATGACATATTTTGAGATCACCCTTTTGAGATGCAAGGGACACAGAGCCAAGGTGTTGCAGGAGGTGGGGAACCAAAGACACCAGTTGCTGGAGAGTTGCATCTCCTTGGGCAGAAGCCATCAACGTTCAGCTTTGCAGCACAGAAATGGTCTTCCATTCCCCTCCTCACTCTTACATCAGCCCGAGGGATCCAGGGCTGTTTGCAGTTGCTAATGTTGAAGTGGTACAGTTCTCATCTGAATAATTGATAAGACTAAAGATGAGACATTAGTGACTGTGGAAGCATGAAAGAGATTTTCCATTATGCAGCTGCTGAATTGTGGAAGGGGGGGATCGATACACCTGCTCCATAGTGCCTTCCCAGTTTACTTAAGAAGAATTAATCTTCTTAAAATCATGTCAGTGGTTAGAAGTGCAACTCACAAGCAGATATGTGCTGAGGCCTGTGGGCATGGCTGGAGGAGAAGTCTCAGCCCTTCCTACCCCAGTCTGTGTGGTTGGGACTGGTGCCACCCCTGCCACCACTGCGGCACTTCAGCTGTGTCTCTCCCTTCCCGACAGTGACAGTTTTGGTGCAAACCCTGCTGCAATTGTTAGACCCAACGTTCAGCTCCCAAAGACAAGGAGTCTGAAAGAGAAATCAGAGCTGTATTCAAACCCCAGCTCCTGCTGACAAAAGCTGGGGGCAGGGGAACAGAAATCAATGGGGAACTTGACGTCTCTGCATGTCCTTACCTCACCCTGGTGTGCTGAGGGTTTTCTGAGCCCACAAATAAGTGGTGAGGGATCAAGCATGTGCCCAGGAGCAGCCACTGAGAGGCACACTTGGAATCCTAAGCCTGTTTCTCTGCAGGACCTCATGTGCCGTGTTCACCTTGAGAAAAGGGGCCAGGCAGTACAACACCCCCATGGCTGCAGAGTCACTGCTGTTCTCCAGGCTGGCTCTGTGAGGAGCAGACAGCTGTGCTGGTGGCACTTGGTCATCAGCACATTGCAACTCCCCCTCCTGAGATAGACCCGTGGGACTGGAGTCATGCTGCACTCAGGTCAGCAGGACGGCAGAGCCTCAGGTGTGATGGGCAGGAACTTCCACCAAGGGTGGTTCCAGAGAGAAAAATTTCAAAAAAGTGCAGTGCCTGAGAGACTGGGGCTGTGGGGAGACCCTTAGGTGCTTGAACTGCAAAGTGGTAGGAGAAGCAGATGTTCAAGAATCAGTCCAGTCCAGGGTGTGCAGCCTCCTCCAGTGGCATTCCTCATCTCCCATCAGCACCCAAGGAAATAGCTGGATATTTTGTCTTCCTATGTTGCTCATTGGAGTGGTTTTTGTGTTTCTCCTTCCTCCACGTCACTCTGGTTCCTAACCCCAGAGGAGAGTATCTCTGATCAGGTTTTACACTTGGTGCACCACAGGAAGGAGGAGGCACAGCTCCTCCCAAACCTCCTGGTACTTAATGTTCACAATCAATCCTGTACTGCCACAAGAGCAAGGTTAATGATGAGCAGTTTGCTTCCAAATGAGCCCTGCCAATTCAGCTGGGTTTGATGCCAACCAAAGAAGGAGAGAAAAGAAATAAACACACAAATAAGCTCTGAGCTCTGGTGTGACACTTCAATCAGAGCAGCACTGGGCTCTACCCTGGGTAAGTCATCTCAGTTACTTACAGAAATGTTGTAATAAACACAAAAGACAAGCAGCAAGCAGTAATTAACTCTACTACAGTGCTACCAGCATTATATCTGCCTTACATTTTTTAAATATATATGTGTACAGTCATACCTTTCCATACTATTTCTAGTTAGAGTCAGGAAAAAAATCTACCTGTTGGGAATACCCCCAGAATGGGAATACACCAGGCTGTCCAAGTGTTCCATGTCAGCAGAGCAGCTTGGGTTTATTCAGAAAACCCAATCCATATGCTCTCCTTCATCTGTTTGATAAAAGGAAAAAATGCTGCTGAGCTTCTTGTTTCCAGAACTGTGTTCATGGGTAACATTTCACAGGAGAAGTACTGAACACCACTTGCAGATGAAGCTGAGCATTGTAATCCCCCACACGTGTGAGTAAGGGTGTATATATCCAGAACTCCTCTCCTTCAGTGCACAGGTCAAAACCAGGCTGTGGAGGTTTTTCCTCTACCTGGCATCATTGTCCTGGGCTAAATCCATCTGAGGAAAATCCCAATAAATTCCAGTCCATCTGCTCACAGGATTGCTTAGGTGCAGGCTCAGCTGTTCAGTGGTATCAGGCAGCTGTGCCCTGTCCCATGTCAAATGACAGAAACATCTGCTTTTTAATTCCAGGATGGAACTTACATTTATTGCAGAGGTGATCTGTAATTACAGAAATGATGTACAATTAGGAGAAATTTAATGAGTCCTTCGGGCTGCTTCGTCTGTTTCTGTAACCAATATCTGATCTTGCATTTCAGGATGAGAAAAATCAGATGATGACCACGAACGTGTGGGTGAAGCAGGTGGGTGAGACCAAATATGTATTTTTCCGTGTTCCATTTCAGTTTTGCGACTGAACTGTTACAGCTTTGTAACCACCTCATTTTTGGCAGGAGTGGCACGACTACAAGCTGCGCTGGGACCCCCAAGAATATGAAAATGTCACATCCATCCGAATCCCCTCGGAGCTCATCTGGAGGCCAGATATTGTCCTTTACAACAAGTGAGTGTGGGCACCATGGCCAGAGGGCAAACCCATCCTCGCAAATTTTCTCTGTTCGTGGTGTTAAAATGCTTCTTGCAATTATTCCTCTTAAATTTTGTCCTTTGTGGTTGGATTTCCTGCAGATTCTATAATATCTGTCCCAGACGTGCCTTAAATGATGTGACTGACATTCATTGCAAGGGCTTTGCTCTCCTAATGATCCTTTCTCTGGGCAGTGAGTTTTGTTGGGGGATGCCAGGTATTGTTTTCTCTTCACATGTCAGATGCACAATTGAGCTGGATTTGAGCTTTCAGTTCTCTTAGATTTCATTTCACCCAGGAGCTCTCCCCTAATTCATCACCATCAACTGGAAAAGCCAATTACTGAGGATGGGCTTAAACATGGAAAATATGCTGAAACATGTCAGGCTTGTGTGTCTACAAATAGCAGTGTCAGGTCAGCCAAATACCATTCTAGAATGATTCCTAAACAGGTATCTGTTCCTCATCTCAGATGATTGGAATCTCTTTCTTGTATGGACACTTCTTAGGGAGCAGGTGATTGTTTTCTTTCTTTCCTTTGGAGTCTGTTGATATTCTTAGAAAGATTGCCCAAGTGCCAGGACTGTTTTCTCCTAGGCTTATTATACCACAGCTCTCCAAGTCTCCCAGGATGTTGGATATACCAATTTCCCAGCCCAGCACAGGCTCCAGAGAAAACTCTGCAGGCATCAAACAAAAACATCTTAGTATGTGGCTTACACTCAGAGAAAACACTCACAGCAGCAGCCAGGCTTGTTTTTAATAAACAGTTGCCTGGTTCTAGCTTGATACGATTTTGCTTCTGTTTAAAAAAAAAAGTAAATGGCTGAAGCAGGAATCTGCCCAGGGAATTGGGAGCTCTGGAGACTACAGGAACTGTTATCTTTCCCATTAGCTCGTTTCTGATCCTCAGTGGTGTGGAGTGATTGCAAACCTCTTGGAAACCACTGTATCCTCACTCAACGCCTTTCAGAGATTAGCCCAATGGAAATGACTAATTCATAGGCACTTGGACCTTCCTGCCTTACAGGGACACACTCTGAGCATGAATATTGTATTACAAATGCCTCACACTGCAGCCAAGAAAGGTGTTCACAGCTTCCACTGGAAAAAAAATTGAATGTCCTTGTCGTTCTCACTGCTTAATTAATGACATTGGCAAGAATTATTATTCCTGGAGCTTCTGGTGGTTGTTGTGATGGACCATGGTGCCAAAGGAAATAGCATGGCACAAATCTCCATGGGCCCTTTGTGCTTCAAACCATTCATTTGCTGGATGGTGCCCAAGAGCCTGATGTGTCATCTCTGCTTCTGCTCCCTTGGCTCATCAGGCTCATCACGGCTGATGAGCATTGACCATGCAAGGAGGGGCCTAGAAATGAAGAATCATAGAATCCTCGAATGGTTTGAGCTGAAAGAGATCTTAAAAGTCATCTAATTCCAACCCCCTGCCATGAGCAGGGAACCCTTCCACTAGACCAGGATGCTCAAAGCCCCATCCAACCTGGCCTTGAATGTGCCCAGGAACGGTGAGGCCTCCAGAAGGAGACCTTGGTATCCTTTTGTGTTTTGGGCATTTTGGGACTTCATGCTGAAGGCATCCCCCAGAGGTCCATGGGCTCAGACCTCCAAGCTGGGCACCCCCTACATGCTCTGCCCCTCTGCTCTGTTCTAGTTCACTGTCACTTGAGCATCATCAGGGACTCCAGGGAGCCCTGGAGTCACAGCAGCTACTCCAGAACATCCTTCTTGCCCTCTCCTGGGGCATAAGTCTTTCAGCCTTGCCCATCTCATTGCTCTGACTTGCAAGAAGTTGGGCAGGTAGCAAATCTAACTGTACTGGGGACCTGCTGCCACAAAGGGGAGTTCTAGTGCCCCAGCTACCCACATCCAAGGTGCTTCTCTCCCTTCATCCATATTTATCATTAATAATCATACCTTCCTCTGTCGGTTGTCATGAGTCTATCATGCATTTTTAATTGGTTCCTTTATCCATGAATTAAACATGGATGTAGACACCATCCATTAGCCAGTCAGTAATGGTTTTCCATTAATTCTATACCTCTTTACAGCTATATTTCCCCATGCTCTTTCATACAGCCTTATGCGAACTGTTTTCTGCCCTGGGATGTACTTCTCTCTTCTACCTAACTTCCTACCAAACACGTCTGGAGCTGCAGTCAATATCTTAGTTGCACTGCTGTGTCAGGCTTCACATTTTTTAGGGATTGTAGGACAGTACATGCAAGGCAAAACCTGTAGCCTGATGGGACACCAAGCTGAGGCTCTTCTGCACGGCAGCTCACCAGCTGCATTACCAGCCAGGGCTTCTCCTTGTGGACATAGAAATGATGGTGACTGCTCCTGGGTGATGCTAACAAGGATTCCATCTTATATTTTACATGCATATATAGTTCAGAGGGAATTTAACATAGATGCACGGAATTCTGGGTCTCTAAGAGTAAGAGAATGTGCAAAGGAACTTTGGTGGAGGAGAGCAAGTGGCCACGTTGGCTTTTTGCACTCTTCAGGTCTTTTAGTGTGAGCTAATTAATGCTTGCCACATGCTCTACCAGAAGTATGGTATTTCTGTTTGGGATGGAATCCTTTGGAAGAGAGACGTTCTGGGCAGGAGATTATACAAATGCCCCTTCTGTTTTTATTTTGTGTTATATATATAAGTGGTAGAATTTAAATTGATTTCAGATTTACATCGTTAAGGAAACCTAACCCCTTGCGGTGAGGTTATTCTCATATCTTGGCTCATTATTGTTGAAAACCTTCCATATACCCACTCCAGAGGCCCAAATTAAATCAGTAAACTCAGTTGATTTGGCCTAGAGAGTATATGTAGTTGTCAACACTCATAAGGAATCTAAAACCAAATTAATATCCTACAGGGAAATTAATATGCTGTTGAATTTTCAGGCTTGATGAGATAAGTTCCAAGACTCTGTAAATAGTTTCTGCTAGATGTGACATAACATATGCATAACAGAGGAATATGAGTTCATGGTGAAGTGACAAAGCCTCCTCTTTGCCAAGAAAACTGGCTGTTCCTTATCTGAGGTTGTAAAGGCTCTTCAGGCACCACCAAATCATTTATAAATGAATTATCTAATCCCCTGCATTGATTTATTTTCCTATTCATTAATGGATTTGAAGAACATTTTAGGGTTTTTTGATGTATTTGAAGTAAAAAAAACCACTTATTTTTCTCTAAAATGGGAATAAGTTCTTGGGGTTTTTTTTTTTTTTTTTGCTTCTTCAACACAATGTTTGAGTCCCTTGGCCACTGTGGAACACAGGAGCTCCAGAGCAGAAACCCCTGAAAGTGGAGGTTTGCATCCAGGTGCTCCAGCTGCTAAAGGCTGCCCAGGAAAATCCAAGACATGTCCTTGAGATTAATGGATGGTCAGGGAACTTGAAATGTGAGCTTCACTGCCTGTTTTTCCACTGTATATTTGTGGTAGCATCATAGCATTTGTCTTCTCTAGCCTGATTGTAAAACCTGGGAACACTGAGAATTCTAGAGTCCTCGGTATTTTCTGGTGTTGACTGTTCCAGAAAATAATCCCTGTCTTAGACTCCACAGTCACAAAAAGTAAAATAAAATAAAATAAAATATCTGACGTGAAGGGAAATCAAACGCAAATTTCTGTAATTAGGAGTAGGAAATATCTTGAGGAATTCACCCAGTGGTAAAATGGACACAAAGGATTACTGGACTGGGTTAGATGACCATCTGGCAGGCAGCTTTTGAAAACCATGAGAAAGCAAAGAGTTCTTTTGAACAGTACTGCAGCAGCTTGTTCTTTTGAACTATTCTGTGATGTTTGCAACCAGTTTTATTTCTGGAGTAACGCTGGTTTCATGACTCATCCAAAGCTCTTTGGAGGAGAAATACCAAAAGATGCCCCAGTCTAACCTTTAAAATATTAGAAACATTCTTGACATTTTTCTTTGTGTGTACCGGCACAGATCTCATCATTTTGCACCAGATTGTACTTAACTTACAATAGGCCAAAAATCACTACTTCACACTTCAGCTTCCCTGATTCTTCTGGGAGTTCCAGTGACTGTAATTCTGGAGAGGGATTATATCTTTAGATGCTTTGAGGTTTTCTGCCAAGCGCTGTCCAGTAATACAGGAACTGATGCAAAGAAATCTATAGGAGGGATCTCTCTCCTGGGCTGTTACTGTGTTCCCATCCAAGGGCTTCTCCTACCACTATGCTGAGGACAGTGCTGGAGTTTTGCCTTCAAAGTGCTGACAAGGATCTTTGGCAAAGGGAAGAATTGGAGCAAAATGCACCAATTCAGCACTGTTAGAGCCTTCTGAGAGACTTGTGCTCATTCCATGGGCGTAGGACAGGCATTTCTGAGACAGATGCCTGTTTTGCTGAGGGACAATCAAAGTATTGGTTATCACTGGTTTCTAAACATCTAAAGCAAGCAAAAGCTGGGATGTGACTCAAAGAAGTAACATCAGTGACAGACACTTCCATCTGTGTACCCAAAATGGTTTTTATCCAATTAGCCAAGACCTTGGACATATTTAAAACCCAACTGGATGAGGTCTTGATCCTCTTGTAGCTGATCCTGCTTTGGGGAGGGAGCTTGAACAAGACAATTCCAGAAGTTCCTTCCAACCCGTGCATTTGTAGTTATAACTTTGGTAGCAGAAAACAATTGTTTAAAAAACCATTTTTTTGGTCTACTTTTGGAGACAATTTTAATCAGAATGTTACAGAAGTGTCTCTTCAGTGTGTACTGAAAGGGTGCTGAGTACATTCTTTACAGGGGTCTTAAAAACACAATTTTTCTTGGTTGCTGCTGGTTGATGAAAAATGCTTTAAATGAGGATATTCTACTATATCCATACATGTATATCACTAATTTTCAGGCTTTTAGAGCTCTGTTTGGATTTAAATTTTATCATCAGAAATTAAAATAAATGTGTGCCTCATTTACATGCATTCTGAAAACGTTTAATTTTGTGAGATGATGTATCTCCCAACTACAGGGAAATAGAAACTGACACACACACAAAAAAGAAAAATTCTCCATTAGCAGAGCTTTTTAATGAAACATGGATGATGGCTGCCAGTAAAACAATGCCATCCTTGAACCCTTATAATCTTAGGAGATTTAGGAGAGCAGCCTTTATTCTCAAAATGACAAATCCAAGGCTGCAGCACACAGCACAGCTTTTTCCTTGGGAGAAAAATAAGCAACTTTCTTTCTTGCCGTGCAGTGTTGTATTTGGCACAAAAATGTAAGAGCTCCAGTACTTTATTACTGATACATTTTTAAAGCTGTCAGGTCAGAGTAATCAGGAGAGCCTGACTGTCTTAGTTCTCCAGATCTTGTGATGTTTACCTTGCACTCATGCCTTCCTCCAAATGGTTTTTCATGACAACTGTCACAACAGAGTGGTCTCGACTAAACGAGATGAAAATGTGCTACTGCTATAAAGGAATGGCTTCTGATTTTCTCTGTCCCACTGTATCAGGTCTCCCACCTTCCTACCTAAGGAAATATTCACATTTGCAGCCAGGGCTGTCGGCACAGGAATGGGTCTTCCCACAGCAAAGCTGTCCCCAAGGAAACAGGGTTTCCCCAGTCTCGTAGCTGCAGACTCTGCTTGCAGTTGGTTGTCTCACCTTCATACCCTGGAGGAGACTGAGAAAAGACTTTGGAAGACTGTCAACAGCCAGGTGACCCTGTTTGCTCCCTCTCTCATGTGGGGAGAAGCAGAATGAAAGTCTCACCCAGGATGAAAGCATCTCTCTAGGCTCGCAGCTGGGATGAGAGCATCTCTGCAGGTTCCCCCTCACCGGCAGGGTGCCAGCAGGAGTAGCTTCCAGTCCAGTAAACATATGTTTGAAGGTCCAATGTAGGTGGTAAGCTTGGGGAAGGAGGCAAAAATATATACATGCATGAAAGGTTAAGATAACTGAGAACACTGCCTTTGCATGACATAACTGGTTGGAATACAGTCTATGTACACAGCACGGCTAATTTACCCTGCTTACAAATTCCTCTGCGTTGAACTGCAATGAGAAGTTCAAACACACCCAGTAGAGCCAGGAATTACTTCACAACCCTGTTAGGTTGGTGAAGCTGGAGGATCCCAGGGTGTTTTATGGCTCCTAAAAGTCAATAGCTGACTAAATCTAAGAAGCTGTTCTACTGCTGATTTCACTCCTGCCATGGCACTGCAGGCAGGACCCAGCCTGGAAGGCAGTACCAGTGTAATTTGTAATAACTTGTGAGCCAAAGAGGACCCAGGATGAGGCTGGGTTTTTTAGGCAAGCAATAAACAAATACATTCCTCATCAAACATGCAGATCATTTACAGAAACAATTGACATACAAATCTGCAACACCACATTAGTTCCATCTACACTTGCAGAAGAGGTATGTGGCTGGTCACACAGAGACTGCAAAACTGCCAGGCAAGGAGACTAAAACACAATTACATAAATTAATATCATTCCTGGATGACCTTTTAAGAAGAGTTTCATGCCCTTTTCCAACAGTTTGCCAAGGAAAAATGCACACCTCTATTGTTTCCCCAGCCACTTACACATTGTTCTACCTGAGAAGTGAACCACTAGTGGATGCTCATAATCCCTTTTCTGTAATAAGATCCAATTATAAACATTGTTCTATTAATGAGCGATTTAATCATGCCTCAGAGATATCATTAAATGCAGAATTGGATTCCATATTCCTATGGAGATTTAGAAGGAAAACCACTGAGAAGAGCAAACGCTGAACTGTCACTTGCTGTGCATGTTTCATGTCTCAATCTGGCTTTACAGTGCAGGCAAAACCCAGGAGAAAAAAAAAAAAAGAAAAAGAGGTGGTTTTCGTCCAAAACACGTGTTCTCAGGGTGTAAATTAAATTTAGGAAAGAAGAGGTAAGAAAGGAGCTGGGTGGATTGTACAATGGTATTTCTCAGGTTTATTTGCTTTGGAGTAAATCATGGTGCTGCTTTTGCCTTAATCCCTTTGAGGCAGTTTGGGTTTATACACAGTTTTTTCTTTCCTTAAAAAAAAATAAAAATAAAAGGCATTTTTGATCTTTAGAAATAATCCAGTTTAGAGGTCAAAAAGCACTAGGTTCTCTTGTGTTCTTTTGTTTTTGTAAAATCTGCCACCTAGAAAATTGTCTCAAGAGAAAGAGGTCTGGGCTGTGATCATGGGGACTGGGGGCATGTTCTACCTCTGCCCAGATACCACGTTGGCCAAGCAGCTCAGTGAAGGCCATATTCTGCCACTATTTCCCAAAATACTACACCAGGCTCATTTTTAGGATGTTTCACAGAGCATGAAGGAATATGTGATGCAAGCTATGATGCACTGGAACAGTTTGCTTAGAGAAGTTTTGATTACCCATACCTGGAAATGTTCCAGGCTGAGCTGATGGGGTTTGGAGCAACCTGGTCTAGTGGAAGGTGTCCCTGCCCATGACAGGGAGTTGAAACCAGATGGTATTTAAGGTCCTTTCCAACCCAAATAATTCCATGATTCTCTGATTGTATGAAATGTCAAAAAGTCCTTTTTCACCCTTTTGCATATGAATGAATGGGTGTTCTCCTAAAGAAATGAATTTAGGGAAGTTCCTCTGCGTTCTGCAGCTTAAGGAACTGATCCTGCCAGATCATTCCTATGTTGTTCATCTTGCTACTGGTGAGAAGCAGCAGAGGTGAGACCCCTGCACACCCTGTCACTGTATGGCTGCTGTCAGGGCACATCTGGGCACTGAAGCAGCAGAGCAGGGCCAAGGGATTTTGCCAACTGCTGGGAAAGCGGCTGCAGGCTGGGCTGGCTCCAGCCAGAAGGGCTGGGCAGGAGCAGAGAGCTTTCTGTCTGTATCAGCCTGAATAATTCATCTCAAGTTTTTAGCAGAAGCTCTCTTCCCCTGCTCAGCTTCCCCTTGGTCTGGCAGAGCTGCTGTTTGTGACTCAGCTTCTTCCTGCAAAAGCCTGGTAAATGGCTTTCTGATACAAAATCCTGGGCTGTTATCTATTTATCCTGTACTGCCACACAGAACCCGAGTGAGAGTCCCTGTAAGAAGACACCATAAAAGACAGTTCCCTTCCTGACTGGGAAACCAAGAGATTGACTTTCATTATTCTTATTAATAGGATGCTCTTGCTGGTTTTCATGTAAGAGACCGAATGATTATCCAACATTGTTTCATTTTTAGCAGCTGTCACAATTAATTCTACAGAGCTCACAGCTACACTACCTGAGAGTGCTTCCTCCTCAACCCATTCCAGGGCACTTAAAACTTGTGCACAATCACCTCAAGGAACTGACTTATGCCAGGTAAAGGCTGACACTGCATGGAAATCCAGGGCTTGTGTAAGCCAACAGAGTTCACAATCCACTGGATGGAGTAGATGGATCCAGTGTTTGCACACAATGTGCTTCTTGCATCTCTCTGAGTGTATTTTTGGAAGCCAGGCACTAAATATCCTATTTCTTTAGCAGAGTTGACACGTCTTAGAGAAGTCTCAGTCTTTTTTGCTCTTCCATTTCTCCCTAGTGCTGATGGTGACTTCGCAGTCACCCACCTGACCAAGGCTCACCTCTTCTATGATGGGAGAATTAAATGGATGCCACCTGCTATATATAAGAGCTCCTGCAGCATCGATGTCACCTTCTTCCCCTTTGACCAGCAAAACTGCACCATGAAGTTTGGTTCCTGGACCTATGACAAAGCCAAGATAGACTTGGTGAGCATGCACAGTCATGTGGACCAGCTGGACTACTGGGAGAGCGGGGAATGGGTCATCATCAACGCCGTGGGCAATTACAACAGCAAGAAATATGAATGCTGCACAGAGATCTACCCTGATATAACTTACTCCTTCATTATCCGGAGGCTGCCGCTGTTCTACACCATCAATCTGATCATCCCCTGCCTGCTGATCTCCTGCCTGACTGTCCTGGTCTTCTACCTGCCCTCTGAGTGTGGAGAGAAGATAACCTTGTGCATCTCCGTGCTACTGTCCCTGACTGTGTTCCTGCTGCTCATCACAGAGATCATCCCATCTACCTCCTTGGTCATCCCTCTGATTGGGGAGTATCTTCTCTTCACCATGATATTTGTTACCCTGTCTATCATCATCACTGTCTTTGTGCTCAACGTGCACCATCGTTCCCCACGTACCCACACGATGCCTGACTGGGTGAGGAGGGTCTTCCTTGACATAGTCCCACGTATCCTTTTCATGAAACGTCCCTCTGCAGTGAAAGACAATTGCAAGAAGCTCATTGAATCCATGCACAGAATAACCAACGCACCGAGGCTTTGGTCCGAGATCGACGTGGAACCCAACTTCACTACCTCATCCTCCCCCAGCCCCCAGAGTAATGAGCCTTCACCCACATCTTCCTTCTGTGCCCACCTCGAGGAGCCAGCCAAGCCTCAGCCTATCTGCAAGTCACCTTCTGGGCAGTACTCCGTGCTGCACCCAGAGCCTGTACAGTTGACCTGCTCATCTCCACAACCCTCACGCCACCCCCTGAGTGACACCCAGGCCACCTCTGTCTTGAAAGGCAGATCACTGAGTGTTCAGCAGATGTACAGTCCCAACAAAGCAGAGGAGGGGAGTATCCGCTGCAGGTCCCGGAGCATCCAGTACTGCTACCTGCAGGAGGACTCTTCCCAGACCAATGGCCAATCCACTGGCTCTCCAGCATCCCAGCGGTGCCACCTAAACGAAGAGCAGCCCCAGCACAAGCCCCCTCAGTGCAAGTGTAAATGCAAAAAGGGGGAGGCAACTGGCACACCAGCCCAAGGGAGCAAGATTCACAGCGCCAAGGAGCAACACCTCGTGCTGATGTCCCCAGCCCTGAAGCTGGCAGTGGAAGGGGTTCACTACATCGCAGATCACCTGAGAGCAGAGGATGCTGATTTCTCAGTAAGTATGCCAACTTAGCCTGCTCTCCTTTAGCAACCCAAAAATTATCTGCTAGGGAAGCCCCACCAAACCTTGAGGCTGTACAGAGCGTGTAAGTGCTGATGTAGGCTCAGCCATCCCTGATATTGTGGCTTTTGGACTCACTGGCCACTGCAGACACAGCTGGAGATGTCCTTGGGGTCTTGGCTGGCATGAGGGCCAAGAGGGCAGCACAACCAGACCGTGCTCAGGGCTGCTCTGGGACAATGGATTCTCCAGCAGAAAATAGGAATAAAGTTGTTGTTAGGTAGGGAGGAGGCAGGTAAGATTGTGAAAGAGACCCAAAACGCAATCATCTGGTGGGAAGAGAGACTTATTCTTTCCAGAGAAGCCTCTGACAGACAGGCAACTCACACTCTCTGTTTTTTATTAAGCACTGACTTTGACTATGGAGCCGAGGAAAGTGAATTCCCCAAACAGGTTGTGGATGTGGGAAGCACGTAGTAGCATGGGGATATTGCAGGGTGTGATTCCTCATTAGTGGACTTCCACTGGAGCAGTTGGCTCTGTGCAGGGAGGTGGGTGGACAGACAAATTCCACGCTTACTCTGTGAGGGTAAATATGGCTACAAATAGAGGAAGGAAATAGAGACTGAAAGAATCTCTTTCAACGGAGATAGTGATGCACATAACAAATGCCACATTCTTTCACACCTCCTGTAGCTCTTTCCTGCAATGCTGAGGATACAGTGTGCTAGTAATGATGGCCATAATGAAGGAAGGCACACGATAACCTGAAATTAGTCATGTTATTAATGGAAAGTCTTATCTAGCTTTTTCCAGACAGATCCATAAGCAAAAGGTACTTATCTGTACCTACAGTTTAAATTTCTCAAGATTTAGAATCAGTGCAAGTCATAGTGCTTTTATGCAAGACTTCCTGGGCATGAAGAGTGTCTTTTATTTGCACTTTTCACAGCACTGAGCACTTAGAAGCATCAACAAAATGTTGAATACTACTGTCCTCTTTGATACCATAGTTAAAGGCTTCTGTTCTTTAATGTATTTCACTTCACAACATCCCTTTGAGGAAATAACTGTTTATTCCTCATGTTGAGGAGTGACAGCCAAAATACAGAGATGAAGTGACCTGTTCAAGGTCGCAGAACAAATCTGTGGCAGAGATGGGCTGTGAATCCTCATCTTTATTAGTTGACAGCCCAAAACTCTTTGTCAGGCTAGAGCACTTCACAAGCACATTAGGAGTGCAGGAATTAAACTCTGCTCTCTCCCTCTGGCAATAACCACAAGTAAACCCAGGGATGGCAGCTGAGTTTAACTCACTCTTTTCCCCATGGTGCAAATGAAAGAATATTACACCAATAATACTTCCCATTTCAACTGATTCTCTCTGCTGAGCTGGTTGTTATCATCAAGAACTGAGTCAATTAACATCTTGAGTTCCTTCCTTTTAATTCTTTAAAATGAAAACAGTCTTCAGTAGCCATGAATTTTCTTCTGCTACTCTTCCCTCTTGAAATGATTATCCTGAGGAAAAGTAATTTAGAGCACTAAACATCAAAAGCAGAAGAAAAGGAGCACTTTTGAGCCTTCGGTCTCTGACCCAACCTCCTGCCAGCCCAGCCTGTGAGCAAAGGCACCAAGAAACCATCCAGCAATGAGCTGTGGGCAGGTCTGTGGGCTCCTCCTGGGGAGTCTGAAGCACTGGTGTTCCTGGGGGTGACCTTTCACTGCTTTTGCACAACAGTTGTTGTTGGCACAGTAGGCAGAGCTTGGGTTTTCAGGTCTGGGGGAATAATGCTGACCTCAGTGTGAGGCTATACTATTTTCTCTTTCTGGATCCAAGAGATATCAAGTGGGAAGGCACATTTTTTTTCTCCAGGTGTAAATGAAAAAGAAGAGGGAGAAACAGTTTTCTGGAGTTGAAATATACTGTGAGGAGCAGAACTCATCGAATAAAATTAGATTTATTGGGGAAAAAATCAGTACTCGGGAGCTTGCTTTCATCATAAAATCAAATTGTGGCATTTCTTCATGGAAGTCTTCCATAAATCTATCAGGAGGCATCTCTGATAAAACTGCTGAGACACAGCTTGCTGTCTCATAGGCAGTATTTCCATAGACATGCACCTTCCCAGAACATGAACAGAGCTTCTTTTGAAGTTTTTTTTTCTAAAGCTCCATTGCCACAGGGGCAGCGCTTCTAAATTAAAAGTAAATAGCTCATTTAATTAAGTGCTTCAGCGAAGACAAAATGGGAAATGCAAGAGGCAGTTGTTTGTTACAAAAAGATATCTGCAAACAATACAAGCACAGTGGGACACTGGGGAAAACGCAAGGCGGAATTGTCCCAGCAAATGATGGAAATGCCATTAGAAATTAATTACAGACTGAAAAGCAAAACAAGTTGGATGTCACACACGAGCCAGAATAACCAGACACCAACAGCACCATCTGGGAAGTCTTGCTGTCCATGGCTCTGTGTGTCTGTGGAATACTGTAATATGAAGACTTTGAAGACAGCTTAAAAATAAAATGGGAAAGAATAAAGCTGAAGGGGAGGAGACAGAGGATAATCTCACTGGTTTATTTTTAACAAAGTACAATAAAACCACCTGGGACTGCTCTAATCTGTGTTGCAGACTCCAGATCCTGGGGATCAGATGCCACCAAGTCACCTCAATCCTCCACTCAAATCCTGGGGCTCAGACCCACGAGGAGCTGGACCAGGAAAAAGCTGCAGATTCCCTGACTTTTTGGAAATTTAAGGGTGGGGGAATCAGTTGCCCCTGATCCTTTTCTGAAAATAGTTTTGAGTGAGCTTCTTAAAAACTAATCAAAATGCAGCTCAGGAGTTGTGGTGGCAGATGTTGGCAGCTGCAGACATTGTCAGAGGGATGTCTGCGGATCCTGCCCCACGTGAGGTGCTGGACCACAGGGAAATGCTACAGTGCTGGCAGAGCACAAAACACAAAATCCAGATAATTTTTTTTCTTCCTCCTCCTTTTTTTTTCATTATCTCTCCATAATTTGCAATTTCACCCTCTGTGCTCTCGGACTGAAGCTGGATATTGATTTTACAAACTCATCTAATGCACTCCCAGCCATCATTTTCAAGATGGGCTGAGTATTTCTGCATACACCATTACATTTGAAAGTAAATTTCTGTCAAATTTTCAAGTTGTTCCTCTTCTTCCATTTCCCCCTTCTTTTCTCAAAGAGAAAATCATCTAGTTTCTTTCCTTTTCATGATCTAGCACTTTTACCAGCCTGAATATCCAAAAAAAGCTTATTTTGCCAGAATGGGGCACTATTAACTCAATCCAGCTTTCCAGTTGGACTTCAGATGGTACATTTCAGATTTTCTTTACACATTGGTTATGTCATGAGACACTAAACACATACATACAGTAATCCAGAGCTTACTTAGCTGCCCTTCTCAAGAGGAATTTTAAGCATCAGAGACTCACTCCAACACTCAGCAAGTGATGAACAGATCAGAAAATAGGTGCAGCAAAGGGGAGTTACTGACTCAGACTGTATCCTTGGGATGAGATAACTACTTTTGGTTTCAATAGTCACTATTTCTTTTACTCTAATTATAGATGGTTGTAGTGAGGGCTGTGCAATCATAAAATAACACGATTTTCCCCAAGAAGGTGACAAGACACAGGATGAACCTCTGTTTGTTTCTTCTTCCTATTCAATAATAAAGGCTGGCTTAACTCGGTGCTGGTTTTATAAGGAATAAATCTATGCAGTGCATGAAAATATTTAACTGATTCTTACACTTTTGGCAACGTTCAGGTGTTCCTGAAGTTGAAAATGCTTTGTTCAGAGGAAATATGATTTGGTCTCCAGTGCATGCCTCATTTCCCAGTTCACAAAGCTGCTTACTGAGCCAAGGAGCTCAGTAATGCCACTGTACCTGTGGAAGCATCATCTGCTGCAAATGGCATTTCACTGATCTTTGGATTGCTTCCTTCAACAAAATGAATTTTTGGCAGCCTTGGTTTTGCTCTGCCTCCTTCTCCTTTCACTACACTCCTGACTTGCTGCACTCACAGCCACTGAAGAGGTTTGAGTGAGCTCCTGCTGAGATGTTTTCCCTGAAGAGCAAGGCAGCGTGCCAAATTTCAGCCCTCGGGTCTGTTAATCACCAAGTGGGAAATTGTAGGAAATTCTAATGGGTACAGTCATATCAAATAAAAGTTTGCCATCTGATCAGTCCTCTTCCTTGGAAAGAAATTATTAACAGCAATGTAATAAAAGAGGTTTTCATATGTGTGTGGTTTCTTAATGAAACAGCCATTTACAATTTCTGCCTGATGGTATTAATAAGTACTAGACCTCCCCAGAGAGGAATTGCTGGAAAATCCTCCCACAGCAAGGCAAAAACGGAGAAAAAGGAGAATGAGGGACACCACTGCTTTTATTTGCTGGTTCATTTTCACTGCTTACTCACCCAAAGCTTTAAATCCCTTTGCAGAAAGAGGTTGGCTTCATTAATCTGTAAGCAAATCTGTTTATGAGCATGGGGAAATGACTCATTTCTTACCCCTCTCCCTTCCCATCTTGAATCTCATCCTCATTTACACACCCAGTTACAGCTGTTGCTCATGGGAAATGGGATAGTGAGTGTGCAAGTGAGGAGCTTAATTATCCACAGGTGTGTGTCATCCCTGGGGATCTGTGAACAGGGTTTGTGATTGCACATGCACACCCACAGACTTTCTGGGAATCTGTCTCTCACATCAACAGTTCATAGATTAATCTTTGCCATCTTATAGGACCACTAAACGTGAGTGAGACCTTTCCCTTCCTATCTCTGGAATTAAACAACAATATCCTTTTTTGGAACAAAGCACTCATAGTTTTCATAAATTTTGGTCTCAAATAAATGTTAATAATCAGCCTTTCTGTGTTCCCAGGTGAAGGAAGACTGGAAGTACGTTGCAATGGTCATTGACAGGATCTTCCTCTGGATGTTCATCATTGTGTGTTTGCTGGGAACTGTTGGCCTCTTCCTCCCACCGTGGCTGGCAGGAATGATCTAAATACAGGCCCAGAAGGAAGAAAGAATTATCCCACTCTATGGATTTTAGTTCACCTGGAAGGAGAGGAACAGAGAAACAGAGGAAGCCCTTTGAATAATTCACTGCGTGTCCACGCTTGAGTTGCTCCAGAGCTCTCGGGGAATCCTTTCCGAGGTCGCGTCATTTTGCCAAGACATTTTCATCTCCTCCATCTAATCTAGGGGAAAAGTTCTTATTAAAGTCTGTCCATAGCATGGTGGCATTCATTGGCATATACTCAGCAATGTAAGAACATGAGCTTGTCCCTAAAGCAGCACATAAAGGGGCTTTGCATCCCCAAACCAGCCCCTGGCAATTAGCTCCAGTCGTCCTCAGAGGTCTCAGTGTGCCCTGCCTAGTGATTTTACCCTGTCAGTCTGAAGTGGTTCAGGGCTCTGTGTCCCTGTATGAGTCATTTTATAAATAAAGTTCTGGATTTGGGATACCTGTGGAGGATGTGGTCTGTGATCAGCTGGTGGAAAGGCTGAAATAACTGCTTGGGACCGACAGTGATCATTAGCACAGCAGATGCAGTATTTACACTGACAGATTTTACTTTGGCCAATGCCCTTCAGAAGCCATGGGGACCAGAGCTGAATGAAGACCATGCAAATGGAGGAAGGATTTGGGGTTAAGACAGGGACCATGTTTGTAGCACTTTAGTGTACTTTCAAAGGAAATACCCTGGATCCAAGCTGCAAAATAGCAGAGGGTCACCTTGAGCTGTAAAACCCTTGGCATAGGTGAGGAAGATACTTAGACAATGGGAAGCCTAACAGAAGCCCAGGATGATTTTAGGATAATAAGGAAATAGGGGGAACCCTGAACAGGACACACAGGACACACAGGCTCGGGAATTCAGGATGACACCTTGCAGAAATTACAGGCCTTAAACTTGGCCAGCTGTCTCAGCAGCTGTGCTCTTCCCAGCTCTACCCAAGCTAAATCAACCTTTTTGCCCACCTCGTCCTTGCTTTCAGACCTGCAACAAGAAGGCAGGGATGGGCAGCAGCGGCCAGAGAGAGAGGGATTCCAAAGCCCTGTCCTACTGCAGGGTGACATTGGTGCTCCAAGGCTCAGCTGAGCCAGAGGTGTGGGTGAAAGCCTGGACACAGAAGGCAAGTGTGGGCTTCACCTGCCTTCTGCCTGTTCTCTGTGTGCAAGTGCAACTGCAGGAGACTGACCACACTGGAACAGAGTCAGGTGAAGCCAGAGCCAGGTGACACCCCAGGTGGAGTGTGTGCCACATCTAAGGGGGACATGAGGCTTGCCCCATACCACATGGCTCAGTGAGCAGCAGAGAGCTGCTCAGGCTTGTGACAGCAATACTGGAACTGAAACAATGTGATTTAGAGACTTCTTTGAAATACAAGTTACTGCCCTCAGTCCGAACAGCACAGGCTAAAAATCAATGCAGTGATCAGCCTGTGTGGATTCATCTAAGAAGTTACAACTGACCTCCATGTTCACAGACTCAGCCAAGTGCTTAAAATCTGTTCAGCTCACAAAAAAAAAAACAGAGTAGCTGAGCTTTGGGCCAGTTCCCGAAGAGCTGTGCTGGCACAGCACAGGGAGGGAGGGTGAGGGAGCCTGAGCTGCTTCTCCTTGTTGCTTGTTTTCAGAATAAAGAGAGCCTCGGTCTTTGGAGATGCTAATTTATCCCTTTTCACAGTCAGTGAGTTTGCTTATGGCAATGAAAGGAAAACAAACAGTCAAACATCTTCAAGGTCTAGTGCATAAATGTACCAGCACAGCTGCAGTCTGTGTGCAGGGCTGCCAGTGGAGGGGACAGCGGGGCTGCCTCATGGTCTGTGTGACAGGCACTCCGGGCTCACAGGGGCAGCCTGAGCCCTCTCCAGCACCTTTTCACATTTTGAGTGCACCAATAATCACGAAAGTAGAAGATTTGTGACCCTGGGCATTGCTGGGTCAGGGGCATCGTATCTCAGCAATGCCCATGACAGATGTGCAGAGCTCCCGCTGCCTCCTCCTCCTCCCCCTGAGCCCATGAGGATTGCTGGCAACGGAGCAGGTGGGAGGGTTGACTGTGCATGCACATTTTTAGCAATAAAACCACACTCATTTTCCAAGCTAGGATGGAGTCAGCAGCAGCTTGAGTCTCTGCTCACATCTCCCAGCAAACACAGGCTTGAGCAGCAGATGCCCAAAGCCAACCCACGGCAGGGACCCACAGAGGAGGGGGGCCTGTACAGCAAGAGCTGCTGTTGGGCCCCTGGGAGCAGAAAGGAATGATTTGGAGGCAGCAGGAGAACTGATAAAAATTTAAGGACAGATTAAGAGCCAAATGTTTAAGGCGGCATATTGGGAAATTCAGTAGGGACAGGCATAGGCTGTACTTTGTTCACAGCAAAGGGCCTATTTCAAATCTTCACCTTTTCTGCTAAAAGTTATTGCCAGTGCACACAGTGTGAAGTGCAGTGTCTCAAGGGGATCATGGCACTGTGACAGCAACAGAGAATTCTCTGGCAGAATGGCCCTGCCAGGCAGGAGGAGGAGGAGGAAAGGGCTCCATTAGCACATCAAAAGTATTGGGTGTGATTAGGAGTGCTAAGGATGTGGTTGTGTCCCTGAAGAGTCAGTGCCACTTTGGGATCAGAGAGTTTGGCAGGACAAGATGACAAGTGACAGCTGAAACCAGTTACAAAGGTGTTACTGGTGTTTGGGGAGAAACTGGGGTAGATCTCTGGCATCCCCTGCCTTGCTAAAGACAGAATATTTTTCCCACAGTGGTAGCTACACTCCTTCTCATGTTGCATCAGTAGTTCCCCACTTTAAAGTTCAAATAAATTCTTCCTTCTGCTTCTGACATGCTTCCCTGTGAATTCTAAAGAGAGAAATTAGGAATCAACACTTACCACTCTTTCTTAGACAAGTTATTCCCTCTTGGAGGTTGTTTAGGAGGATGCTATCCCTCCATAGGATTCAATGATCAGAAACTGGAATAAAACTGGGACATGAACCAGACTATAACTGTAGAATAATGAATAATTCTGCTATTCCTAACCCATGAAACACAAAGAGAGGTTTTTAGCATATGAAAGACTCCAGGAAAATGCATGCAGCCAGACTGCTAGCATTTATAATGTTCCCATCTCAGAAATGATTCCAAGGACTTGACTGAACAAGCTGATGACAGAAGAAGAGTGAGGAAGCAAGACTGGGATACAGCAGGAGCTCTAAAACTGCCTTGGAAAAGACTCAGAGCAAAGTAATGGGTTTTCAGGCTCCAGGAGTACAAAACTAAGCTCAGAGACCCCAAAGGCACCACAAACAGCAGATACAGGTGTTGATCTTTTTTGTTTTACTTGAGCAGGAGATGTTGTATCCTCAGCATGGTGATTCCTGCCTTCCCTCCAGTACAGCTCCTTTGGGCATGAATGGAAGAAAACTGACTGTAATTACCTCAGTTACCACCACTGCTCTCTTTCCCCCCACATCCTCTTTCTTCTGATTCCCTAGTGCTCACTTTGTCTAGATCATCCTCCCAGCCATAGAGGATGCAGGGTATTTTATCTGCAGCCGGATGGCAGGATGATCTTGTAATCCCCTTTTCCCCAGCATTTTCAGCGCTATTCTCTCTCTCATTCTCCAACGAGCTAATCCACATAGTTTACATCACCTCCCTTTTGGATACGTTTCTCTAGACATTTTGCAAGAAACTGTACTTAAGGAAATCCACTGGTGTAGGGACAGACAGGCAGCAAGATGCAAGTGTGAGATGCAAGATTCACGTACAGTACTAAGAAAATCCCCCCCGTAGCAGCCCCACTTGGCTCTCCTCCACTGCAGTGAGGTCCATTTATGAGATCTTTCATTCCTATCCAGGATGTCTTTTTGTTTCCAACCCTTTAAATCTGGCCCAGCCCAGCTGTTGAGCCCTGGAGAAAGCCTTTGCTGCTTGTTAGCAGTGTTGCTGGTTACTCCTCTGTGCTTGTTGTATCTTACTCCTGAGATCGACTTAATACCTTAAAACAATGCTTTTAGCAAAAATATCTGTCACTAAAAGGCCACTGCCAGAATTCAGCTGCACCAGGTGGGTCAAACTCTGCAGCAGGAATAAAAATCTAAATTTATTGCAATTTAAAGACTGGAGGATAGAAGGTTTAAAGAAAATGGAGAAATGATGTCACACCACAGATGATATGAAAAAGAAAGTCTCTATGGTACAGATTACTTCAGGGCACTAATAAAAATGATCAAATCAGTAGAAAGGATTTTAATAAGGACCAAAGAGAAGGCAGGGAGACAGGCATTGATCTGCAAAGGAGAAAAAAATAGTCTGAATATGTGGGTTTTCACAAGGATATGTTAAATTTTTAGAATTGAGAGTAAAGTCCCCACTAAGGAAGGACCTACAAGAGAACTTTTTAAACTGCATTGCTAATGAATTACACTGTTCTGAACTACAGTTTGCACTAAAAATGATAAACTGAGAGGGAAAAGTACAAAACATGTAAAAGAACAGCACAAAAGGGAGAACAACAAGTTCTGTTCAGCAAAGAACAGAGGGTCTCCTGAGCCTCCCTGTACCTTCACCTTTAGGGCTGCTGTGTTTCTCCAGCCGCTGAAATATTTCCTTTTTGGATTAGGACACTCTAAGGATCCAAAATCTCCCAGCAGAAATGCCCCTTGGCTCAAGGAATTGGATTACAAAGCACTGGCACAGGCTCGGTGATATTACATGGACTAAATAGCCACGATTTCAAGTAAATAAAACCACTCATGGGACAAAGTTTAGGAAGATAAATGGACAAGTTGTTTGTTCAGGTTGTCTGTCTCCTAATCAATAGCCCTTCTGGGACACAATTTTCTTAAAATCTGACCCTTCCTCTTGTATCTGAAATAATGAGACAAAAGCAAATGTCACTAGAAATTCCAACAAATAGATTTCATCCCAAGGCAGGCAGTGAGGGAGTCTGAGTAACTTTCAGAAGCAGTTGATAAAGAAACACAAAGGAGCTCTACCTCAGTCACCTGCAGTTACTACACCTGAACAGGCAGAGCAGCAAGTCCAGAACTGGGAATTTGGCTGCACTAGTTTGGGACAGAAAGGAAGCAGCATCACCTGCAAATGCAGATGTTCCTCACTGAACTGCTCACCTTCCCCAGTTTGTGAGCATTCCACAGGAACAATTTTCTGTTCTGCTGTGCAGGTATCTCTTTTACCTCCTTGCCTTTCCTTTCATCTGCCAGTTATCACAGCTGTAGGGGGTTATATCCAGTGCTAAATGCAGAACCATTCTGAATCAACTTCATCCAGGTTTGGGTTGCTTTTTTTTTTCTTTGGTTTAGTTATTTTTCTTTCCCCCAGAGAATAGTGAAAACACAGTTCAAAAGCTTTTTGACCTGTATAAAAAGAAACACCTGCAAACCCACAGCACCTATTCAGGGTGTCCCAGTGAATGTGTCTCTTCAAACACTGTGTTCTCAGTGTGCTGGAACCTTCAGCTCCTCTGACCTCTCCTTTTTCTTCTGCCTGGAGCTTTGTCTGCAACACTTCTTCATCTGAGCTACAAAGATTTCTATGTTATATGTCAAGGCAACTCTAGAAAGCTCCATAGTGACTGGAAATGTTACTTCTATGAGAGTGCATACTTCTATGCAGGAATTTGCATGATGCTCCATTTTTTTACATCTTGACAGCTTTGAAAAATACGTATTGATAATTTTTGTGTCATTCTGCTTTAGCAAAAAAAAAAAAAAAAAAAGAAATATTTTGTTGCTCTAGGTTTAAATCAGAGCTCAGGAAGGATTGTTTCTGAAGCAGTGATCAAGCACAGCCTGAAGTAGTGATTGCAAAAGGAGGTACATTTTTATCAGTATCTGCATGGTTTGTTGTAGACATGTGTCAGACGATGGCAAGGAAAGGGGACGTAACATGACAATTACCTCCATGTCATATGGGTAAAAGCCAGACTTGGAGCTGTTCAATATTCTGATAACATGTAAAGTAGCTACTCAGACTGCAGGAGGGAGAGATGGAAAAGGCAGCAGGTTAATCTCCAGCTCCTCTCAGCACACTGCTGTGCTCTGACTCATATAAGGCTTTGCTTGAGTTACCAAGCCCCAGGGAAGGAGGCTGGACAGTGGAGGGGTTTGTCAGGACACAGGAAGGTCTGCAATATTTGTGTACATAACACCCCTGCAAGGAAGCCACCAGCATTCTGCCAGGAGCAGAAACAGGCAACATGGTGCTAGAGTTTGTTACCTTGTCAACTAACAGAAAATTCAGGTTTTCTCCAGTGGATTTGCATCTTTGGGGTGATGTGCTGTTTTTCTCTGTGCAGGGGACCCAGAATAAAAATTGACAAAAAAAAAAGCAGACAAACGGGCAGAAATTATCTGTTATTTCTGAGCATTTAAATACAGTGTTTGTTTTTCCTACAAGTCTGTCAGCCTGCATCTCCAGCTGTGCCTTTGTCTTGCTGTGGGACATGAAGTTTGAACACTGCAGGGGTCCAGTGCTGAGAACCAGAGAAGGGCTCACCCAAACACAGGCTGGTTTGGTGGCTGTAGTGTTTGATTCACACGTCCATATAGAAATGATGAGGCATTAAAAAAACATAAACAACACATTTGGTATTCAGGTTGCTGCTTCTCTTGGAGTGCATGGAGTTTTCAGCCAGAGATTTCCAGGGAAAAGCAAAGTCTTCATCTGCCTCCACACCAGCCGTCAGGGGACGAAATCTGTGTGTGGAAAGGATGAGGCCACTGAGCAAATGAATAAATAAGTGTCAAGGTCTGAGAAGGAATGGCATAGAAATAATCCTCTTCCCTTGTAAATCTTTTGTTCCGTGCCAGTGAATTTCTTCATTGCCCAGGTCTTTGCAGCACTGAGCCCCCGTGAAATGTGTGTGTGTGGGAAGTGAGTTATTGTTCCTCTCTATCCACCATGGAAACACTGCTGGGGACATTAAGAGCTGAGGATACCCCCATGATCACCCCACCTGCTCGACTACTGATGCAGTTATGTGTTAATCCATGAAGGATGGCTGAGGAGCAGTCAGTGGAACCGCCTTTAATCCATATGGGTTGCACTGGATCACCCCGATTGCTTTGCAGGGGAGGCTCTTGCAGGATTGATGGGGCCTGAAGGATGAACAAAGGTCTCTGCCTGGCTTAAGAGAAGTAACCAGAGACCAGCCATAAAATGATAACTTTTGTACTGTGATAGTCAGGACTTACCTCTTCTACCTGCCCCATAACAGCCAGAGATATCACAGGCCCCTGGATGTCCAGGCTGCCCAGGCTGTCCTCTGGCACCAGGAAAACCTGGAGGACCAGCATTCCCAGGGTAACCCTTTGGACCTGGTTTCCCCAGCACAACTTCTCCTGGTGGGCCTGAAGAAGGAGAAGCACTGTAAGCTGTAGCACATCTACTTTAGCTGCTTCGATGTAATACCTCTTCTGTATTTTCCTCCATCCTACATGGCAGATAATTTTCTGAGTGTTGCTTCCTCATTCTGGTAGACAAATAGGTCCTGCCAGTTGGAAAACCTGTTCTGAATCCAAAGAACTATAGGGCTTATTCTTGACCTTAAGGGTGCCCAGCTTGGCTGAAAAAGGGTCCTGGTTATGAGAATCCAAAATCCACAACATGCCAATGCAGAAAATCACCTTAACCCCATGATCCATCCCAGAGTAACTGTTTTTTTGTGGTTTTACATCTCAATTATAAAAATGTAAAAGAATAACGACATGTTTGACCACACTCTCTTGATAGTGTCAGTGGCAAAGCTCCTGCTGTATGCCAGATCCTAACAGATCACTCACAAACCCTTACATGTCACGAGCTGAATTTTCAGAGTTTCTATCCCCAGAGAATTTGGCCTTGCATGCAAAAAGGCAGCAAAACTAAAATTCTCTGGGTATATCTCAGGTCCTTAAAGTACATCATCACCTGGAAATTGGCACCAGAGAGGAGAAGCTGCCTGGAATAATCTCTTGTGTCTTAGCAGAGAGGAACTGTCCAGGATGCTGCCAACAGTGCTGGGGAGAGGGGGGAGGGAGAAGGCCAGTCCACCCCACCACAGTGGTCCTTCAGCTGGTTAATGCTTTGAATCTGAGAGCTGGTGGGCATCAGATGGCTCTGCTGGGTTAATGCAAAGAGGTTATATTCACTCTACCTGTTCTGCCTCTGGGTCCTTGGCTCCCCTCCTCACTGGCTCCAGACATTCCTTTTTCTCCTTTGGGCCCCGGGGCACCTAATCAAAGATAAGAGATAAATGTTGCTTCACTGCATTTCAAATTTCACCCTGAATTGGTGCTCCTGCAGTCTCCCCACATGTTGAAGTGGAGTCACAGCCCTTGGCAACACTGAGAAACATCCATTTGCTTTAATTCAGTCTGGGCACCTACTCTCTTGCTGTGACCAAAAGGGCATTGATTTCTTTGATCCATTTAGCATTGATTTGCAGCCTGATATGGGTGGAAATGAACTTTTTTCACAGAGAAATTCACAGTGATAATGTTAGTGCACCAGCCTGAGGGTGAGATCCACCTCTGTGCTCTTCACATCGAGCAGACAAATCACAAAGCTGAACTGTCTCTTCAACCAGGTGCTGGTTAGTCAGGATTACTGTTTTTGTGTTAAATTAGTCACAAAGCCAGCACATCTCAGAGAAACAGGTACATTTTTAGAAAACACAATTTTTGATCGTTTTAAGATGAAAATATTTTGACCAGCCACGTCCTCAAGATGGTTTTACAGTGAGATTCATCTTGTCCCGTCTCCAGCTCCACAGGCTGGAAACATCTGCAGGTTGATACTCCCTTTTCTCTGAAGTGACATTTTGATAAGCTTTGCAGATACCAGATAAGGCTGACTAGTGCAGGAGTAAGGAGCTAAACAGCACATTTCTGCTTCCTCAGAGGTGTTAGGACACTGCTGAAACCAATGTTTTTCATTTTATTTTGACAGATAATTACTTGAGCTACTGCCAAACATTGTCTGTGAAACAGACACCTTCCCACTATTCACTCCTTCCTGTGCAACAACTGATGCCACATCTGAGATTACATTAATCTATTTCTTTAGTCATCTGTGAGTCTTTCATTGTTGAAACTACTGCACCAGAAATATTGCTTCAGTTGCTTCATGCCTTCAGTCAGTGTTTTCCAACACTCCTCATTTCTGTCCGAAGGTGATCTGTTCCACCACCATATGCTCACCCAAAGGGCTGTTTCTTTTGCCTTTCTGTAGGTAGAGCCTCCTGCCCTCTCAAATTAAACTGTCCATCCCCCAAAACCTCCACTGGCCTTCTTCTCAATGCAAAGCTTGAAAAAACAATGGGCTGCATCTGGTTTCTGCCTACTCTTTGAGAGGGGGTGTCTCTTCCTAGAATTGAGAATTCCAAAAGGAAAACAGCAATGAGATGAGATGATATCATGGATTATCTTTACAGTACTGCTTGAGGCACTGAAATGTTTAGTTAAAGTAGCAAAGATACAGTAAAAAATGTGTACAAAGGCTTCTGTCCATACCTCTTTCTCCTGGATACCCATCTTTGCCTGGCCGTCCAGGGATGCCGTTTTCTCCTCTTTCTCCATTGCTCCCAGGGGGACCTGGAGGACCTGGTGGTCCTGGTTCTCCTGGTTTTACCCTTTCTTCCCACATGGGAACTGGCTTCCTTGCGTGTTCATGAATGAATGAATCAAATTTCAACACATGAGCTGAGAAAGCAAGACAGAAAATTAACATTTCCTTGGCTGGGAAATTCAGAAGAGAGATAAAAACCAGAAGATGTTGTCTAAAAAGGTACTTAAAATGATCAGCTAGAGCTAAATAGCTGTCAGTCCAAACTGAGAAAGCCAGAAGATGAAGATGGGCAGCTGAGTCATGACTTTGCTGCCTGACCTTGGTCAAACCTTTATTCGTGCATCACAGCACAGGAACTTTATAAAAAAAGCATTGTCTCAAGAGGAATCAGCACATATCACCAAAAGAATTATTTCTTTCAAATTAGTTTCAAGCTTTCCCATTTAAGAAATAAAGAAGCCTCTGCAAAATACTAAAGGATGTTGCAAAGAAATATTTCACAGGTCTCTGTGCCAGTGCCACCCAATAAAGCAGCACTTAGAGCCTGCAATGGGACATTTGTTATGCACAGTGCTCAGCACAGCACAGGATGGAGGAGCTCCTGGGGTCACTTACAGCTTCATGCTGTCTCTCCTCTGATTTTTTCACTACTGGAGAGTCATAAAACCACAGAATGACAGAATGGTTTGGGTTGGAAGGGACCTTAAAGATCATCTCGTTCCACCCCCCTGCCACGGGCAGGGACACCTTCCACTGGACCAGGTTGCTCCAAGCCCCATCCAACCCAGCCTTGAACACTTGCAGGGATGAGGAGTCCATAACTTCTCTGGGAAACCTGTGTCAGGGCCTCACCACCTTCACAGAGAAAAATTTTTTCCTAATGTCTAAAATAAATCTGCTCTCTTGCAGCTTAAAGTCGTTCCCCTGTGCCCTGTCACTACAGGAACACGCTCAGGAGCTGGGCTGGTTGTACTCACTCTGAATCATCCGCTCACAAGCCTGGCTAACAAGCTGGTAAATTGTGGCCAAGGACTGTGGTTCTCCCTGAAATGAAGCATTTTTTTTTTTAAATGAAGAAAAAAGGGAAGCATTAATATCTTTTATAAAGGATCGATATCATAGTTCATGATAGCTTTCTGCACATTCATTTCCTCAGCTTGAGTTTCAGAGATATTAATTACTGTGAAATGCGGCTCTATTTATTTATCACAAAGCTCTGAAACCAGAAAATTGAAATTGGAAACATCAATAATTGCTTTTCTCCTGCACATCAAAAAACCCAGACCGAATCTAAATAATTACCGAAGCTACCAAAAAAAGTGAGAGCAAATTTCACCCTCAAATTTTATCAGAAAAGATGCTAAGTCTATAACTCAGTGTCCTGTGATATGTAAAACATTTAGTATGATCAGATATTACAACATCTTATCTTTGACTCAATCTTTTATGAATATTGATTCTTACTGTTACTGTATTCTGAATAAATCATATGTGAGGGGTCCTCTAGAAAGTTCGAGTAAAGTAAGGAAAAGTGATAAAAATGAAAAAAAAAATGCTTGAAAATAAACTCTGGCTCTGTATAAATTCATATCTAATGCACTGTGTACTTCCAGAAACATTTATAAAACATGCATGTCTGGCTGGATCACAGTGCAGAATACCCAGACTTTAAAATCTGCTCTGCACAACAACCAAGGGAGGGGGAAATGGAAAGTTCCACTGGAAAAGAAAAAAACAAAGCAAAAAAACCAAAGAAAGTATAGAAAAGGAAAAGCTGGTTGGATTGGAAGGAGAATACTTTTAAAAATTATAATACTGTGGCATTAACTTGAGACAAAAGCACCTCAGCCCCTCCTGAAGCCTAATTTGCATAAGCCAGTCTTGGCAATGAACCTCAGACTCCTAGAAAGTCACGAGGTTCTTATTTAACCAAAAGTCAGGATGAGAAAAACTTCTTTTCCCAACAAAACAACCTTCCAAGGCAGTGTGGATGCCTTGACCTCCAAGGTTCTGTGCTGGGGCACAGCTGACAATTATTCCAAATGAATCCTCTCATGCAGTGCATTAAAACAGAACAATTCGGTGAAGCCAAGCGGGTTTGTTTTTTCCTTTTCAGCAAAGAATGGATTGTTCTGTTGACATTTCTGCTTCATTACTACAAATGATACTAAGGAGCTCCTGACTGCTGTGGGATTATTTATATCTCACCAGCACAGCCCGTGCAGGTGAATGAGAAGGCAAGAAACAAAAGGTACATGAAGTTATTCAGCACTAGAAGTTTGGCTCATATTTGTAAGCAAAGGTTGCAAATCAGGTTACCACATCCACTCTTTTAATTATAGGATACAGTGACAGTGTTACCTGGCACCAGAAAAACTCACTTTCTCTCCTCTTTCTCCTTTTGGACCTGGTAGCCCCTGTAGGGGGAAAAAAATAAGATAAAGAAGTCTAGAGAAAGGAAGAGCAGAAAAAAACCCCACAAAAATAAACAAATGGGGATATGGGTTACATTAGTGGGACATGGAGTACAAAGTTTGTTTCTCACAGTCTTGTTGTTTGCTTGACCTCATGACAGTGACTGGAAGAGCTTTAAATCCGTAAGAACATTTAGTTTTCCTTTTAAAGAAAAATAAGCAGTAACTGGAGAAGTGGCATAAACACCAACAACAGGGATGCAGAAATTTCTCAGATGCAATCTTAGAATAGATTTCCCAATAGGAGAGGTGGTTTTATCATCTGAGAAAAAGAAATACCTGTGGCATCTTGATCTGTGGCTGCACCTACAAGCCCAACACCGGCTATGCCAGCTCAGGACAGACTCCCTTGCTTAATTCTAGAATCTTACATGAGAAATTCATTTGGCTGTTGGATTTTGTGTAGCCTGTGAATCTACAGAAGGCAAAGGGAGGTGGGATTTGTCGAATGCTTTATCAACAGTTTAGTAGCCTGGGCTTTGTGTGTCCAGACACCTGCTTAAGAAGGACGAGTGTGAATTCAGACTATTCTTTAGACCCTGGGGGAGAGCTGCTGTGGGAACAGCTCGTTTCCACTCAAGTATTCCATGTCTTGGCCTTCTTTGAGACCCAAAAGCAGAAACTTACTGTTGGCCCAACATCACCCGGAGGTCCCTTCTCGCCACTGCTGCCTCGGGTGCCTGTCGCTCCTTGGAAACCCTGCAGAGAGTACAAATTAAAAATCCAGTTGTTTCCTTTCTTCTTTTTATGTTCAAGGAGCTCCAGGGGCACCAGCAGTAAGAGCTTAGAGGACTCTAGCAAGGGCACTGCAGCCTTAAGTTTCCTGTCAGTACCTCACCCATCCATGAGCCCGATGTTAAGAGGATATTGTGTGTGAGTCATGTTCACATCATTTCCTATTACTGTCTCAATTATGGCCAAGCCAGCAAAGCTGAGTTTTACCAACAAACTGCAATGTAGTTTATACCCTACAGGCTTTAGATCCTTCATTATATATTCAGATTTAGACATAGCCTAGAGCACAACCCGTTTCTTCAGCCTCCCCATACTATGTGGTTGTTTTCTTTTTCCTTTAAGACCTGTGTTGGCTTCTAATACTTTTCAACAGTAACAGCAGCCTAGAGAGTGGGAAGTGGCCTCTGTGGTCATCTCCTCTTTATCAAGTTTCTGTGTCATTTGGAGACTTAAAGGGAAGAAAAAAAAAATTAACCCAAATCCAACTAGTAAAAATTTATTGTTTTATAATTCTCCAGCTATTACATTTAAGCTCAGTAGAGATTAGCAACTGTTCTGAACAGTGAACATAAAAGGAGTCTTCAAGGCACCAGAACAGCTTTCAGAGCCTCCTCTGAAGGCTACAGTGCTTTCCTTGTGTTCAGAAAGCATTGTCAGCTTCACAACTTCCCAGGATGAGCAAGTCAAAGTTATGAGCTGAATTCAACCTTAGCTCCCATAAATAACTTAGCACAACTGCTGCCAAATTCCTTGTAACTGAGCAGTGAGACACAGCTGTGAGAACCAGTAACTTATCAGGTCCACCATCCATCAACTAAAACCAAATCTGATTCAGTTTCCCATGTAAAATGAAGTGTACCTGTGGTGCCTTCAAATTAGCAGATGTAAATCAATAGATCTTAAGGTTCTGCTGCTCTGGGCACAGCAGAGTGCAGTACACTTACCTGCATCCCTGGCAGCAGGTATTGGCAACAGTGTGGGGAGTAAACCTTTCCCACCTGCCTCCATCCTCCAGCTCCTGCTGATTTCAGTCTAACAAGCCAAATTACCTCAAACTCAAGCAACAGTTGGAAAACAGTGGCACCAGGAAAGCCAAAATAGCAAAACAAGCATCTCATTGCTGGGATAAAGCTTCCTCAGGGCTTGCCAGAAGAAGCCAAGGTTTTTCTTCTTACACAGAGAGTGGCAGGGGAAGTTGTCACCTGCCCAATGTGTCAGATATTCCCCATGGTGCCCCAAGAAGGGTTTTTACCCTGACACTTCCAAGAAAAACCCCAAGATTCTGCTGAGGAAGAGATTCTGGCGTGGATCACTCTTAATGAGTACTCACCCTTGGTCCAGGAGGTCCTGGAGGCCCAGCTGTGCCTTCTAGTCCCCTCACCCCCTGCAAAGCCAAATCCAGTTATTTACTAATGAAAGAATTCTGACAGACCTCATAAGCAGTGAGATGGTTTTTCCATGTGCTGCTTTTAACAGGAACTTGCTAAGAATGGGTAAAAAAATGCATCTACCAAACAGCAAGAAAGGTGGCACCTCCTCAAATTTGGCCAAACCTGAGATGACCCCATTTTTTGACCCAATCCCTCTGGCTTTGTGAAAAGACTGTTCACTTCTGCACTGAGTGCATTGAGAGAACTGGATGTTTTGGTACACTCACAGCAGATTTTTAGGCACCTGTAAATGAATACTCAGAGGTGAGGTGTTTTACCTTTGCACCTTGAAGTCCATCCCTGCCTGGAGCTCCCTGCACACCAGGAATGCCCTGTGAATCAGAATTGCTGGATAAAGTTGGCATCTGATTATCATTACCCTAATTCATCTTGTGACAGTGGACAGAAGAAAAAGATAGAAAAAGAAATAGTTTTAATTTCTTTAAACAGAGCAAAGACTGTTATCTCAGCTTTAATTCTACTATATCTAGCTTCCAGATAGGTCTGTCTTTCTTATCCCAACTGACTCAGTTTCCCTTGGGAAAGTGATGACATTGCAAAATGAAAGGCAGTTCCCAAGCAGACAACAGCAACTGCTCTATGGCTTTTCAGTTTAAAATAGTTACTGGGACAAAAGGGCATATCTTTGGGACAAGTAGAAGAAATGGTGTCTTTCATTACCTGCATGCCAGGACTTCCAGTGTCTCCTTTCTCTCCTTTAATTCCTGGTGGTCCCTTGGATTAAAACAGAAGCATTCAGTTAGCCACATGGCAGCAGCACCCTTTAAGGCAAACAGCATCCTGCTGCTCCACATCCACATCCCAGGTTGTTCCTGCTCCCTGCAGTGTTCCAGGGTAATTTGCAGCCACAGCATGTGCGTGGGGATTCTGCCATCCCAGACATGTAGAAGCTACTCCCTGCCAAGCAATGATGATCAGTGGAAAGGAAAGTGCCTGAATATTCATAGAATATCCTGAGTTGGAAGGGACCCCACTGGGCTGTTTTCAATAAAAGCCCATTAGTGAGAATCTGGACAAAAGCAGGCTTTGGCCAGAATGAGCAAGTGTAAGGCCTCATCAGCATAAAAATTATTGATTGTCATCTCTCCCTGGTGCAGCTGTTCAGCTGCTGGTAAGGATGATGTAAATACACAGATCACAGCATTGAGACACCCATTTCTGAGGCATGTTCTCATTGCAGAGAGCAAGTAACAAAAAAAGGCAGTGGAAGAGATCACATACCACAGGACCTTGAACTGTGATTCCTTGGGAACCTGGAGAGCCTTGCTGGCCACTGGGACCTGCTGGTCCTACTTGTCCAGGTGGGCCTGGTTCACCCTAAAACCAAAGACAAGAAAACAATCATAAGGAAAGGAAGTGTTTAGTGGCTGCTCTCCTCATGGGCTGCACTGCTGACCTGGTTCAGCATGAACCATCCACAGGATTCAAGACAAATTTGGGACAGTGAGGGCATCTCTAGTAACCTCAACTGCCTTTGCCTTTTAGGTCTGTGGTTTTGGTTCATCTGTCATGAGAGCAGAGAGCAAAGCTGCAGAGGGTGCCTTGCAGAACATGATTCACCTTCCCAAGCAGCAGGTCATTCCTGTTATTCAGGATGGTCTGAGAACAAAGGGAAATGTTCCTTAACCCGTGGCTGAGATCTGCATCCATTCCCATTCCTTCCCCAGAATCCTTCCCCTCTAACCATGCTGCTTTCCCAGAGGTCATCCCAAAGAAGGTGACCAGTGGGCTGCTCTGGCTCTGCCCTGTGTTGATCCATGGAGCCATGAACACTTGCACCAGGGTTTGCTGCCATCCTCGAGGTGTGGGGACTGAGACCCAGCCATTCCTCAGGGCTCCTCCTGAGGGCTCTGTGTGGTTCTTGCTCTGCCTCCCTCCTCACATTGCTCTGCCCCAGAGCAGTACCAACCTGTCTAGTCCAGAGTCTTGGCACCCAGAACAAGCACAGCACAAAGAGTGACCATTTTCCAGCACGGCTGCTCTCAGAGGACATTGCTGACCACGTACATTGCCTTAATTCAGCACAATTGGGCTCATCATCTCTGTTTCCAAAGCCCAACTGAGCATTTAATTCATAATAAGTGATCCCATCCTTCACAATGCACCATTAAGGCTCTGTTTGGGCTCAGCTTGGTGCAGTGAGACAGTCCCCAGCCCAAAGAGTCCAGCTCAGACCAGGAATGAACACACCCAGCTGCACTAACAGAGGGTCTGCACTCCTGCTCCCACACAGCCTGAAGCAAACAAAGCCAGAAGTAGTGCTGAGTATCAGGACTCACCTTGGGTCCTGGCTCCCCCTGCTCCCCCTGAGGTCCTCTCCTCCCAGGGCTGCCCTGCCAGTGGGACACAAAGAACATCATCATATTTATTGCACTGTAGCCAGGAGCCTGGGGGACAGAACTTCGTGCACTTTGCTGCACACAGTGAAAGGTGTTTCCTGCCCCACAGAAGTCACATCAAATAGGGACAAGCAGAAAATTAATCAAGTCATCCAGGAAATATGGAAAAGGGAAGAAGAAAGGAACATCACACCCTCTTGGTGACCAGCAGCGGGAACTCTGCGCTCACCTCCAGCAGGGAGAGATGGAGTTTCAAACTTTTCAACCTCCCTCCAATTCTCCCAGCAAATCCATCCTGAGACAACATCACATATGGACATAGGAACACACTTGAGAAGAAAAAGGAGTGCTAACACCTACATACTTTTGGCACTCTGTTGGGTTTTATACTGTCACCCCGAGAGCAGAGACGTGCTGAGATCAGGGACAGCAACCAGCTCTGGGAGACCTGGCTCAGCTCTGCCTAACTGCTGTGTGGGGAAAAGAAACAATCCTTCTGGCATGAACTAATATTGTGTGAATTTTTGACATCTGAATCTGAAAGTTTCTATTCCTAAGTCTAAAAAAACCACTGGATTTGTTTGAACTGAGAAGCACTTTGGGGAAAGGTGCTTTCAGAAGTGCCCAGAAAGTCATTTCAAAAGTCAGCTGGATCTGGTCAAAACCCCTCATTATGGCAGCAGTGAATACAAGGTGGGACATAGTCCTGCTAACTGGAATTTTAAAAATAGCAATGAGTGCTGTTGTAACTGCAGCAAATTACCAAGGGTTTAGTGGTGTGAGGATAAGGTTTGTGTCGAAAGCTGATTTCCTCTAATGCTTTAAAGAGTACTGCTCTTTAAGGAGTCGTCAGTGGAGATGCTCAAACCACAGGGCAATGCAAGTGGTAATTACGCACTTAGGATATTGGAGCAAACTGTGACAGTGGAGTGTGCTGTTAATTAAACTTCTACCAGAATGAGCAAGTAATTACTCTGCAATGAGAAGCTGTTCCTTGCATGGAACTGAACTCACAGCTAAACCACAGGGCAATGCAGGAGGTGATCTGAGACCTTTTCACTTAAGAAAGGAGGCAAATGCTTTTTTTAATGGTTATTTTCCAGGAGAAAAGCAACTGGAGTGGTTGAATTGAGGTGCTCTGGACAGACTGTCAGGTTTCAGATGTTTAGTGCAAATAAAATGTTTTCCCCCAAACTTTCAAAATGCAAATTTTTTGATAATTGCTTTCTAGTGTTTAACTAAAATATTTTCTCCTGCGATTTAAGCCCATGGTGACTTTCCTGCATCCATAATGGATAGGGTAGAATACTGCATTTGCCCTTTTTTCCTGAGCATATTACATATGTAATAACTGCTTTCTCTTCCCCCTCATTTCCTCAGGGTTTTCTCACAAGAGACATTCACTGAAAAGAAAGAGAGCTTTGGGGACAGACAGGGTTGCAAAGTCTCCCCTTTCTCTTTACACTGCCCACCCACACAGACACTTAAAACAGTCCAGTTTAACATACTATCCACCTAGGAAGGTTTTGTGGTGGGTTGAGGTTTTTTTTTAAATTTAGAGAGTTTCAGAGCCTACAATCCATGAAATCTCTGCAGGCACCAAGGGTGACCTGTCCTCCTCTCCTAAGAGGATTAACGTGGTACCAGGAACTGCTCAGCCTGTTCCCAGCTGCAGCTGTTGCATTGCCAGCTCACCATCTCCCTGTTTCATCAGCATCTGAAATCTGAAGGGCAGCTTTCAGACTTGCCCTGGCACGAGTAGGACCTCAAAGCTCCCCGAGATAGGATGAGAGGAAGTGGCCTCAAGTTGCACCAGGAGAGGTTCAGAATAGGTATGAGGGTAAATTTCTTCACCAAAATGGTTTTCAAGCACTGGAACAGGCTGCTCAGGGCAGGGGTGGAGTCACCATCCCTACTAGGATTTAAAACGTGTACACGTGGCACTTGGGGACATGGTTTAGTGGGCTTGGCAGTGCTGGGTTAATGGGTGGATTCAATGATCTTAAGGACCTTTTCCAACCTGATTGATCCTGTGACTCTAAAGCTTCATGGAGCCCCAGGAGCACTTCCCTCATACCCGTAATGCCCCAAAACCATGAAGCTACAGCAACCCATGTGATATTCTGCATGGAAGGGTGAACTCACAGGAGGCCCTGGAGGTCCTGGCAAGCCTGGACGGCCAGAAGTACAAGAACAGGCAGGAGCCAAGGTAGGGCAGGTCTCCTCATCCCTCTGAAATGGAATCAAACCAAAGAGTCATGAGCAGCTGCATAGCAAGAGCAGGGGGGGATCACAAGTAACATATTCAGTGTTTCAAAATTCAGTCTTTTAGTTAAAAAAAAGCAGATTTTTTTTTTCTACTCCACTGAGATTTTTGTGAGCAATAGAGTGCTTTATTTTTCTGTCAAATAACAAGTTAAGACAAAAAAACCCCAATGAACCATCCTTGCCTGTAATGTGCAAAACACATACTGGGAGATAATTTTTCTCCTTGCTAAGTATTTATACACGCCATAAAGCACTTTTCTGTGTCGAGAAGAAAAGTGCAAGGAAGAGTGGGAGATGTTGTGCCTCAGGGCTGGGATGGCAGCAAAGCTGCAGGGCTGTCAGGGCTGCTGCCACGGATGAGGTTGTGACAGGAGGCACAGACACTGCACCAGGATTTGGTGCAGGATTTCTTTTTGAAGCAAACATAGTTGTGTTTACTTCACCAAGAAACACACCGATGTTATTCCCAAGAGAAAAGGAAAAAAAATATTTTCCCTCCTGCGTCTGTCAAAATCATTCACAGTGTCAGTTCAGTGCCGTGGAGTTGTTCCATCATTCCCAGTTTCCCATCAATAAGCTGAGTGGTCCCTCTTGTCTTACCAGTGCAGGGAGATCACAGCATCTGTCTTCCTCTGCCCCTGTGCTGCTGCACAAGATCTTCAAAGACTGCAGCTGGAACTGGGAAAAAGAGAGAGTTTGATAAGAAAATACCATTGGCACCCACCATCCATCACCAAATCTCATGAAGTTCAAGTGATAAAAATAATCTTCAGTGATGATTTCCCAGGACTCTTCCGTGTGATCCCAACTATAATTGTGCCACAAAAAAACCACAACATGAAAAGTATCCCCAGATATTGAGTGTTCCCCAAGCCCTCAGGTCTCTGTCTTGCTAAGCAAGCCAAGGAGCAGCTTCACAGCAGCAAAGACAAGTCTCCAGTTTACTCACAGCCTTGCAATAGCAGCAGGTTCTCAAGTAATTGGGCTTCAGCATCACCAAAATGTGAAAGCAGACTTTGATTTACTCCCCATGGAGATAAGAGTAAATGTGGCAGCAGCATTTCCCAGGGCAGATGTGATCCCTGCCCAAGAAATCCCAACCTGTCTCTCTCGCTGCATCCCTAAAAACCAACACGTCTTCCCATTCTGATTAACAAAGGAGCCCACAAAACCAAACAAAATAATGAGGCAGAGGTTATTTTTTCTTTCACTGACACCATTTCTCATCTCATGGTGACAGGCAGCATATGGATATAGATGAGCCCTGTAGATCAAGTGGCATTTAAAGATATCTTAAATTAAATGAGGCTCCATGATAACCAGTAATGAGACACTCTGTCTTCTCAAGGGCAGCAGAGCTGTGGAAGATGTGAAACATTTCTGGGCTGGAATGGCAGTGGGAGTAGGGGCAGCACAAAGCTGTTCATTACTTGGCTAGACCTGCCTAGTGAGCTGCTGGCAGGGAGAATTTGGGAGGGATGGGGAAAGCACAGATTCCTGCCTTCTTTGCCACAGACTTGTGATCAAATTGCTACAGAATTTATTTGGGAATTAAATGAATAATTTTTGAATACCAATGTCAGTTGATTTGTTTCACAGTGGACCCCAGAGTTTACAGGCATTTCCAGTGTCCATTTTTTTCCAAATATATCTCAGTTTGCAGCTGGGAAGGCATGTGGCAGTTTTTAAGTGCTGCCTTAAGGCAAGGGGAGTTATAAATCACCTGATGAACTATTTTCCCACGGACTTCTAGATCTAAAAGCAGAGCCAAGGAGTAAAACCTTCACATCAGTGGTGAATGATTTCCGACAGCCCCAGCAGCATGTTGTGAGTGATGAACTTGTCACCGATTGTGCACATAATTAACAGTCCTGTTTTGGGGAGTAAGTACAGAACAGACTGCCAGGAGAAGGCATACAGGGGTGTTTTTGCCCTGAGGACTGTGCACTGGGCTATCTCAGGGCAGGACACTGAGTCCACACGTTCCCTTGTCCTTTCCCCTGGCAGGGAGCAGCTCCCTGCAGCGCTGTGTGAGGGGGTCAGGACAAACCCACAGGCTGGCACACACTGTTTGGGTTGTTTTCTTTTCCAAGCAGCAGCTGATAAAGCATCTCTATACTGAAGATTATTCTCCTTTCATTTGCATGCAGATAGACAAGTCCAAACACACTGGAGACTGAGGCACATCCAGCCCTGCTGCCTTCAGTCACCAGCATTTCCCAACATCACTCCGTGGGGGCTGACGAGCACAACCTCCCCTTGCAGAAGCAATTCCCAAACCCTCCTGTCTCCTTCAGCATCTCGGTGCAGGAGCTGCGCTTCCCCAGTCCCCAGAGGATGCAGCCAGCAGAAGGCACCTCTGGGACACGCTCACGCTGCTGCTTGTGATCACCATCCCCAAACCCAGGCAGGAGGCAGGAGGGACGAACACGCTCTCCCGGTGCTGGGAAAGCTCATTAAAATCACAGGGATCAGCGGGATCAGGGCACGGCTGTGCGTCACAACGGTGTTGGGAGGCATTCAGAGAGACAGTGCTGTGAGATGGCTCTCCTCTCCATCTGCCCACACCAGCCAGATCCAAAAGGAGCCCCCCCGTCCTCCAGCAGCACACAGCTCCAGCACTCACCGGTGCAGACCCGCTCCTGGGTCCTCTGGTCCTGGTCACTTTTCCCAGCATGGTGAAGCCGGCGGTGGAGATGCTGCCGAGGGTGTTGATGGGTTTCTCTGTTATTTTCTTACAGTCCAGATAGAGTTTGATCTTGAAGTGGCTCACGGCCACGTGCACCTGGGCAGCAGGTGGAAAAAGGTGTGTTGGAGCTCTGCGAGGAGATGAGGGAGCCTCTTACAGACAGTAATGCCTTCTGCCCACCTCCCAGACTGCCTCTGTTGATCCCCTCACCTTTCCTCGGGAGAAGCCTTTCTGGACCTGTGATATTAAATACCTCAGTCTTCAGAACTAGCTAAATAATGACCCTGCCCACAGATACTGATGGAAAGTGCTCGTTGCACATTTGGGTGCAATACCTTTTCTCTGAGGACCTAGATAGCCAAAACCCCCACCCTGCTATGAGTGAAAAAGTGGCTTTCTCACAAAGCTGGATTCTTTTTTTTACTTTCTTCCAGCACTAAATGATCACCAAAATCCGAAATTGAAAAAAAAGAAAAAAAAATTGATTTTTCATTTTCCCCTCATTATTAAGACCTAAAAAACACCTCGATTTTGGAGTTTCTAGAGAAAAAGGGAATCAATATGTGGAAATTATGTTTTGATCACGAGATAAACCTAAATGCTTTACAATTATAACTTTCAGCATATCAAAGAGGTCTGTCAGTTCCCTGGCAATCGGGATGCAAAGCATTTGGATAATCACTCCTCACTTTGAACAATACACATTGCTGGCATAACACTCCCAGATCAGAGTGGGATTGTGAGCCACATTTCTCCCTCCTTTGATAAGGACCTTATGAAAGCTCCCATAGAATATCTTCTTCACTTCCTGCTGGTCAAAGAAGACTTCCTGTAAATCAGCCTTGTAGTCATGATTGAAATAGGTCAAGGATTTCTTACTGGCTACAGGGGAAATAGGACAAATAACAGCTTAGAATTAAAAGAGAAATTGATTTCATCCACAGACACAATAGTAAATAATTAGACTTAAATAAGGTGGAAGATTTCGTATGCTATCATGAAATACTTCTAAACAATGGAAAACAATATGTAAAAATAAAGACTAGGTTACAAGTAGAATGAAAATATGTCTTTTAATTGCACTTCAAGGCAGTATTTTAAATGCAAGGAAGGCAGCAACGGGGAATCTTCCCACAAAACCACCACTGAGTAACAAAACCATTAAAACTTTCCAAGTGAACGCCAAAGTGAGTTCTGCTGCTTGCAAAATGCATGCAAATACCTGAATTTAATGCATTCAACAAGAAAGCTTACGGTCAAGGTTAACCCCCAGGAGAGGCTGGAAGTCCTCGTCCGTTATCTGCCACACGGCAAAGGGCTCCTTGGGGGTGTCGGGCAGGAGGCGCAGGAGGATGCTGATGGTGTGCTCGGGTGGGATGGCAAAGAGGTGGATGTCACTGCAACGAGACAAGCCAAGGAAACATCAGTGACTTAAATCAACAGGCAACATCCTCCAGGCAGGGCTCATCCAGCCTGTCTCCTGGGCAGGGTGGCCTGGAAAAGCTTCACTGCCGAGAGTTGATCACGATACGCGTGGAAAGAGCCTGGACCCTGTTTGTACATCCCTCTCAGACTGCTGAGGTTTGTACTGAGCAATGAGCACTCGTGGCCTTCCCCTTGTGCCTGGGGGATGCTCAGGTCAGTGTCAGTCCATCACTGCCAGAGCTGCCTTAGGGAATGCCAAGGCACAGCGAGTGCAGCCTTAACGCTTTCCAAAATAGAGCCCAGCAGAGGCTCACAAAACACACCTGCCAGGTTGCAAAACACTACTCCAGGTCTCCTTTTCAAGAAGGGGGAATGATTGCCATATATCATGGGGTTAATCTTTAAACATTGGCAGAACATTCTTGGCTTAGGAACATGGTTTAGTGGTGGACCTGGCAGCATTAGGTTAAGGGGTGGACTCGATGGCCTTAGAGGTTTTTTCCAACCTTAATGATTCTATTAGTCTAGGTCAGTGTAAATACCCTTCAGGGATAAACACTGAGCCCACAGAGAAGCCCCCACTGGGTCCCCACATCCCAGCTGCAGGATTTAGGCTCAGCAGCAGTGAGAGGATACAAGGCAACTGAGGTAGGTCAAATTGGTTATGCCTGAAACATGCCTGTAATCTGAAACAGGACACATTTGCATGGGCATATACACAACTCATTAACCATCTTTTCAGGACTGAATCATAAATAATACAAGGTTTTTCTTTCTTTTTCCATTTCTAAAGGAGTAATGTCCTTGGAATGGCATCTATAGCAGCTGAACAAAAGGATTTGCCCATCATTTTCTGAGTATTTAGACCAAAGAGTTCTCTGAATCTCCCTCACTCTGTTTACTCTAAGAAGCTTTGCTTCTTAAACTAAGATTAAGCGGAGCCACTGCCTCAGTAATTAGACTTTAAACAAAATAGCAATGTCAGGAGTCAGATCACTCCTGATTCATAATCATAAAAAATGAATGAGGTCATGGGAGCTGCCTGGCCTGCTTGGGACCCTGCAGAGACGCTTCCTACACAGTGAAATGGGGTCAAGTCACAACCCAGAGTCAGTGGTTACTCCCTCTCATCAATACAGCCTGAGCTGCAGAGAGCAGCTATGAGAGTAATGTTTTCTAAAGCAAAGATCTCTCTTCAAACCAGAGATGTTGGGAGAAGGGATTGAAAATGAAAATGTGACCTCAAACTGCCATCACTGAAGAGTAGGTGGCTGTGGACAGAATGCCTAAAGAATGGTGCAGTGTCCATACATGACATGATCCTGATGTCCATCACAGCAACTAACACTGCCAGAAAAAGTGATTTTGTGGAAATGAAAAACATCACTGTGAAAATGTTTGGCTACACAAAAGATGCAATAAATACTATTGTGTTCCCTTAACTTCTCTGTGACATGTTCCAACTCGTCTTAAGGAAAGTCAGAGGTTTATTTATAAATACATTAGGTAAAAACCATCTGGCATTCTTTTCAGTCTGCCAGTGGTTTGATTTAGCTCATCTTTATCATTTTGTTTTGAAGTTGCCAGGGGGGCTGCATCATCCCTCCCTAAATCAGTGACCTTCCTTTCCCGTGCACAGAGCTAATGTTCATGCATGAAGGTGACACCAGTCACAGCTCTGCTCCCACCTGGTCCTCTGGGTGAGCTGAATGTCTCTGAACAGGGTGAAGGTACGGGAACCGCTGAACACGAAGGGCTCCATGGCCACGCCTTTGATGGAGGAGTATTCCTTCTCTACTAAGCCAAAAACTTCCATCATGTCAAATCCTGGAAGGGACAAACAGAAAAATCAGTGATTAGAAAAAAAATGCAAAAGAAGTGAGTTTGAAGAGCAGGTAGAATTAGCATGGAGAAGGCAATAAGTGTAAATGCATGGCAACATGACAGCAGCAAGGCTGTCCAAACTCCAGTGTACCCCACAAGTGGCAGCCAGGGAAAATAAGTTTGTGTCTGTATCCCCTGTGCACATTGGCTGTATTCTCTTCCTCTTGGAGGAGAGTGGACTAAAGATGGAGACTTTTACAATTGTGTTTTCAAATCTTCAGAATGAAAAACAAATGAGATAGACGTTACTCCAACAATTTCTCCTTTTCAACTAGACACAAAATATTATCTTCAAATGACATGGGATCAGTCCAGTAATTGCTAGCAGGGAGAGACAATTATTTCTGCTCTGAAATGCCTTATATACGAGAGTCAGAAACTGAGGAAAGAACTTTAAAATATGAGCATTTCCATTTCTCTCTATTTTCACCAGACACCCGAGGGTGACCTGCCTCATGTGGTTTACAGATTCTCCTCTGACACCTCCGACATCGCCTCCCTGGCTCGTGCAGCTTCATCTCTCCCAGCTCCAATTAAAGCTCCAAGTCATTTTTTTCATTTCAGTTTTCTGTTCAGCGAGACAAGATCTCACAATTTGGATTCTTTCTTAGTTTATCTCAGTTTGCAGCAGTCTGGGTGAAGGAGATGGTTCCTTCTTTAGCAAATGGAAGGGCTACAGCTTCATTTCAGTGAGGTGCTTTCAGTCCAGATTCCCTCACCCTTTCACTGTTTACAGTCTTCTGCAGTTTCTTGCCTTGAGTTTTTCTTTTGCCTGGGGGTTGGTCCAGGATGCTTTTATTTTTATTTTTTTTTTTTCTTCATTTTCCAACAGTACTAGGGAGTTTGCCAAAGTAAATTACCTACTTGAGGGCCATTAATCTCTGATATGGAGCTTCTGGCACTGGAGCCTCCTTTAGGAGGTGCAAGTGTAAAGACTGAAAAGAAGACTTGAGTCACAATTACAAACATATTGTAAAATAATCATATTGTCATCATAGAATCATGGAATCATAGAATGACTTAAGTTGGAAAGGACCTTAAAGATCATCTAGATCCAACCCCCCTGCCATGGGCAGGGACGCCACCCGCTAGATCAGGTTGCTCCAAGCCTCATCTGAGCTGACCTTGAACACTTCCATGTATTCCATCACACCATGAATCTGCCATGAAATGGCTTCAGTGATCTACTTGTCAAGGAGGAGAAGGAGAGGTCAACACTTGTTGTGGCTTTATGATTTGACTGCTTTGGCTTCTACATCCACAGACTGGGCAACAGTGCTGAGAGTCTCCCAAGGGGGGATGCACATCCCTGTGAGCTGGGAGGGTCAGGACTGGGAGCAGAGCAAAGATGAAGTGACTCAGCCACAGAGTAACCAGAGCTGAGACCTGGAGCCAGTTTCTTGGTCTGAACTGTATCACAAAATGCTCTGGGAAGGAGGTGATACCACTTTATAAGCAGAACTAATCACTTTCTAAGTAAGAAATTCTTACAGCAACCCCAACAGCATGAACAGCTGCTGTGGCACAGACAAGAGAAATGGGAACTCACTGCCCTTGCAAAATCCATACAGCCTGGCTGCAGAGAGCTCCTCGGGCATCTATCCCTCCTCCAGAGGATGCAAAGGTGATCCTGGGGACAAACTGAGAGGTTTTGTGTTTGGCAGACTGAGGAGCCTGCATGAGTTAGGAATTTAAATCCTCTTGACATTCAATGGCTGTTTGAAGCTACATTTCCTTAAGGCCCATGAAAATCCTGGTGTTAAACATTAACAGCAGAGAGCATGAGCTGGTGGAGCACGAGCCATTGGGAATGCCAGCTGAGGTATTGCAGAATATTCTTCTACCTGATAAAGGATATTTTCCAATTTTGGTCCTCACATTTCTCCCCTCCGACCCCCCTCAGCTTTTGTGTGTGTTTCAAAAGCCAAGACCAGTGGTGTGTTCAGTCACAGCCCAGCACCACCAGGGCTTGATCTGCTACTGTACCTCGTGTGGAGCCCTCGGCAGAGGTGATGGTGGGGCAGGCTGTGAGAACAAAATAAAAGGGAAAAACTGTTAGAGGGAAAAAAAAAGGCAGGAAGGGGTTATGGAAGCAAAACAAACACAGTTCCTCTAGACAAAGCAAAGGAAAACCACAGAAAAACTCAGAATATTCCGCAGCTTAAATCAGAGCCTGGACTTCAACTTTGTTTATATATTTATGGAGAAAGAGAGAATTTATGCTTGTGCAAACTTAAAAGTTGCTTCTTGGCTTACCCATCATAAAAATAAAAATACTGTCTTTCATCATCAAACATCTTCGTGATCACTTTCTTTTGACTGACTCACCTGGCACCTTATGATATGAAATACAAGGGAGCATCATGTTTGGCAAGTTTCCCCTTAAAAACAGACATCAAAGTACTTTATTTTTTTTTAAAACAGTGCCTTGGCGGTGTTGTAAAAGAAAGATATCAAATTTTGTACCTGAAACTCAAAATACACACAGCAAAATTACATATCTCAACTTGAGAGTTTGCCTTTTGAATTCTTTAGGAGAAAACTCTTTGGGAGTTTTGGCCAAGTTTTGCAGGATGTGTTTCAGAAATTCCCTTGATGAAACCCCTGAGATGCCACAGGACAGAAAGCAAAACCAGAGGTGCAGAGACTGGGATGTGAAGCTGGAACAGGAGGCACCAGGGTTATGAGCTCTCTGTTTAAAAGGCTCAGGTGAGGGGGTGCTTTAGAAAACAGCTCACGGATGTTACTTTCAGTTTTCTGCTGCCACGTAAATCCCAGGCCATGGATGCCAGATGGAGCTGGAACAAAGGGGAATGCTTGACGCAAAATGAGAAAAGTCCCTGAAAATCAAGGACACTTGACAAGATTGGCTGTTTCACAAACGGTTTTCTAGGTCATCAGTATAATAGAATCTAGGAGATCATTACACTGAGGCTTTGTTGTAGCCTTGCCATTCTTGCATCAATGACATTTTGTACCTCAGCAGAAAATCAGGCCTTTCAATTTTTCATACCTCACTTTTGTAAAATACGTAAGAAATTTAGAGGGAGTGACTTACCCTCCCCAAGAGACCCGAGATTCCTAAGTCTATAGGAGTGTCAATGCCATTCTTCAGGATTGAGAAAGGGCACCCAAACCTATGACTCTGATAGCCATGAGACTGCTGAAGCCAGGATTTAAACCACAAAGACTTACAAGTTGCCATGACCTCCATTGTTCAACCTGATGCTTAGCTTTATACATACATACCATAATTCTGTAGAACTGGGTATAAAACTATTGAAGAGATCTATGGAAATCAGTGAAAAAATCAGTGTCTGAATCTTGAGCCTCAAAACCACCTCTTTGAGCTTGACCCTGGTTGTGGAGCAATGTCCTGCATTCAGGGTAATCTGACTTAAATCTCCTACTTACACACTGCTCTTTCCCCAGCCTTGAGCATGGGGCATCCACAGCTCTCTGGACAACCTGTGGCAGGCCCTCACCAACCTCACAGGGAAGAATTTCTTCCTAATATCTAATCTAAACCTGCCCTTTGTCAGTGTGAAGCCATTCTCCCTTGTCCTATCACTCCAAGCCCTTGTAAAAAGTCCATATACAGCCTCCTTGGAACTGAAGAACGGTGAAGAAAACAAAAACCAAAATGCCCCCAAAGTCACATAAACAGGCTACAGACTTGTCCCTTTTCCAGGTATCTGGCTTTCTTGCCTGGGAGTCAGTGAGCTCATTCTGACTCTTGTCCAGGCTCCAGGGTCCCTCTCACTGACATCCCTGGCAATTCTCATCTCCTTCCCAGGCTGGTGGCACTGGGATTGCTCACAGCTCTTTGATCTGGCAATGCTCAGCTAAGGTGAACCATATCAGAGTCAGGGCAAGGATTCCTGACTTTGGCAGTTTCAGTTCTGCTTTGAAGATTTTTCCCTAGGCTTTCCAGCCTAGGATTCCTGCTGTCTTGTTATTCTCTTTGTTTTTTTTGTTTTTCTCTCCAAACCCCAGCCCAGTGCAGTTATTCACTGTACAATAAACATTCACTCCTGCAATGTCAGATCATTTCTCTGAATAATTTGGTTATATATCAATATTGGAGTCTTTTACTGCACATCCAACTATTGTCTCAGCATTGCTACATATTTCTCTCATTCTTCAAAAAAAGAGATACTTTATAAAACATGCTGAATTTAATACTTTTTCTATTGTCTTTTCAGCTTTCATAGCCAGGCAACTATATTAAATTCTACAAGGTGACTCATCAGCCTTATGGGAGGATTGTTTTCTGCTTGAAAGTTCACAGAACTTTTCCACAGTGATCTGAACACCTCAATAAACCATTTAAAAACTTAATCCAATATGTTCTTTGTTGGTTAAAAACTAACAATTTTTTCATCTAGGCTGCTTCATTCTTCAATCTTTACTTCCCTCAACAAATTTGAAAACTGAAATTTTGTTTGGAATAGTTTCAAATAGTCAAGAAAAGCCAGCAATTACATAATATCTGTATTCTAACATTTACTTCTTAATAACTTTTTATGACCCTGTAAATTCAACATTTCCTCTCTAATTCATTTCATAGTTTGCTTTATATCAGCTATGAGAACATATGCTCATTAAATTTAATAAGGAACTTTACAAGGAATTTTAATTTGAAGCATGTCATCCTCCTCTTTGCTCCATTTTGGTTAAGTTGTACAGAAATCCTATAAATAATATCAGTCTTTATACCAAATGAGTCTGATTTTAAGAAGTCCTGTGGTTTCTAGTTGTCCTTGGACAATCCCCAAGAGTGTCTGTCAATAACTAACTGACAGACCTGTTCCTGCTGCTCTGCAGAGCTCACACTGTGCTGTTTGCTATGGAATGAAAAACAACAACAGCAAAGTAGAACTTTGTAGGAGATCATTTACCCTCTGGTTTAGGTGGAATGAATCCTCGTATTGAAGGGAACTTAGACAGCACTGGAGCTGAAAGAGAAAACAATCACAGTTGTTAAGAATCACTTCTTATCATGTTGATAAGAATCACTAAGGTTGGAAAAGACCTCCAAGACCATCCAGTCCAACCTTTGACTGAATACCACCACGTCCACTCAACCATATCACAAAATGCCACCTCTACTTGCTTTCTGAGCATGTCCAGGGATGGTGACCCCACTGCTTCTCTGGGAACCATGTTCTGATGCTTAACCACTCTTTCAGTGAGGAAAGTTTTCCTAATATCCAAGCTGAACCTCCCCTGGCACTCCTTGATGCCACATGTGAGCTCCGTTATGCAGGACTGTGATCCCTGGCTCGAGACCTGAAGGGCCTTCACCCCTTCCCACTCATCCCAGAATTGTCTGGAGTACAGAAATTAGGGCAGGATTTTCACTTTTCAAGGCCAGTAGTCTACCCTGCTGAGCAAAACTCTGGCCTCAACCAGAGCCCAGTGTGAGTGAGGACATTATTGCCCCAAGAGGGACTGCCTCAAGATCAATAGATAGAGGGCAATGAAGAACATGTCCCTTCTGACAGATACATTTACCTGTCCGTCCCGTTGTGGATGTGCTCTCACTCTCTCCCGTGTAGTGGATGGCAGAAATGGTCACTTTGTACGCTCTGTCAGGCAGCAGCGACTGCAGGGTCACACTGCTGCTTTTGCCAGAAGCCATGATCTAAAATGGGATGAAAAAAGAGCCAAATGTTTGGGCAGGCTTCTCATTCTAGCTCTTACAGCCCAGACCTAGGTACAGGAGTTCTAGTGTCAAGTCCTGGCACATGGGGCAGTATCTCTGCTTAGCTCAGCCAAGGAAGCTTGTTGCTCTTGGACTAGACATGCTCAGGGGAAAAGCATTTACCTGTGTGAAGACCCCAATATTCCCCATAGAAATACAGTAGAAGTGCCTTATGATAGGGTAACCAGTCTGCATTTAAGCAGAAAATCTGTGTTTTAAAAGGATGATGTTTAAGCTCCCTAAGTAGGAGGGGCAGTAAATTTATCCACACCCCCCCTCTGCCTCCAAAAATTCTCCACCCCAGTTCAGGGAGCAGAGAAAGCCACATTATTAGTGGCTTTGATGACGTAAGTATCTTAGCCTTGGGGTTGTGTTCACAAAGCAACACATCAGGAAGAAGAGATTTAGGTTTGTAGTCCTGTGAACCCAATATCCTCATTGCAAACCTGACTGGAGTGAGCAGAGCTCCCCTGAGCATGACACTGTCCCCTTGTCCCTCTGGTCCAATGTCTGTCACCCACAAAGGAACTGGAGCTTTACCGTCTGCTGGGCACCAGCATCAGAAACAGGGCTGTAGGTGATTTTGTAGTGTTGGACACGGCCATCAGGGGGGGTCCAGTGGATCTGAAGGCTGGTGGGGGTCTCGGAGTCGATGAAGAGGTTGGTGGGTGGGCTCCGGGAATCTGCAACAGGGATTAAAGGTGAGCAGCACAAAAGGTGAGCAGTGATTCCCCAATGCTTCAGGGCTCTACTGTGCAAGTAACCAACGCTCAGGGCAGAAACAGCCACCTTGGGGACCAGGCAGGAGAGAAAACAGATTTTGGGGGGATGAGGATTGCCCAAGCACAACATGCCACAACTCAAGCATTCAGCAATTCACAGCCTCCCCTCAAAATTCTTGGAAGAGAGAAACAGTCCCGAAGCACAAGGCAAAGAGATTCTTTGCATACAACACGGACAAACACCAAAGCATACTCTTCATAAAGACCCAAATTGGAACTGAATTTCATCAAGGATCTAGAGGCACACTGGACAAACACCTTTATTGCCAATTAAACTCAGATCCCATATCAAAGTTAATCCATCATAATTTCTAACCCTTCCCATTTTTTTTCTTTCTGATTTAAAATTACTCTTAAAAACCCCCGGGGCATCCAGCACACCACAGTTTTGTTTAGTACTTCTGACACCAGCACCCACAGTCTTGAGGAAGGGACTCACATGCAGTGCCTGAGCTACTGCCCCTTCTCTAGCCCTGCACTGTTATATATGGATGGATCCAAATAGATGATGGGCTGAGCCACAGTCAGCCAGAAAAGGGTTTGCCAGAGACCAAAGCTGAGCAATTTTTAATTATGTAAATGCATTTGCTTCCCTGGGGTCCTACTGTGCAGCAAACTAGACCTGAGGACAGAGGCTGTTATGCTGGAGTGACTTCTCTGAGCAGAAACTGTTAGTGAGGGAAAGGCAGAGGTGGCTCAATCAGTTCAAACAAGGGGGCTCGAGAGCATGGGGTCCTCTGCTCCCAGGATTTGTTTCCAAGCAGTGCCTCACTCTGTAGAAAAGCATGTGTCTGGCCTTAAAACCAGTGCTGGTGTGAAGACACAGAAGTCTTGGACTCAGAAAAGGAAGAATTTATTCAGAGGAGACCAAAAATGATGGATGAACCCTAAAGACAGTCAAGGACACACACCCAGGTGATGAGATTTCTATTCTGCAGTTTTACCTGTAAGGATCTTCTGCCCACCCAGCAAAGTGTGGGGTGACCTTAGAGCACAGGTTAAGTGAGGATTATTTGCATCTCCATTGATTCTCCTTCCCTTTTCTGTATAAAATGAGTTTACTTTTACTAAGGCTGAACCAAGACTGCAGCAGCTGAATCAGGCTGGAGGCTGTTGCTGTGCATCTCCGCAAGGTAAAACAGAGAAGAAAACAAGTGTGGGAGGTAAAGTCACTTCAGCAGCACTATTATTAGTCAGTGCTCTATGTCTGCATCTTTGCTGGCTGCACTGACTATTTCCTTCAGCTGAGGTAAGTGGAGACTCTGCTTAAGTGAACTTTGAAGGGAAAGTTAGGGAAAGTCCTCTGAGTCTGTTTTATTCCAGAAAGCCCTCAGGCCTGGCAGGATTTGATGGCATGGACCTGACAGCAAAGGGAAAGGTCACCTCCTGAAGCTGCCCAGGAGGATAGAAGCATCTCTGACACAGAGGACACCATCTGTGTCTTCTGTAACCTCTTGAACCTCTGCTCCTCCAGAGGAGGAATCCCAGCCAGCCTCGGGTCTAACCAGAATGACAGGCACATATTCAAATAAGAAGCTTGACTCCACTCCATTAAAATACTCATCTACTATGATTCTTAGCCATGTTTTTTCCCTGCTACCATGGGTTAAAGCATCATCCCCACATTTCAATCCTTTTTATTTGCCACGTATGCTCTGCTGGGAGGAGCTCATTGTGGAGTGGGATAAAGGGCTTGAAGACATTTCCCAGCCCCAGGCTGGAGATGCTGCTGGCACAGCTTAGCTGGAGGAACAGGGCACACAACTTCATAACTACACTTCAGTGCAAAGGCAGCCAGAGTGGCTCAGCCCAGCTTCAGCAGCAGTTCCAAACTGTATCCAAACTACTCTCTCCTCGTCCTTCAGGGCTGTTTTATTTTTCTCAAGCTCCTTTTCCTCAGCCTGGATGAAAGAGCTCTCCCTCAATACAAAAGAGGTCCCTGTCTGCTTCTCAGAAGGACCAAAGCCACCCCTTCCAGCATTTTCCAAGGATCACCTCCCAGTAACCTCTCCATGTGCCAGCAATCTCCTCTTCCAGAAAGCATCATCTGCACACCCACGTGCTTGCACGGAAGGTCTGTGTTGGTTTGAAGTACCATTAAAGTTGTTCATTAGTATGACAAATGATCACTGTGTAAAGCCTTTGGTCAAGGATAAGGACTTTGTTACACTTGACAAGTTACACAACATACTGAAAGGAGAGCTCTTAACCCAAATGAGAATTCAGTCTAAATATAACAGAGAGACAAGAAGAAACATCAGAACCATGGATAATCACATGGTAACAATTTTGTTGTCCGTGGGAAATACATCAGTGTGCTTTTGTTCCTGCTCTGCCTCTTGAAAAGTCTGCAGAGAAAGGTTTGCTAACTGGGTTACTGAAAAATAATCCTAAACTTTTTCTATTCTTTTTTTTTTCTTGTCAAGGCTGAGATTTGGAAAAAATCCACTTCTTCCATGCATTTTGTGACAACTAAAGCACTCCCTTTGGCACCAGGTTTTTGCTTGGGTTTCAGGTTCATGTAGGAGTGAGGCAATGGCAGAGAGGGACCAGACTCATGGAAGAAGAGTGGGGCATCCCAGCTCTCCCTCCCTGGCACAGCAGCAGGGAGGGGTGCCCTCCTCCTAGAAGGATACCCAGACCACCTGGGAATGAAATTAAGGTATCTCAGTTATTTAGTTGCAATGATCTCACTCCATGTAAGTAGTTAAATATCTAAAAAAAAATATTTAAAAAGACATGACCTGAGTCTTTCCAGTTACACACCTTAACTCCAAAAGTAATTTTTACTCCTTTGTGCTCTCTTTTAATATTAAATTTAACAATTGCATCTTAAACACTAAGTGCTGAGCAAGATAAGAAGACAAGAAGGGGAATGAACCGTATCACAGCCCCAAATTTTGTTTCCCTTCCAGCTGAAGCTACTCACCCATTCTGAATTCATAAAGTGACACATCTCAAACTGTAACTTTGAAACAACCTTTCTTCCTGGGAGAAAGATGAGAAACCTCATCCTAATCCTTCCAAATGACATGTCACAGTGATGAATGTTGCTGGTTTTCATAAGAGGATGATGTTTGTGAGGGATTGGTGTCTGCAGGGCCCCAAGAGTGGAACCCATTTGGTCTCAAAATGGGCGTTTCAGATGGGATAACAGGGATTAGTGGTCCTGAATGAAATGACCTTGGTGTTCTCACCTCACCCCCAGGGGAGGGACACGGTACCACTTCACAAAACCAGCGAGCAAAGGGCATCACTCTGACCTGGCATTTTTTTCCCTTCACCTTCAAAGAAGTATTCCTGGGAGGATGAAGGACGAGGAGAGAATCTTGTGTTACCAGTGCTTCCTGCTGAGTTTCACTTCAGACATTGCCCTTAAAGTTCAGCATTTCTTGGAAATTCTACCGAGACATTTTGAAGAAAAACTTTGTGACTTGACCTATTATATAAAGGGATGTTGCCAAGAGAGGAAAAGAGAAAAACAATGATGAAAGCAAGAGTGGTTTCTCAACCTCCTCTAACATGTACTTTTGGTTTTGTTCAGCATAACCTGATCAGTGCTATTCACCAGGCTTCAACCCAAAGTCTCTACCATCCTGAGGAGAACCAGATAGCTTTCATTGCTGTTTCAGCCCCTAGAATTTCATTTTGTAATGAAAATTAAGGGGAGAGGGCTCAAAAATCAAATCAAGGGTATGGGTTTCCAGATAACATAAGAGGTTTCCATGCTGTAGCTGGATGAGTTACTATTCACCAGCTCTGACATGGAGGTTGACACCGTTGAGCATCCTGACCACTCAGCACAGTATGAGTGGGTAGCTTCTGCTTGAAAGAGTGAAGATTTGAAGTATAACCATATCCCAGAATTTCCCATATCCTACATAGTGCCACATCTTCTCATACATCCACTGCACAAGCCTTCAGAAATTTTCTGGCATCCCCAGGTTTCCTCTGAACTGCCCAAGACCAGCTCTGGAAATCACAAGCCACCCCTTCTCCTGGGCCACTCCTCTGCAGGCACTTCTTACTTTAAACATTAGGAAAGAACTAACATCAAAACCATTAATTTCATGTGCAGATATAATTTGGGAAAAGTGTGGCAGTGTCCTGGCTGCCCCTGCAAACTGACCAGCAGCACCCAGGCACTGACCCCCCCTGCCCAGCTGCACACCTGGCTTCTTGGAGCACTTGGTGATTTCTTCTTGCAGAAGGCAAAGCTTGACATCCCCAAGGCGTCCTTGCTCCTGAACAAGGACAGCAGCTGACAAGCAGAAATCAAATTGCTTTCCCTGTCCCACTGGGCTGCCAACAGCAGCAAGGACTGGCTTGTTCCAGTGTGCCCAGAAGGGCACTGTCACGTGTCGCTGGCAGTGGGCTGAGGGAGCTCCACTGACACTTCATAATTCACCACATAAAGCACAGTAATTAATTTTTGGACCCTCTAAACAGCTCTAATTTTCCATTTATCATTATATATCTGTAGGATGCTTGCTTTCTTGTTTTTTCTTTTGTCAGTATGTAGCTCCAAGGTACTTGTCTGAGGTAGCTTTCTATAAAGATATGTTATTATTATTTATTATTAATAAAACCTGAGCTTCTTATTCCGAGACTGCCATTTGCTTTGAGCTTCATCAGTTCAACACCAACCTAAATGAGTTTTTTCTGTGAAGGAGGTTGAGAGCTGAGAGATGGAGGAGGAGAACTGCTGTTGTTGAATGGATTGCCTTCCATTCACTGCCAACAAATCCATTTTACACGCAATATTAATTACAAGGACCTCTGGGAGTGCCACTTTTTAACCTCCTATCCTGCCTGTACAAAGCCAGATTTAGATAATGCTTCCAAGGCATTATCCTGCAGGATTCTCTCCTAATTTTGTGAGTGCCCTCAGATGAAGCACAGCTCAGCAATGACGTAGCTGAAGAAATCCTCACCCTCCTTAACAGACAATGTTTTACTAACAGGAAACATTCATTAGGCAGCACAGTGACACATTCAGCTGAACATCCTGCAGAAAGCCAAATTATTTGAATCAATACACTACACAGAAGCATGGGGAGGGAAGAAACATGTTCTACATGAAACACATGCAAGGGTATCAGCTGCCTTTAAATGCACCAGGCTGATGTGTTTGCCCAGCCTATTTTTGTCAGGACAAATTGAGAACATTTAAGGCATAAAGCTAAATATCTGTAGCTTCTTTTAGACATTTGGGTTTGGGTTTTCAGAGCTGGAGGTGACCAGGTCTGAGTTGCTGGTCTGTGATGAGCTCTGAGGCATCCCATGGCCTGTTTGTTATCCCTGGGCTGTGGATTCCAAGCACTCATCACTTACTGGTCCTGTGATGAACAGAAACGGTGTCGCTTCGAGCACCATCTTTGTAATAGGCCCAGATGGATATTTTGTAGTCAGTGTTCTTCTGCAAGCCTGGCAGGACAGCTGTTGCCACATTTCCAGCAATGGAGAGCTGCAGCAGGAAAAGAAATGAGTCAGTCACATTCCCAAGCTGGTTCATGATATCCAGGTGTCCACCTCAGTGATTGCCCACAGGCACAAATGAGTTAGCACTGGGCTTTGGGGACAAAGGGTACTGTTTGGGGTTGCACACATGTAAGCACAGGCAAAATTCCATCCCTGATCAATGCAGAGCAGATGCCCATGCATTGCAGCCCAGTTATATTGAGGAGCTCCTTCAGTACCACATCACAGTGCTCTGACACAGTCAGCCTGCCTGGAGCACAAAATCCCTTTACTGAGTTTCCAGCTTTTAGGACAGCTGGGGACAGAAGCCCCAGTACACCCCTATTCCAGCCCAAATGTGAAGCATTGCAGGAGAGACTTATGTATTTAAGCCACCGTTTAAACTGCTGTTTGACCTCATACTCAAAGCAGGGGGTTGAGATGGAAAAGGTCACCTGATCCATCCCTGCCCCTCCTGCACCAGCTCTGTCTCTGGTCATTCTCCTCTGTGTGCTCCTCACCTGGACCTCATCCTTCCTGAAGAGCAGTATCCCAAAAGTCTCAGTGTTTCCTAGCTCTGAGGAGAGCAGAAGTAGCTTCACCTGTCTTAGAGGCAATACCTCCAGCTATAAATATTTGAGTATTGTCTTTTTCTTGTCCACAACAACTTGACATTGTGGGCTGGTGATTCTCTGCAATCCCAGATCTTTTTCTACTGAATTGCTTCTTAGCTATTTGTTCTACATCCTGTATACCTGTAGTTAATTATTCCTGCCTAAGCTTAATACTTTCTGCTTGTCCCTATTAAATTTCATCCTTGAGGTTTCCCAGAACACTTCTGTAATCTTCCCAGAGTCTGTAGGACTCCTCCCTGCTGTGCCTTATGCTTCCAGCACCCACTGGACTGCTCCACTGAAAGGCAGGTCCAGGACAGACCCTGCTGACCTGTTCCATTGCTTGAGAGCATTTACCTGAGCAGTTTTACATCACCCTATTGTAGGTGAGTTCAGAGCCATCAATCAGGCACAAAGCCAACCCAGCTCCCCAGAGCTGTGTGTGGGTCCATACCTCATGAGGCTTCTCTCCACTGGCTGTGCTCCACTTGATCTGATAGACAACCACATCAGAGGCAGCGACAGCTTCCCACTGCAGTCGGAGGCTGTTCCCAGAGAGCTCAGTGACCTTCAGAGCGCGCGGCGGGGGGACCTTTACTGAGGGATGCAGGAGGAAAAGGAGCTGAAGTTTGGGCACTGACAGTGCCTTGTCAGAGCCAAGGTGGGGAGCAGATGGCTGGGGAGCAACACATCAACCAAGCAGATGTCTGAGACCAGCCTGTCTGTCACTTCTTCAGATCCACATGACAACAGTCATCAGGACAGAGAGGGGTAAATTATTTTTAAAGCCCTAATTAAGAAGGATTATCTTGTTTATGGAGAGGACACATCACACTGGTTTTGTGAAGGGGAGAAGGCTAGGAGGGCTCTCAAGGACACAGAGGTTAGCGATACATCATGCTTTTCTTCATTTGCTCCTTTTCTTTTTTCCTTCCACCTCATTTTGAACATAACACAGTTGGACATATTCCACACACAAAGAACAGCAACCATCTGTGCTTCATGCAGGGGTTTTGGCCACGAGCTGCTGGGAACAGTCTCAGAACACCCCCAATAAGACACACACAAACCAACTTTGTCACCTGCTACTGAGACCAAAAGTATTTCCATTCCCTACTTACAGGTGGTAACATTGCCAGTAATTGGAAAGGAGTCCCCTTCGTCATATGCAGATCTGACACTGATGAAGTACTGGGTGAGGGAGGACAGAGGTCTCAGGACAGTGGATGTTGCTGTGCCAGGAACTTCCACCTGCGGTGGAGGAGTTGTATGAGTATTGTATGAGACAGGCTGAGAAATATGGGGTTGTTCAGCCTGAAGAAGAGGAGAGACCTTATTCCAGCCCTTCAATACTTAAAGGGTGCTTATAAGAAAGACAGGAGCAGACCTTTTAGCAGGGCCTGTTGTGATAGGACAGGGGGTCATGGTTTCAGACTACAAGAGAGTAGATTCAGACTAGATATAAGGAAGAAATTATTTTACAAGGGTGGTAAAACCCTGGCACAGGTTACCCAGAGAGGTGGTGGATGCCCCATCCCTGGAAACATTCATGGCCAGATTGGACAGGGAGCTGAGCAACCTGATCTAGTTGAAGATGTCCCTGCTCAATGCAGGGGAGTTGGACTAGATGATTATGGATATCCCTTCCAACCCAAACCATTCTATGATTAGGAGAGGAACAGGGGTACAGCTGCAGAGAGGTCAGCAGGTGGGTGGTAATCGCATCAAAAGTGCCCATTTCAGTTAAAGTTAAAACACTTCCAGCAGACGAGCTCTCCCTGAGCCATGGAAGGAGAACAAGGCATTTTCCGACCTCCCAAGTTTCTTTTCCTTCCCCCAGCCCTCAAGGACTCACCTCTCCAGTGTTGCCCCCTCTGCTAGAAGCATAGGTGACGTGGTGAGCTCTCACGGCGGCAGACGCGGCCTCCCAGCTGACTCGAACGGACGCGTGGCTGAGCTCAGAGAAGCTCAGGAACCTGGGGGGACTCAAGGCCACTGCAACAACAGTTACTGACAGCACTCTGAGGCTTCAAAGGCTGCACAATGGCAGTGCCACTGTTTGCCTCCTGCTGCTCTTAGATGATCCTACCATGAACTAAGAAGCTCATTCACTATGCAGGGATATAATCGCTCTATGTCACTACCATACATGTGTTTGGGAGGCTGCGAAAAGCTACCTGGGCTTTAGGTGGAGAAACAGCCAAATAATTCCCTTTTCCTCACAAACAAAAGAGACCTCAGGGAACAACTTTTTCTGCAGTCCTTTTTAACCAGGGGAAAAATCACTCCTTTTTCACAGCTCACCATGTAATTAGAGATCCCCTCAGGGACCAATATTCGCTTAAGATCAGGCAGGGAACAGGCAGCATGTTTACAAGCCACATGCACAATATGGGAAGCACCTCATTTAACACATCTCTCCTGCCTTAAGTGCTTAATAACAACTCAATAAGCAGCAGCAGCACTCACAGGTGGTTTCCTGGATGCTGGCGGGATCGCTCGCATCTTCCCCGTACATCGCGTACACCGCCACCGAGTACTCAGTGCTGGGGGACAGCCCATCCAGCAGGACCTCGGGCTGGGTCACCTTCACCTGTCAACAGAGAGCTGTTTTGGGGCACCCTGCAGCTTTAGGGTACCTGTTAATGCACCTAACAGAGCAGGATCTTACAGAAACACGGGCCAAGGTCCCTTTGGTTTCACTAAGGGGACTTCTCCACCTTAGGTCTTAGAATTACAGAATATCCTGAGTTGGAAGGGAGCCACAGGGATCATCAAAATCCAAGACCTGGCCCTGAACAGGACAGCCCCAAGAGTCCCACCATGTGCCTCAGAGTGTTGTCCAAATGCTCCTTGAATCCTGGCAGGCTTGGGGCTCTGATCACTTCTCTAGGAAGCCTGTTCCAGTAGCCGGCCACCTTTTCCTAATATCCTCCCTAAACCTCTCCTGCCACAGCTTCACGCCTTGGGTCCTGTCCCTGGTCACCAGAGAGCAGAGATTGGTGCTCTCTTTCCTCATGAGGAAGCTGCAGACCACGATGAGGGCTCCCCTCAGACTCCTCCAGGATGAACAAACCAAGTGACCTCAGTCACTCCTCATGTGGTTTCCCCTCCAGAGCCTCTTATATAAAAATGCTGCGGCTGTTCTGGGTGGACTGGGGGTATGCAAGGGATGTGATCCCACTTTTCTCAGACATATGGAAAGCTCTGGCAGAAGAGCTGGCTGCTGCCAGCAGCCCCAGAGCAGCCGAGCTGCTGCCATCTGCTGCTAACACGGCACAGTCACAGCTCTCCTCCCGCAGCCTGTTCTCTGCAGAGATGCACCCCAGAGACTTTTAGGAGTCTGCACACGCTGGAGAACAGTTTATAAAAGGCTGGGAACGTTTTAACGCTAGTTTTGCAGACATCCTACATCTCTGGGGCATTGCACTCTTGCAGTGAGTAGGTCAGGAAACTGTGGAAATATTCCAATATGCTGAAGTACAATTTTAAACGTTGGTTTTGCTTCAAATGTTCTGAATCTTGTAAAAAAAATCCCCACAATTATGCACTGAAGGCAGAGTATAAGTATTAATTGTTCTGTTTGGAAAACCACTCTGCAATTTCCTCTATTGCTGTGCATTCAGGGGGGAATCTGAGTCAAAAAGGCAACATATGTTCCTTCCTACTCCTTTTTTTTGTTTCAAATTCATATCCTCAGCCTACAGGTACTTCAGATAACTCATTAAAATGCACAACAAAGAGTTCATAAATGTTTCTAACGGTTTTCCATTCATCAGGCATTGTTTTATTCATGTGCAGTGTCGTAGGTCTGTTTCCAGATGTCAGCAAAAACTGCCCTAACACGTTTTCAATGAACATTTTAAAGATAAACACAGTAAAGATGTTTATATACAGCCTCAAGGATACAGGAATTGCACTTGGGGCTGCAAAGATGTGAGTTCAGTGCGTGGGTTTCCAGGGCCCCATGAGTCAGTCAGATCCCTCCCATGCCTTAATTTCCCATGTGAAACCCTCACAGTTATAAATCACTCTGAGATACACCATAAAAAACTGATCTTTTAGGAAAGATGTTTCTGGCAATAATTCTGATACATTTTTTTTTTCTTTGACCTCACAATACCACTTGACAAAGGTTTAGAACTAGCAGTAAATTCAGCCCAAACAGAGAAAAGACAATATTATAGTTATTCTCATGAACTCTACCTCTGCTGTGTAGTCCTCTGCTCCATCAGGGGCTGCAGAGCAGAGCACCAGGTAGTGTGTGGCTCCCTGGGCTGCTTTCCAGCTCAGCCTGATACTGTTGTGGCTCAGCTCAGAGACACGCAGGGAGCGAGGGGGAGACAAAGGCACTGAAGAGAAAAATAAGGCAGAAAGACACCTTCAGTGTTTGAGGTCTGCAACAGCTCAAAACCCAGAGGAGACCTGGCTTTGCTATGGTTTCTGCAAGCTGGTGGACACCTAACCCTCATCTAAAACACAATGGAGCAGTTGCTTTACAGAGAATAGGTTTAATTCACTTAGAGACCAAGGATGAAAAAAATCCAGCAAGGATTGCAATACATTCCTAGCAGGGTGTGTTACTGCCACATCAGTGGGCTGCTCTGCAGAATGACATAGGAGGGAAGGACCCCTGAAGGTCTGTGGTCCAATCTGCTGGTCAAAGAGCAGCTTACTCAGGGTCTTGTCCAGTGGAGTTCTGAACATCTCCACGGACAGAGAGCTGTAGAGAGACTGAATTTGAGGAAGGGGGAAATACACAACGTCAGGCTCCAGTCTGAGGTGATCTAAGAGTGAACTTTGTTCACCTTTCGTAGCCATGCATCAGCATAATTCTCTCTACTCACGACCTACATGTGGAGGTGACGCCTCTCAGCCCATCCCCAACAACTGTGTCGTAAACAGGGAGCACCGACACCAGGTACTCGGTGTGAGAGGTCAGGTTGGAAAGCCGCAAAGAGGAGACTGCTCCATCCAAAACCACCTGGAAGCACAAGGGAGGGCTGTCAACACAGGGAGGTGCCAGATGCTCTCCAGCAGCAGAATGGCTGAACTGGCCATCCCTAGCAAGCGTGGCTTCTCTGTGGCAGTTCTGTTGCCCTCTGAACTTTGTGCAAGCTAGCATCTCCCCAAAATAGGGAGGCAAGAGGAAGTAAGGATTCCTGTTCCCCGGCTGGGATCTGTGCAAACACCGAGCAACAGATTCTAATTGTGCTCTCACTGAAATCAGTGGAAAGCCATCAACAATTTGGATTTGCCTTTCTGAGTCGTATCCATCACAGATGAGCAACATTGGACAGCTCTCTGTACTTGAGTGTCCTCTTTGAGTCAAAACATGCCTTAGGGAGGGGATAACACTGTGTAAGAGAAAAATCAGTGTCAGCATGGCTCACACTATTTCTAGTAAGTTGATATTTATCCTGCTCCCTCTTCTGTCTTGTCACCCTATTACCTCGTCATATTTACACTCAGTGTGCATTTAATTAACTGATGTCCCACAAGAATTCTCTACTTTCTTTTTGTCCACCCAAGTCTACTTAAACTCTCAGCCACCATCTGGAAGTTGTGGCAGTCTCAAATGTCCAGAGGAAGGTCTCTCACCTCTCTAGGGGTACCACCCTTGGATGGATAATACACAACCCGGTATTTCTTTGGTGGTCTCAGTGGAGGACTCCAGGTCAAGTTCATGCTTTTGGAGGTCACAGCTGATATTTTCAGGTCAGTTGGGCTCAGCTGGAGACCTGTGTTCACAGGGAAATCTTTCACAGTGCTGCCTAGGAATCAGAAACACAGTTACTTTCTCATAGTCAGACTTCTCATGCCAAAAGTACTTTCCAGCTCATAAATATGAGTGACATTTTTCAAATCAACTTACAGCCTCCTTCCCTATAGAGTACAGAAGCTGTTCCAAACTGCTCTGAAATAAATATTTTAAAGCTGGGTGTACAGAGAACATAAATACTCCGTAGAGAACAGGCTATGTATTTTGCTGGGTGTTGGGAATATTTTTTCAACATGGTCCTGCATTTTTACATGTATCCAAAAGATGACCCACCTTTCCCTCAATCACAAAAATTTATCAAAATGAACAAGCAAAAATTATTTTGGTTTCGTTTTTGAGAAGCTCATTTTTCTTCAGCCTAATCTTCACCTTTGAAAAATGTGTACTTACGTCAAACAAATACAAATTAATGAGGATGAATCAATTAAAATAAAAGCGTGCTTGAAAGTTAGACTTTCCCATTCTCCTTTGGCCAATCTTAGAGCAGAAGGAGATGGAAATACATAGAGGATATTTCTCCTGAAAATCTAACCTCACATCTGGAGTGGTTCTTCATACAAAGCTGTTTGCCAGCAAAGGAAAGAAATAGGCTGCTTGATTTTAACTTGAAAATGCCTTGGAGATCCACCATTTAAAGTCTTGTGGAAAAAATAAGGAAGTGTTTAGGTGTTTTGTCAGCTCCTCATCCCACCTCCACATTTACTCTGTACACTTTCCCTAATATATTCTCAAATTAGTGTTTTTGCTTTTTCTACCTCCTATTGGTTGGAAGAAACTCAGAAAAGGGGATGATTAAAACACATTTATCACACCATATAATAAAGGAAGAGGAAAAAGAAGCCCTCCTTTCCCTGTAATGACAGTTATTGTCATTAGGTGATTATATCCACCAAGAGCTATCCAGATCCCTGATAATAATGGACATTGCCTGCTCACTGGCCAAAAGCAGATTCCTAAACCAAGAGTATCAACATGGAAACATCTCCAGGTGATGACTCTCTGTGAAATGTTAGAGACAGCAGGTGTTCTGCAGCAGAGTAAGGGTGGAAGGACTGCATCTGGAGGGTCTCGTAGCAGAAAACAATCACAAGAGAAATTGATGTGGCAGCAAGAGGGCTGAGCAAGGAGATCAGCACTGAAGAAGAGTCAGGTGGTGATGATGGGTGGTGGATCTCACGGAGGGAAAGGTATGAGAAAGGGTCAACCCTGACAGCAAAGGAAAGTGGATGGTGAGCAGAGGGAGGGTCAGCCTTTACTGAGGAGTTTTCACTTCACCTGCGGTTTCCTTGTTGCTCTTCTCTTTGATCCTGGTGCACAGGACCTGGGTGAGTTTGCCAACCAGCGAGCTCAGCAGTGGGAAGTCCAGCACGTTGTACACGGTGAGCTCCAGCGGCTCTGAGGCCACTTGCTTCAGCTCTGCCTCGTCCGCGTTCTTCACCCCTGCAACCAGGAGAGAACCAGGCTGAGAGACCCCCCAGAGATGAGTTCACCATCACCCTTCTCACCAAGCAGAGCCTCCCAGTCATTCCAGTGGAGGGCTGGTGTTTGAGTGGCCCTGGGCTTTCCTGCAGCAACCAACTCAGTCCAGCCTGGGAAGAGCTTTCAGCGCTATGGGTTCAGATTGTCTTTAGGGCCTGGAGATGGTCTAGTGAATCCTCCTTCTGTTTTCCTGCCTCCTCATCACTTGCAGGCTGTGCTCCCAGGAAAGCAGATACTTTTTCAATCTGAGAGGCAGTTGGCATAAATGGGCAAAGCACTGAATGAATAAACAACAATTTGATATTTATGAGGTGCCAGTACTCCCCACAGAGAGTCTGTTGTTCATCAGAGCATCACATTGTATTTCAAGAGTCAGGGATGAGTAAAAAGGAGCCTGCTTATATAACAGAACTTCTCCATCACAGAGCATCCTCCATCCATTTCCTTCTACTCCTCATCCAGATTAACCCTCTGCAAACCAAGCTCCACAGTACAACTCATTTTGCTTCCCAGTGCTACATTTGAGGTTCCCTAATATTGTTCAAGCAGTAACATTGCCAGACCAGGATCCAACCTGATTTCTCAAGTCCAAGACCTTTATCCTAACAGCTTTGCTCTTCTTCTTTAGGAGAGTTTTCTGTGTAACTTTATTGCTCATGTATTAGTCTCTAGCAGACTTGTGTAGTCAAGGACAGAGTTGCTCAAGGCCATTTTGCATCTCGTTATTGCTGCTGGACAGTGAAGAGCAGATAACGTTATTATTCAGAGAAATGGGGAGTTGTGAGAGGCAGTAATTATACTGGAGGTCTTCTGCCATCCCCAATACAATATTCTCTTGCCTAATTCCACAGCTGAGAATATTGTTTTTATTGCACAGGTCCCTGGGGCTCCCAAAGGTCTTTAGATGGGAGGTGTGAAATCTCTCATGTGAATGCTTTCTCTAAACAAAAAAAAAATACCCTTTGAAGACACTGCCTGTGCTGAATAAAGGAGTTAATTTTCATCTTAGCCACAATGTAATTAGGTCTTACCACCACCTGAGTTTTACAGCCTCAGGATGCTCCTATCAAAGTTGAGGGAACATCATCTTCAATTTGAAGATGACCAAAAGTAGGTTTACTTTGTCCTTACTGGTGGCTGTGTTCTTACCAATGGCAAATATCTCTATGCCCAGGTTCTTCAAGGTCTGAGCAGCCAGGTTGGCGTCATCCTGGGATTTTCCATCAGTCAGCAGTATTACCAGCTTCTCAGCCTCCAGCCGGGCACCAGCGTCTGGTTTCAGATTCTGCTCCAGGACGTGGGTCAGTGCCAGACCTGGGGAGGAGCAGAGCTGGATGTTGTGCTACAGCCTCCCAGGCAGCCCTCCATGCCTTTACTCTTTTCTCTGCTCCACAATGGCCTTGGTCCCCACAGAGCACACGGTCCCACGGGAACAGCTTCCCCCACAGAGACTGCTCAGCAGGGACCCGTGAATGGAATTACCTGTGAAGGTGTTGCCGCCCTTGTACCGCAAATTCCTGACGGCCTCCAGCAGCTGTTCCCTGGTGGAGTAGGTGCTCAGATCCCACTCTGTGCGAGGGTCACTGCTGTACTGGGACAGCCCTGGGGAAGGCAAGAGCTGTTGGCACTGTGGCAGCCAAGGTGAGTTGCAGGAGCCCCACTCTGGGGAGGAGGTGTCAGCCTGGACAGGGGAGGTGGCACAAAGTAATGAAAGGGAGTGGGGGTGAGCAGGCTGGGTTTCTAACTCCACTTCTCTGCGTGGTTCTGAGGAAACACCACAGAACTGTGTCAGGGGAGGTTTAGGTTGGATATTAGGAAAAGGTTCTTCACCCAGAGGGTGGTCAGGCACTGGATCAGGATCCCCAGGGAGGTAGTCATGGCACTAAGCCTGGCAGAGCTCAAGAAGTATTGGAAAATGCTCTCATGCACATGTCGGGATTCTTGTGCAGGGTCAGGACTTGGATTTTATAATCCTTGTGGGTCCCTTCCAACTCAGGATATTCTATGATTCTACAGTCCTTGTCATGCAGGCAGCAAAGCCGTGCCTCAGACCCCACGTGGTACAGGGGTACTTACCCCTGTTGTGATGAACAGGAGTGTTTGTTAAGGTCTCAAAGTTAATTGGGGTCAAACTAGTCAGCTGCAAGGGGCGAGGAGGATTTACACAGTCCTGTTTCATGTACATCCTGACTGTCAGCATCACTCAGAGCTGGAAGCAGCACCATTCCTAGCTGAATTAACAGCAGCCCCAGAGCAGCAGTGCCACTGTATCCAGTGTTGTGGTGGCTGTTGTAGGCAGCAAATCCCAAAAGTATCTCAGCATCATCGCCCAACCTGGTACTGCCCAAGGACATCACTTCTGTTCACTGTGCAGCTATTTTTGACCACCACTAGAGGCCAGAGCTTGCTACCAGATAGGAAAAGCTTTCAAGAGTAGCTTTAGGACCCCCTCCTAAAGGAAAAAAACTCCTCAGAGGAGCACATAACCACAGGAATAAGAGACCAAGGCCCCTTCAAACACAGACATCCTGAGGTCAGGAAACAGGAGTGTGTCCTACCTACTCTTATCTTGTCTTGGGCAATACTGAATGGGGAAATCAAATTGCTCAGAAACTCCTTAATGAGCTTGAAATTGTTGCGCCCGATGCTCCAGGATCCATCCACAAGCAGGACAATATCAGTCATTGCAGGTGTGTCACATTGGAACTGGGAACCTGAGGGGGGAAAGGTTTGATATTGAGGGAAGCAATTGCAAGGAGGAAAAACTGCTTCAGTTTTAAGAGAAAGAGTGAATCTGCTGTGCAAGGCTTTGTCTGGATGGTGGATTGGACCATCTGCCAGTCTGACACATCTCAGCATCTTGTGAAAACCACAAAGCCAAGGATAACCCGTCTCAGTACTGAGAAATTGTGTGGTGCACAGCTGCACTTCTGCAAAGAATAGGTTAAAGCTGTCAAGAAGCCTGTGCTAACCCAGGCACTGCTCTCTGCAAGCTGTCAGCTCCATTCCATCTCAGCCCCAGCCCAGTGCTCCCCTTTTATCTAGCCTAAGTCTCCAAGAATTGCAGGTGATTTTTTAATTCCATTCCATCACGAGATCCCCTGTGGGCTATAATTATTTCTCGGGTTTATATTAAGTCCAATCTCTCTGTAAAAATCTGCTGGCATCAGAGATACTCCAGCCCTGCCTTTCTCCCCACCCCAGGCCTGCAGCTTAACAGGGGATAAGATAGGACATGTTGCTGATTGAATGCATCTTTCTTGAATATTTCTTGGATGGGGAATTTTCCATCTTTTGTGGAGGGAAAGAGATGACCCCATCAAGATTCAACGGGCTCTAAAGAGGTTCCTCTCCTATCTCATTTCACAGATGTGGATTCCTGCTGGTCTAAAGGGACCAAAAGAGGATGCTCTGGCCCATCTCATTTCAACAGAACTGTGAGCCGTCACAGTCTCAACTGAATCTGAAGGATCATCCTGGATCAGTTATCTGTGAAACATGAGGAACAAATCCAGAAGGAGGAGCAGGTTGGATAAGGAAATCCCTAATGTGCTCCTCCCCTTGGAAAGGTCTGTGGCTGGGGATGCTCTGCTGAAGAATACGAATGCTTACATGAATCTGCCAGAAGCAGGGGGAGATGACAACATGAAGAGAGAATAGTGCCAAATCAATAAAAGTCAATAAATAAAATCATCTGGAAGGAATTTTTGGCCCAACTCCTGCTTTCCTTAAAGTCCAAGTTGTTATACAGAACTCCAGTTTCTCCAGTGAGCCCTGACAGCTCCCAAAGCATGACCTAGTAACTGGAAGCACCATCAGCAGGATTGTACTCTTGAAAATCTTGTGGGTAGAGAGTGGGATAGAAAGCTTGTATTCAATGAGTGTTAGGGAAAACAGCAGGGAAGAAGGAGCAAGACATGTTTGAAACCCCTCTCACCTCGCCTCGATGAATCCTTTGTGGGTTTTTCCTTTCCCAGGGACTCTCGCTCCGAGTTCGTGGGAGCGCGTGGGGATGATTTTGGGGTTACTGATGTTGCCTCTGTCACTCCGGCCTCCACACTGGGCTGGTGTCTTGTGGTTTCTCCTGAACCCTTTGGCTGAATCCCCTTCTGCCTTTTCTTTTCAGCTCTGTCCTTTGCTGTGCTCCAGAGAGAAAAATCCCATTGTCCTTAATTGTGTTATCCCCAACAAACTGCCCCACTCCTCTACTGATTTAAACCACGTTTGACACAGGTGCAGGGGGCTCAGAGAGGGTAAAAGTCCTACAGGCTTATTCAAATAGCCTAGCTAGATAGAGACCATCTTCAATCTTGCCTCTCTGAGAGGGCTGCATGTGGGCTCATGAGTTAATAATGGATCACATCAGAAGTTTGCCCTTTCCATTATCTTTGGTGATGAAAAATGATGAATGTAAATATAAATCAGGGAAAACATACCATGGCACCTCATACCCAATGCCTCTACAGAGCTCAGCAATCTGTGACTTGTACCCTGAGCTAGTGCAAGTCTTTTTAGGTACAGGCCCTGGTGGATCTTTCTTCCATCAACACGTGTAATTGCTTTTCGAGCTCATGCAAACCTCGTTGCCAGGTACATGAGACTCTCTGTGGTTATATACAGTCCTCAGCAATAGGAGGTTGAGGAAATCCTTCTTGTAGACTACTTGCAGCCAGCCTTGGGACACAGAGCCTAGGAAAACCAGCACCATTAGCCCCAGCAGCTTGTTCTCAAAGGATCCACTCCCAACTGAAGGATATGTCTGCATCTGCTGAATTTGGATACCTGTCAGCCCCAGGATGTGCTTTTTTAGCTTAGCTGGTGTGAGGGGCAAATATTTATGGGTTGTTTACTGTGTTTCTGTAGCTGAGAATTATACACAAGGGACTGGGCTAGCATGTCTCACTAATGAATGTCTCTGATGGAGTAGGTAAAGCAGGGAGAGGGTAGGATTGATTTTAGGGACATCTGAGCTCAATGCTCCAGCCATGGCAAAATGGCACAGGCTATGACTCAAAATCAATCCAGTGTGACTCCAGGATGATCAGAGCACCCACCTGTCTGCATCAAGACAGTGTTCAGGGGTGGTGGGGTGGCCTCTGCCACCCCACTGTGCTCAGCTGAGCTCCCCAAAGAGGTGAGATTCTTTCCTGATGCAGCTCCTGTGTTTCTTCTGTTACTTCTGGTCTGGGATGCATTTTTGAGTTCCTCTACTGTAGGAAGACCGAAAACAGAGAAAGTGTCCATCCCTCATCCCCTGGGTCTTCACCATCTCCCTTTCTAACCTTCCAACCAAAAGAGCTTTGTGATTGCCATACAGTCTACAAGGAATATGCCACAGGACGAGCTCAGAGGAGACACATCCCCAAGAGCCTCAGGAGCTCTCTGAATGGTAAAATGTAGCCCTCTCCACTTACTCACAAATTTCCTCTTGGCAAACAGGGCTTCCTGGGAGCCATTGAGCACGTAGACCTGCAATGTGTATTCCTTGGTAGGGCTCAGCCCTCCCACTGTGGCTTTGGGAGTCTTGGTTTTCAGCATGACTTCTTGCTCTGAGTCCCCTGAGGTGGGATGAAACCACAGTTGAGAGCCTGTTGGAGCTTAAATTTAAGCTGACAGTAGTGAAAGCATCGCTGAAATGCAGGGAATGTTCTGCCTAGGGACTGCAGTCAACTCTTATTTATTCTTTAAATTTTGAGGATCTCTGATTTTTACTCTTTTTTTCTCTGTAGAGTTGAGAAGATTTAGGTGGGGTTTTTTAAATCCCTTATACGTGCCCAAAATGGAAAACCAGTTCCCACCCAGTATTAGTGCAACTCTGGCCAACTTCCCAAGGAGCATCTGAGTGAAAAGCTGGTCTTGAGAGGGTAAAGACTGACTACTACTTATGAAAACATCCAACTGATTGAGGTCATATATGACAAAATAAGGAAGTGGTGTCTCTGGAGGTCATTCTGGCACTTGGGACTCATCTTACTTATCCCAAACGCTCTCACTGTGCTATCTTTGCCCCAACTCTCTAAGAGCAGCTGCTCTCTGCAGGAGACAGCTCATTTCTGGGGCTGGCACTGCCTCCAGACCCCTCCACAGTGATGTCCCATGCTGTTGGAACCTGTCCTGGGACTGTGATGCCTTGGTCACCCAAGAACTGAGGTGTTTCTGTGTTGGCAGGGCAGTGAGCAGATAGAGCAAGGCAGCAATTGCTGCCCCACAGGCTCTTTGCTACACAAAACAGAGAGGGTCACATCAGCTCCCTAAAGCCCTGTGATCAGGAGAAGTCTACAGGCTTTACATTATGGAGATGGATGTGTTTCTGACCCCACCATCCCTGTGCTTGTGCCTAGGGCTGGAAACTCCCCAGCCAAAGAGGGAAAGCCTCAGGCATGTGCCCGGAGTGCCAGTGGGGATTCCCTGCATTCTCAGGATGCTCTGCATTCCCGGGATGTTCTCTGCTGAGCTGAGGCTGTGGGGAGGAACAGGGAAGGAATGAGAAACCTCCTGCTCCAGCTTGGGAAACAGGTGGGGGCTGAGTTAAAAGCGGGTGGATGATCACAGGAGCCCGTGCCACAATCCTGCCTGGCAGCTCCCTTCTCCAGTGCACTGGGAAAGCCTCAGCAACTGGAAACCAGATGCCAGCCAGGAATAAGGTTGCCTCCAACCATTGCTCTCTGCTGAGGGATGTCCTGTCCTTCCAACACCACCAGCTTCAGCATCAGGAATCATGGAGTAGGGGTAGGGAGCTGGGGGTGAGCCTCCCCACACACACAGGGTCAAGGACTTCTCATCCCGTGTCTGTGCAGGTGGTGGTAGAGTTGGGAGCTCTCACAGAAGAATCAGGCAATGAACTTTTCCCCCTCTTTTTTCTCACACAGTCCCAAAGAACAGCACTTTCTGGCTAATCCTTTCCCCCAGGGTGAAGAGAGCTGAATTTCATCTCTCTATTGTGAATGAGTAGCAGAGGGACTATGGACTGCTACCATGGTGGCCATGGAAGAAAGACTTGTCTGTACTACAGGTACAGCCCAGGGAAAAGTTTTGATGTAGGTAATCAACACTTGGAACTAGAACAAGCTGTGGACAATTCCCTCTGACTTCTTTCTATCACCTTAAGGTCTAAATAATGCTCCTACTTAGGTCCTGTTTTCAGCCAGAAAAAAACCATGGATCTCAATCCCTCATTCCTACACAGATCTCTGCTGACGTCCAGTGTCTCAGCTCATACCTGCCATGGGCTTTACCCGAACTTTGTAGCCACTGATGTTCCCTTCAGTCTCTTTCCACTTCATCTGGAGCCTGTCTTCCGAGAGGACAGTGAGCTTCAGCCGACCTGACCCTGGGGAGGAGGAGACATGTCCATGCTGTTATGGATGCAATTCCTCCCTCCGTGTATGCACCCACAAAACACCACATGTGCTGTCACCTCTAAGGACCCGGGAACAGCGGCTGTGCAAAGGAAGCCTCCACCATCCCATGCAAGTCCTCACTATCCCCTGAGGCTGCACAGCAGCTCCTGCAGTTCCCCTGCACCTCTGCACACTTCTATCTTCCATCCATGCAAAAAGGAGTTTCTCAGTTGTTCAAACGAGTCCTCATTTTATACCCCTGAAAACAGGAAAAACAGCCTCCCACAGAGGTGGGGGCTTTCTCTGCACCCCTCACACCTTGGAGGACTCCCCAGGAACCTTCCTGCAAAGTATTTTGTTTCAGGAAGTGTGTTCAGTGCAAACATATGAAATGGGAGGGCAGGAAACAGATAAGGGGGCTCAGTGAGGCTCTTCAAGGGGCTTGGGCTGCTGAGAAATACAGAAATTCCCCAGGTGATGGATCCCATGTTTCTGCAGAGAGATCATTTCAGCAGCAGCTCCAAGGACCAGCACGGTTTGGAAAGAAGGCAAAAAAAAAGGAAAGAAAGAAAACCTGATAAAGTGTAAATAACAGCTCCTGGCAGGACCATAACTCATAGGCACCAGCTTGTATCAGTTTGCTGCAGGGAGCTGCAAACTAAATGACAAATCCCAAGGAAAAAAATAGTAGCAGACAAGGAGGCAAAAAGAAGAAAGAGCACATTGCCTTATCATCTCCAGATTTCACAGCTATCTGTTAAACCCCAGCTAGATGTCTGAGCTCATGTGTCACTCTTTGAATCAATGATTCCTGTCGTACAAATGCCACCATATGAAACTTTTTCACTCGGCTGGATGTAAGATGGCAACTCAGCAGATTTCTCTCCCTTCCTTCTGACACTGTGCCCAGAGCTGCCTTTCCAGCAGGATGCCCTAATTTGCAGTAAGCGAACACACTATAAGCATCTGCACTCAAGTGTCCTCCCACATCATTTGCAGCTGTTACCAGCCTCTTTACCATAACTCATAAAAAAAAAAGCTTAGGGTGACCTGGAGTGTCGACTCAGTGCTGCCAAACTGTTTCTCAGGAGTCTTCAAGTCCCCAGTCTCACTTTGCATGATGTCCAGGCACCTCCTGACATCCTTGCTGTGAAGTCACCACCCAGGAAAGCAGTGAGAGCCTGCAGTGAGGACTTGCTTGTCTCAGCCCCACATCTGTGCCTTAACCTTTCCTCTCAGAGGCTTCCTCCAGGCTGCCCAACAAGCAGATAAGTATTTTGGGGAAACAAAGCTCAGATTCACATCTCACCCCAGGCAAATCTGAAGAGGAAGAAAGAAAACTTGGGAAAGAGGGGTGAGGGGAAAAAAGCAAATCCCAGAATCGTGCCTAAGAGAAATGGTAAAAGATCATGGAACAATGAGGGGAATTCACAGTTAGATTAAACATGGAGCCGTCTTCTTTTGGCCAAGTGTGGTCCAGCTCCTTGGCCATCACTCTGGGAGCCCAGAAGCTAAAAAGACAAGAATTTCCCCAGGCAGACCAGAAAGGACAGCATCCTCTAAAGCACCATTATGTGCTGGATGCAAATGATCCCCAGTGCCATGAAAGCTTCACTGTTTCCCTGCCCTGTGTTGGATGTGCACCATTTGATGCTGTAACCTTGCTCTCCAGCTGACAGGGAGTTAAGCCCAGGCTTAACTGCAGAGCCTGGTCTGGAAGATAACACAGCACAGAGACACATCTGTCCCAACTCTGCAGTGCCATCACCTCCCTAGAAACATTTGTGGTCACCAATTCCACACAGGGTTCAAATATAATGTAGAGGTGGTTCTTCCACATCAGAAGAGCAGTGCTGAGGTGCTGTAGGTATGTTCTGGTCACTTGTGGCACTATCTGAGCAAAATGTGTTGCAGGAGGAAGGCAACTCGTGTTGTCTTATCCAGATGTTGCATCACATGTCATCATACACATCCAAAGCACCAGGAGAGAGGCAGTGACTGAGAGAGGCACCCCCTTTTCCTTCCTATATCTCAAACTCCATCTGCAGATCACATAAGCCCCTTCATTGCTTGCACAGGCTGGAATGCATCCCTGGTGGGAGGGAGTGGCATGTTGAACTGCTGCCAGTGCTGAGGACAGGCTCTGCAGGGTGGGGAGGGATCGAGGTGCTCTCCCCAGATGGGGCCCCTGATCTCTCATTGCTCTTCAAGCGTGGGAACAGGTTCGGAGCTCCACCAGCAGACACCAGAGCACAGCAAGCCCCCCAAATCCTGCATATCTTTGGGAATGTCCCTTGCAGTGGTGCCACTGCCAATGCCCAGGGCTTGGGTAAGGGCTGGGCTATCCCAGGGGACAGAAAAAACATAGGAGCAGGGGCAGGCAGGCTCCTTACCTTGGCCCACTCGTCCCCAGACATGGCTCAGCACAGGCAGGCAGGCAAAAAAGAACCAAGTGTGAATCAGCATGATGACCAGGACCTACAAGAGGGCAAATATCAGGAAGGAGAAGTAAAAGTTATATTTCACTATATCAAAATCCAGTTTTTTGCAGCCCTCAGTTAAGGCACCACAAGCTGAAATCTGCAGCTCTGGGCATCACTGATGGCACTGAAAGGGTGGATGGAGAATCACATGTGAATCTTCCTGCAATTCCTATGTATTATTTTATCTTCTTGGTGTCTCCAGTATAGCTGTTCATTGCCTTGAAATAAATTGTGTTTATAAACCTGATGGAGAGCAGGCTTTTCCCAAGCACTCCTCCCAGCCTGCTTGGTCCTGGAGCTGGGAACTGCTCTGATCTCAACAGTGGCACTGTAAGTGCTGGGTTCTGCTCTGATCATGGAAATTAGCAACACTGGTAAATGATTGGACAGACAAATTCCAGAGTAACTTCTGTTTTAAATTGTACAGAAGTAATTAATTGTGATTATCATGACCAAAATCATTACAGGTGTACAGGTGTACAGCACCTTTCTCATGTCCCTGCCATGCAGGTACTGATCACAAGGGGAAAAGCCTTTAGAGGAGCACTCCCTGTCAGCCAAGCTCCTCACACCTCAGTGGCTGGAATAAAGTACTCCTGCAGCAGGAGGGGTCCACAGACTGAATGGAGTTTGTATGTCAACAGTTTACAAACGAGGTTTGCTTCTTATCTCACAGTGGAGTTCCCAGGAAGTTACATTCAGGACTGATTGGGATAGTCTTGCTTTAACCTGTTCACCTGAACAGGCTGAAAGCAGAGGCAGTTACAGACCTGATTGTGGCAGAGGATCAGTTTGGCTCAGGAATAACCTCTGCAGCACAGATAAAGCTGGCTGGCTAAGGACAGCCAGCCCTGGACCACAGACCTCGAGCACCTGCAGTTGTTTTGCTGGCTTGGATTTCCTTGTTACTCAGTTTGGTCAGAAATGTCAGGTCAGCATCAAACGACCCTGGTGGAAACAGTGCCTCCCCCTTGTCTTGATCTCCATAAACCAGGTCTTAAACACACGTTGTTGGCCTTTAACAATGCATCATTGGCATCTGTCATTTCTGTGCTCCACATTTCAGCCTTATTGCTTTTGGCAGAACCAGACCACGCACCCGCTTCCTCCACTGCCGTCTGCAGTGACATTTCACTTCTATTCCTTTTGATGGACAAGTATTTAAAGGCTCCTGGCAAATGTCTATTTCCCCTCAAACAGGTCAACTTTGTAGCAGTTCCAAGGAAAAATAAATACACACGTGAGTGACCCAGCCATGACCTCCTGGGGTTTAAATCAGTTCTAAATTGCTGGAAGAATGAGTGGAAAAATATGCGAGTTATAACAGGGAGTTGTTAACCACTCTATGCTGTCTGTGATTATTTTTTTTTTTTTGATTGAAGATCAGGTTATATGGAACAACTGCAGTGTAACCAAAGCCTTTAGCCATGGGAAACACTTGCTTTATTTTTCCAGCTAATGAGGTCATTGCTTATAAAAAACAGCAAACATTTTACGGGGGGGGGTTTTGGATTCTGACTATCAGCTCCAGAAAAACAAAGCCTGCCCTGGCTTCAGAGATGCACATGCCAAACAGCAACAAAAAGCAGGTATTTTTCAAAAAAAAAAATCCCTGAATTAAAAGTTCATTTGTGCCCTTTTGCAATGCCACCAAACTGCCTTTGATTGCCTTGCAAATTCCCCACGGCTCTGCTGGCAAATGAGATGCCAAACCCTGGCAAAACTACTGGATTGTGTATTATCTTTTCATGTTAACCAGAGTTACATGGAATCTGAAGTCCAGAAAAATAAGCCCATGGGCTCCTCCAGCCTGCACAGATATGGGTTTATTGCAGGCTCTGTTTCCCCTGAAGGCTTGAGCTTCCACCTGATGGCAAAGATGAGTTAAATATTATCATATAATGACAGAATGGTTTGGGCCAGAAGGGACCTTAAAGTTCGTCTTGTTCCATGGGCAGGGACACCTTCTACTATCCCAGGTTGCTCCAAGCCCTGTCCAACCTGGCCTTGGACACTTCCAGAGCTGAGGCAGCCACAACTTCTCTGGGTAGCCTGTGCCAGGGTCTCACCACTCTCACAGTAAACCAGAGGTTAACCAAGGCTGGATACAGTTTGTTCTCAGGGTGTGGATCTTTCCTGTGACTAAAGTGAAGAGCAAAAAATTCAGAGGCAAATCCATCACTATCCTGCCTCTTCTCCAACATTCATTTTCCTCCCTTTAAATCACAAATAACAAATGCACCTGTTTGAAATGGTGGAAGACACACAGCTGGAGGAGCTCTCTCCTACCCTCCCTGCAGAGCTTCCTCTCCACAGGTCACCTGCCAGATCCCAAGCCCCCACTCCAGGGCTCTGTGGTCCCTCCCTACCCATTTCTGCCATCACTGGTGCCAGCATCCAACTAGGCTGAGCTGTGGGCCCTGGGACTCAGGGGACCACAGTGACACCAGCCTGCTGGCAGGCAGGGAGCCTCTCTCCTGTTACTTACCCTCAGGGAAGGAATTTGGAGACAGCAACACATGGAGCATGTGGTCAGTATTTCCAGGGCCTGGAAAATAGGTGTGTGTGTGGGACACACCACTTTCCACTTGCCCCAGCTGTGTGCTCAGAGAGGATTTGGAGGTTAATGCCATCAGAGATCCCCTTATTTGTATGGGAAATTTTATAAGTACTCACTTTATTTAAAGAATAAAAAGATCTGTGCAAAAAAGTTCCTGCCACTTATTTAAGCAGCACAACTAAAGGTGAGGATCTGGGGACACTGTGAATAATTTCTGCTCTCCACAGCCACAGTTTGGGGACATTTTCTCATCCCAGAGGCCATCACTGTCTCTGCACAGAAGTGCTGGCAGAAGCAATGTCACCTCGTGTCCCACTCGCTGCCGGACACAGGAGCAGCACTGGGACAGCCCTGCAGGCAGCCAACTGCAGGGAATAAATCTGTCCCACATTCCCTGAGTGCTTTGCCGGTAGAAGAACCTAAACCAGACTAAAAAAGCACATTCATCAACCCCTTTCTGTTCTCTCCTGGAAAGTTCTTGTATTTCAGTTCTAGTAATGAACAAAAAATCTCAATTATCCCAGCACCAGCCTCAAAAAGCCAGGAATAAGTTCCATTTCTAGGCTGAACTTTTGCAACTCCCCCAGCCCATCAGGCTGGGTAACTTCAGCTTGATACCGACCCACCCACACCTCCAGGTGGGAAAAACTCAGATAGCAAACCCTTCCAAGCACTGTCCTTTCTGGCAACCATTTCCTGCAGTTTTGTTCTATTAACCAAAAATAGAAGGAAAAAAAAAATCAAACCAACCAGCAAAAGTACATTTCTTACAGTCATCACTCCTAAAGAATTGCCAAAATAGTCCTGGTGGTATTTAGACCGACTGGCAGGGAATGTGAGCCTCGAAGCCACTTCACTGTGTGGCATCGGCAGTGCTGCCCCGAGCTCAGCTGCACCAGCTCTAAGTTTCCCGGAGAGCAAAACCCTGCAGAAGTTCCCTGCTTGGGATCCCCACACATGCCCCAAAACAGTACAGCCCCTCCTGGGCATCCCTGCGAACCGAGCCCCAAAGGGGAACGAGCCACAGACCTCTGCGGAGCGGTGGGACTTCCCTGGAGTCAGCCGGGAGCTGCGGGAATCCAGCTACATTCTTAAATTGTGGGAGAAGCTGCCCTGGCGCCTCGTCCGCTCCTCGGCGCGATTAAAGATTTCAATTCCCAGACGTCAGGAGGGATAAGGAAGGGGAGGGGGAGCAGGGGGAGAGGGATGGGATTCCCCCACCTCCCTCTCCGCACGCAGCGGCTTGGCCCCTTCGCGCAGCCAAATAAAGCATGAAAAGCAAGAGTCTGCCTCTATGAAAAGCAGTAAACGGCTTTTGGTGGCTTTGCTAACTAAATAAAATATCCATCTGGGAATCTGCACGCTGATTTCCTAGAACGCAGCAACAAGTCGTGGCTCCCGCCCACCGCCAGACTCCCCGGGATGCACCCGCATCCCATTAAATGATTTTGAGAGCCCAGCATGTGCACTGAGGGTGAGCTGTGCTGCGTTTGTTTAAGGAAATTAGGCACATCTGTAAGTTTTGCAAGGCCAGAGGCTGAATCATGACCTGGAGCTCGATGGTGCCTGCGGGCTCCCCGGCTGTGGGATACAGCCCTGATCCACTCCAGGGTGAGGTGCTCAGAGCCAGGAGCACCTGGGAGAGGCACCCAGCTCCCTGCCAAATGTTTTTTGGAAGGATTTTGTCCTCATTGGCAGGAGTGGAATGACTGACAGTGTCATTTCTCATTACAAATGGAAGCCAGATTTTCAGCTGCATCTACAGGGACTGTCAGCATCATTCTCCCATTGCAACCAAGTGAGGTATAAGACACTTGGAATTGCCATTCCATGGGAAACACAGGTGCCTTTGGAACAGTCATGCTAGATGGAAAAAAAATAATAGTTTTCAAAATATTTTACATAATAAATGAACATTTGTTAGTTCATCACAGTTTTGTTTCATAACTTTGTAAGTATTCTAAAGCACCACAATACACAGATCAAAGGATAACGCCAAAATGAAGCACTTAAATCATAGAATCACAGAAAGGATTAGAAGGGACCTTAAAGACCACCTTGTTCCAATCTTCCTGCCATGGACAGGGATATCTTCCACCAGGTTGCTCCAAGCTCAGTCCAACCTAACCTTGAACATTTCCAGGGATGGGGCAGACACAACTTCCCTGGGCAAGATGTGGGCAACAAATCATATTGAAACAAAAAATGGAGCATTTGGTACCCCACAGAGAGAGGGTTGTCATTGCCTTACCAGTAAATACCACAAATTACCTCTTCTGTAATTCCTACGGAATTTCAGAATTTGCTCAGATTTGCTATAGTTTACTTTAAAAGTAGGAGAAGGTGAGAAAGGAAAAAGCACATATCTCCTGTGCTTCACTTCATGGAATTCAGAGGCAGAGCTAAAAATTCCTGCTGTGTTTACATCAGAAAAATCTGGAGCTGTTTCCAGTGCTTGTGTTCAGGGTGCTGCTTTCTGGTCTGCCTTTCCCAAGGTGCCCACACCTTGGGATTTGACCTTAGTTCAAGCCAAACACCTTGGGTTCAACCTTTGGGCCACCATGGACACCCAAACACTCCCTGAAGAGAATTTAAAAAACAAAAAGGCAGATCGAGGCTGCTTTATTCGTGCACTGAATGGCTACAAATAACAACTGGGAGTGTATTGACAAAGGGCTGAGAGGATGGTCTGGTTTCACTTAGGGGCTGGAGGGACCCCAGTGGATTATCAATGCAAACATCTTGCCTGCACCGTGTTCCAGGAATGCTGAGCTCCAAGTAGTCCTATTACTTCAGCACCAGAACTGGGGGAACACATATCCCTTTATTCCAAGGGAAAAAAAAAAGGCAGCCAGCAGTAAGGCAATACCTAATACACAGCTGCCACCAGATTTTCCAAGAAAGTCAACCCCACTTTAATACAAATCAAAATTACTATTTGGGGGCTTTTTTGGGTTTAGGTTGGATTTGTTTTTTTTTTTAAGGCTTGGTTTGTGGCCAAGCTGCACAGAGAGCCCTGCCCTAAGCAGGAGTGCTGGAGATCATCCTCTCCATGCACAGCAGGCTAATCACAAGCAGGATGCTCTATGAACTGGAAAGCAAGAAACCTCCCCAGTTTCTTGTTATTACCTGTTATTCTATTTTTAGTTCACTTTCAGGGTATTTTGCAAGGAACATTTTGCACTGACTACAAACACAGTCATCCTGCAAGCAACAGAGTCCAGGTGGGCTGCATTTTGGTGCCTTTCACTCTTTTCTGTTCCCTCCCTGAGTCAAACTGCAACTAGGACACACTTTTGGGCACACTCTGCTTTTGGTCTCTCCTTTCCCCCAGTGCCCGCCACCACTTGGTTGGTAGAAGCCTACAATATTTGGGACCTCTCCTGCCTCCATGCTGAGGTGAAGCTGAATAATTAATTTAAGCATTATTAAGGGGTAGGGGCACAAAAAGCACCATCATGGAAATCTCCCCTTTTCAAGAAACAGCTGGGAACAGCAACCAGCCCTGGTTGTGAGTGTGGCTAAGCCAACAGAGTAGCAGGAGCCTCAGACTTTACAAGGAAGCACACATTCCTGTATTCATTTCCTTATTTTCTTGACAGAGCCAATGGCACAGCTTATGGGGCCATCTGGAGAGCACATTGTGTTCTTGGTAGACTGCACAGACAGCTCAGGGCAGCTCAGACATACTCACTGGGTATCAAACTTCTTGCTGCTTACCAGCTTTACCACCTGCCTTGCAGCCTGGCTGGTGGATGGCTTGTTCTAAGGCTTGGGTCATGAAGTGCTGAATTCTCACACTGGCACTAAAAAGGAGCTGCAAGAGCTGAGGCATGCCTGAGAGCAGGGAGAGAATTTGAAGAATGTAAAAATCCCAGACTTGTCCATTAGAATGTATTTATTTCAAAATATATTAAAATGCCTGGGTAACACATCACAGTGAATGGTCAAGCTTGGTCCCTCCCCACAGTCCATCCCTCCTTTAGTAGAGATTCCTGCCTTTCCTAACAGCAGTGGGATGAGACTCCTTCATTCATCAATGGCTTCCATGACTTCCATCACGAGAGTCCGTGGTCCTGTCATGATGAGGCTGTTGATGGTCTGATAGTCCAGATGCAAAACACATGCACCATTCACTGAGAAAACAAACTGGCACACCTGCAAGAGAGGAGGGACAGGTTACCTTCAGTCTCTTGGCACCTTCTGCCCATGACTGACTGGAGCCAGAGGCTGTGATGCAAATAACTTGCCTCAAAAGCCTTGAAACCCTAAAGCATCACCACTCCACAGCTACACTGATATCACAGCGCTACAATCACTGTGTCATAAAAATGGGACCAAAGTGATTTAGACTGTGAGCTAACAGAGAAAAAAAAGACTCATTTATGAACAGTGGTTCATTTCACAGATGGAAATGAGGCACAATATTAACATCTAGCAATTTGGTAGCAAATGAGATTAGGTAAAGAGAAATTAACTGGGCTCTTGAGTAAATGAAACAAATTCATCCGTCCCCTCCCAATCCTGCCTGAAGCAAACAAGGAGCCACACTCTGCCTCTGAAGGATCCCATTATTTCAAATATTCATGTGACTTTAGACTTATATCAGCTTGTAGAAATGATTCTCTCTGGCTGCTGGGGTCTTTATAGGGAACTGGAAACTCAACATTTCTTTCATGCATGCCTAAAACCCTGTAGGTGAAACTCATACATGCCTGGGCCCAAAATGAGTTTCAAGATCTCAGTTCATTTCACCTGAGCTGGAAGTACTGGAGTTACTTGATGAATCAAATCAAGGCATCAGTCTAAGGTTATTCAGCTTTCATGCACATGGAAAAAAGCTCCATGTAGAACTCCATTGCTGATAGCAGGGAAACAACATGTGTTGCATCTCAGGAGCTGTGAGAGCAGGTGATCCAGGATAAAGCTCTGCTCCTTCCCTGCTTCACTGGGAAATCACTGGAGCTGAACTGGGAATTCTCTGTTTTGTTTTCAGCAGCTCAAACAGTTTTGACAGCTCCAAAGTCTACCACGGGGATGGTTTAGTTTTGAGAGAGTTTTTTGAGTTCTACCTGCCCACAGCCCCTGTTCTGCCCTGGCAAAGGCAAATCCTCCCCTGTGCCACCACACAGTGTGCACTTTTCCTGCAGAGGTCATCCTTCCCTCCACCTCTCCCACAGCTCCATGTGCTGACTCCACAGGTCTGATCTCCACTGCAGGAGGTGGGATTATCATGGAGGATGTGTTCAGCCCAGAAAGCTCAAACAGGACAGAAGTCTTGCCTCCAGTTAAGTCACCGTGAGTAAGAAGTACCTTCATCCCTGCAGCAGCAGCAGGTCCTCCTGGGTCCACTGCCTGGATGTGGCAAGGTCTTCCTCCTCGGACCACAAACCCCCAGCCCACTGCATCCCCCACAATCTACAAGCAGAACAAAAGGGTTTTAAAAACCAAGGAATGGGCTGGATAGAGGAGTTGCAACAGTTCCCAGAGAGATGGAGAGCTCATGATCCTAATCTCTTTTGGGTGGGAGAGAAAGGGCTGTGCACCAGTGAGATGAAGAACTGGTTAATTGCTCTCTGCAAAGCTGCTTTGTGATTAATATTCCCTGCCAGCAAGAGCAGAAGAGTGAAGCACAGGCAGCATTAAGCTGAAGTGCGAGGCATGCACCGAGAGTGTGCTGAGAACATCTCCAGAGCACGCACACGGTGCCTTTTCCTTGGCACAGCAGAGCATTTCCAGGGTGGAAGTTGCCCCTCTTGCCTTTTCCACTCTGATCTCAGTCTGTCAGAGCAGTTTGCTGTAGTACTGCAGCCCCCTGATGTGACTAAAAGAGAAAAGGAATTCCCAAGAGACTTTGCACATTACCCATATAAATAAATACAGCAACTGCAGAGCTAAGCAGGAGGAAATGAGCCATGAAAGACCCAGGCTGGCAGAGTTGAAGGGCAGGGCAAGAACATTCAGGAGGAGAATGAACAGCACGTCCTCATACATGCCATGCTAATCACCAGCTTTGTTTTTCCTGCTCTTTCCCACCACTTTCTATGGGACACTTAATTTGGGAACCTTATCCACATCTCCTTTTGTAACCCCACTTGTGTCAAATCAGTATGGAAGACATCCCACCTGGTTTCTGTGAGATCCCCCCTTTCAGAGGCAGGCAGTGAAGACATGAGAAGTTTTACACAAAAATAACCAAGAACAGTAAGACCCACAGGTCAGGAGTTGTCTTGCAACATTTACACCCAGCACCCACCAGCCCTGCCTTGACCCGTCCTACAGCTTTAGAAATAATTAGAAAAGGAAAAGGCTCAAACTCAGGTTGTCTGCAGCATCCTGGAGATTTGTCCATGCAAAAGTGTCCATGCAAGAGTGGCCCTTGGATGCTCCCCCTATTCTGTGCTGCTGATGGATCATATCAACACATTCTGATCTGCAGAGGAACCTGAAAGATGCATAAAGCTGTGCATAAAGCCATGTGACAGAGGATGAGTGTCACAGTCTCAGCTGTCACAAGACTTACTGATTCTATAGTTTGCATGGAGCTGGATGAAACAGAAATCGTAGAATCTTAGAATGAGTTGGATTGGAATGGACCTTAAAGATCATCTCATTCCAACCCCCTGCCATGGGCAGGGACACCTTCCACTCAACCAGGTTGCTCCAAGCCCTGTCCAACCTGACCTTGAACACTTCTAGGAATGGGACAGCCACAGCTTCTCTGGGCAACCTGTGCCAGGGCCTCACCAAAAAAACCCCCTCCAAAATGGGAGGTTTTTTCCTGTCCAGGAAACACTTCTTTCCTAATCTACCTCTTTAATATACATTAAACCTTTGCAGGGGCTTAGCACATTTTCACCCACAAGAATATGTGAAGACATTTCCCCGTTGAGAGTCACCAACCAAAAGTCAGGATGATGTGACATGCAATCAAAGCTATAACATAGAGAGGTCAGAGCAGCCAGCAGAAAGCCATCCAAACACAGGCAGGGAGCTGGATACTGATGGATTGGCAATGCCATTCACAATGGTCACTCACAGTCAGAGTTTTCTTGACATAAGGGGCCCCAGGGGACAGGAGCTCTTCGTTGGTGACGGGTCTCTTTAACACTAGAGCAGAAGGTGACAGATTCTGTCAGAATCAAGGAGTTTGTACTGTGAAGTGCATAACGAGGCAGCCTGGGGATTACCCATTCTGCACACAGAATTCCTTGCATTCATCTCAGGGTTTTTCCAAACACTTGCACAACTTTTTAAATCACAAAGCAGAGGTGAGGCTGACCCTCTCCTCTTGATGAGTTGGGGTCAAGTGAGCCTGTGCCCTGAAGGAATGGATGTATCCCATGTAACAACAGGGCAATGCAGAAGCCCAGACCTGATTTGGGGTTGCACTCGGCCACAGGAGGGAATACCAGTGTAGGAGCAGCACTGAAGTAGGGGTTGGAGTTTCCAGAGAGGGAAGTGATGCTACTCCTTCGAACTGCTGAGACAATTTTGATCTCCTTGTTGGTCTGGACTGAAAGAGGCAAAAATAACAATTGCTCAAGGAGGAAACAGTCTAGTTTAAAATAACAAACTTCACCCCCCAGCCTGACCCACACCTGAAGGGTAAGCACCCGCTGAAGATGGCATTTGAGCTTAGAAAGAATAAACCCAACTTCAAAGAAAGATCTAGAGCTGAGCTGATGCTAAGCTGAGTTATTTTCCTGGGGTGGGGAGCTGTGACAGAGATTGCCACTGTGTTGTGACATCCACCACAAACAGTGGGATGGGGGGTCACTTCACAGGATGTCTGGAAGGACATCGTACACTCTGCTGGAGCAACACCCTCAGCTCTGGGACACTGGTGATGTAATCCTTGCTTTCACACCCCTCCACAAACACACCCAGTTACCAGAGAGAAAGCTGGTGTTGCCTGGGTCCGGGTTGAGCTTGCGAAGGCAGAAGGGGCTGTCGGGGCTCTCGGAGAGGGCACGAGAAGAGTTCTCATTGAGCAGCTCTGTGAGACGCCGCCGCCGGCGGAAGTTGATCCAGAAGTGGTACAGGATGTCACTGTCAAAGAAGTGATGCCGATTGGAGACTAGGAGAGAACAGGGGAGGAGGGAGAGGCTGAGGGGGTGCAAAAACCATATAGCAAATATCCTGAGTGATCCCAGTGAATTGCTTTTAACGCCTCTGTGCTCTACTGCAGTTTTTCTGACTGTTTGAGAATGCTGCCTGTGGGGAGGGAGGGACAGCAGGGCCACCTCCCCAAGAGATGCCATCTCCCAGGGGTGCATTTGGTGTCACAGCCCTCCACCTGCCCCTCAGAGGACTTCCTGCCTTCTGAATTGCAGGTTTAATTCCGGCAGATGGTTATGATGTCCAGCCAAGCAGAGCTGAACGTTACATCCTCACACCCCAGCCCTCCAAACCCAGGGGTGGATCCCAGGCCTGTGGCCGGTGGCTTTGAAGAACTGAAGAGCAGAAGCTCAGATTTCAACTCAAAGCCTTTGCGGGTGGTGCAAGATTGCTCCGGTTTCAAAGGTCACCAGCTCCAAACATAGAACTAAAAGGCTCCATTGCCATCTCCAAGTGGGCACTTGACCAGCACTTGTTGCATGACATGAATGGGGGTTTGTTCCCAGCACAGCTTTGACAGTTATGCTCATCCCTCGCTTTCCATCCTGGCTCCAGCCAGACTCTTGCTCACCATGCTGAATGATCCCATGCTCCAGCAGTGCTTGTCCCAGCTCCACGGCTTCCTGTCTGTTTTCTGCTTCTCCCTCCTGAACAAGCCAGTCGACCATCTCACAGCCCAGGAAAGTCCTCTGGTACTTCACCGAGTTCTCCTCTCTCACCTTCAGAATTGACTCTTCCACACTCACCAGCCTGGCACAGAGGTGGGACAAGGCTCCCGTGACACTGCACATCCCTGCCATCCCTCACAGGAGCTGCAGCCACACAAAGCAGTGACGCTGTTCCCATGATGCTACACATCCCTGTCACTCCTCATGGGAACTGCAGACAGACAAAGCAAGGCCAAGAGAAGCCAGCAAAGCATTGCAGCCAAAACATTGCTGCCTGGCAGCAGTGGGAAAGGAGGGAGGAACACAGAGCTGCAGTCAGGCATCTTTACAAATCTTCATCACAACAGAGGGAGCAGCTTCAGCAAAACCAGTTCAGCTGCCACCTCAGCTAAAGAAGGCAGGGAAAAGCAACAAAATGCAGGAAACACATGGCAGATATCCAAATGGATGGAGAAGGTGGCTTTCAGACGGCACATATTCCATCTGCAGCATATGTGAGAGCAAAATCCAGTGTCTCCACGAGAGGGTGCAGCTGGCTCAGCCATGAGACAAGTTGGCTGGATGCTCTCCCCATCCCACGGACACTGCTGCAGATCAAAAGCTAAGTCCAAGGGATGCACATCTGGAGAAGGGGCACCCGAAATCACCACCTGCCTGAATGAAGGACTTCTCCTTCAGCACCAGTTTGTGACTGATCAGCAGCGTGTGAGGTTGTGAAGGTGTGAAGGGGCTGTTAAAGGAAACAAGTCCAGAGGGTGGGCTGGGGCTGAACCCTGGGAAGGTGGCCTGGATTTAAAGCCAGAAACAATCAACACAAAAAAACCCTAAACACTTGGAGGTGGAAGGAGTTTTCTTTACTGTCTGAGAATTAGCTTTTCCATGACAAATTTTGCAAATAGACTGAGACACAGGGCCCCAGGCTCACAAGGGTGTTGAAAATCCCATACCCTGCTGACTTTGGCCATAAGTCCTAAAAGAGCTGGTGGAAGCAGCTCATTGGAGGAGGGTAGAAGGTTGCTGGGAATGGCCACTGGACATTCTAATCCCAGGAGCATTCAGACTGAACTCTAGTGCTTCCCCAAACAGATCCCAGAACCTGCACGTGGGCTGGAGCCCTTGGAAGCATCCATGAGTTCATAGCACAGCTCCTGCCCCATTTCCAAGGATGGTGGTTATCCTGCAGCTGTGACAGGGCTCAGGAAACAGCATTTCCCAGAGGGACAGCACTGGGTGCAGAGAAGGGAAAGCGAAGCCAGTGGGAGCTGTGGCTTCCAGCTGCAGAGCACCAGCAGCCAGCACAGCCAGCAGAGCACATTCCCAACACCCCAGTGCCGGGATAGGACTCACGTACTTCTCATAAAGACTCTGCCCTCGCATGAACACCTTCACATCCTTGCTGAGAGGGAAGGTCCCGTCATCCTTGCGGAAGCGGTAGAGCAGCTTGGCATCCTTGTAGTCCGAGTGCTCGTCGCAGACTGGAAGAGTTCAGGGGAGGGATGTCAGTCTGTGAGGGACAGGCAGGGCTTACACTCAGCAGGATGTTGTCTCCAGGTTCAAAGCTGTGAGGGCTGCTCCGTGTCCTTCTCCGTGCCCTTTGCACCATGGAGCAACCAGCATCTGAGCCTTCAGTCCCCAAAAAGTAGTTGCTTATAAACACCTGCAGCCCTTGCTGGTGGGAGAGGTCACCCCCAATGTACAGACCTCGGGAAAGCTGGAGTTTGAGTCTGCAATTGATCCAGACACTAAAACATTCATTAGAAAAAACAGGATTTTTTTTTCCTTCTTTTAATTTAAATGTTTAGGTTTAGACTAAAAGAGAACAAACAGAATTCCCTCAATCAACTTTTTTTAGAAAGCTGCTGCTGCTGTAAGCAGATTTGGATGACAGAGGAAAAAAACTCACACTGCATCCAAACCCCCATAAAATCACCTCTGTCTGTCAAAAATACTTGTAAGCTAAAAAATATAGTGGCATGAATTTTTCCACAGCATTTTGTGCCAACCCTGCCCAATCCATTTGTGTGGCAAACAGACCTCAAGAGAAAGTTTTCTTCAAAGCCAGATACACACAACTGCAATAATCAAATCTGTCTGAAAAGTCTTAGTTTCATCTTGGGCATGGGCACACTATCTGTAAATGAATGGCTGTTAAGTCCATGCAGCCTTTAGCAGGTAAATATTTGGGATGCAGCTTTGAGATGAACTTGCTTGCAACACATTCCTAGACTACAAGTTAAAAAAAAAAAATTATGACAAAAACCAGCCCAAAAATCACACACCAGCTTTTAAAAGCCAGCCTGTGTTCAGGTCCACATGTCTGAAACAAGAAGAACAAAGTTCAATGGTAAAAAACAAACAAACAAACAAAAAAAACCAAAACAAAAAAACCAAAACAAATGCAAACAAAAAACCAATCAACCAAACAAAAAAAAACCAAACCAAACAAAAAAAACAAACAGAGAAAAGAATATGCCTGCAAAACAAAGAAAAACAGTCAAGGGAAAACAGAAAACCCACAAATGTTTCCTCACTAAAGTAACGTCATCCACTAGAGTGAAATTCAAAAGGCACAAGACACTTCTTCTGAAAATTTTAACACCTTTTTCATCCTTCTGAGCAGACCAGCAAAACCACATTCCCCTTTTGGTGAGCAGCAAATGCCAAAACTTGTCAGATGATCTGGAGTTCACCATTTCTGCTGAGCAGTTGTCTCGAATGAAATCAGGACGCTAAAGCCGGTGAGTCATCGAGCAGGAGGGCAGGATAAGGTTGTTTGAACAGTGAAAGTTTGCATCCTCCTAACTCCAAGGAGCAGCCATTCTGATTCCATTGCAACCAGGAATAGAACTTAAAGCCTTACAGGACTGTGCCCATAGAAAACCAAAGCACTTTTACTATTTAAAGACCATTTTCAATGTGTTTTCAGCGTGTAATGGAACCAAAGCTCAAACCACATCAGACAATTAAGAGGTAGCACAATGATCTTCACGAGATAATTATCATCTGGATCCCAGCAGAGAAGAGGGCAAACAGTTTAGTCAGGCAATTGCTAAGCACCCAGAGCAGTGCTGCATTAGCAGGCAGCCTTCTTTCCACAGGCCTAACAAAAATTAATGGACAAAAAACAAGTTGGAAAGTCAACTTCTGTGTCCTGCCAGGAATTATCACAGAGGCAGGATGGACGTGTCCCAGTCAGCAATCAAAACAACACTGGCACCCAGTGCTGCATAGGTTTAATTAACTAATGGACTTATTTGAAACTGTCAGCTGGAGAGATGGAAAATTAATCAGCTTTAAGTGTTAATGGTTAACTGAGAACTCCCTGCTTCAGCTTTATGCTTTTGTGATAAAGCACAGCAGTAGTCTATTTTTATTCAAGGCAGTTTAACATAAAGGGCTGTAACCTCAGCAAGTAGCAGAGGGTAATAGAGAGTGTTTGCATTGCAGTGGTCAAAGGCAGCTGCTTCTGGACCCTGGAGGAGAGAGGGGAAGAGAGGACTGGATTTGGTGTGGTCATTGCTTCTGTCTCCTCAGCTGCATCCTCGTGTGACAAACCACCACCCAGCTCCAGGTTACCAAACCTCCTGTCCCAAAGACCTGGGAGCAAGAGAGCTCAGCCACAGCCCTTCCCACCAATGGCAAAGGTGTCCAAGAGCTATTTGATAATCTGGGACTTTTGTTCTTGATTGAGCCTGAAAATCACATGGAGAGAAACTGCCTTTTTGCCAATCTGAAGCACTTGTTTTCTGTTGTTATATTGGGACCAAGGGCTGGACCTTGGGGATTGCTCTGCAGCTCAGGGACCGGCACAGAGGTCAGTACATGACCTGAGTTAATCCAGAACTCCTGAAAGTTCCAAATAAATTTTAAAAAGAAAAAAAGCCTGAATTACTAAGAGCTGGGCTTGAGCATCAAGCTGCCTTCTCCCCTATCCCCATCCCTCTTTTTTTTTTTAAATGAGTTCCATGAACAAGCCTTTGAAACACACAAATCCCAAGGGAGGTATTCCTACAGGATTGCTTAAGCTCCAGGTTTACAGGTACCAGACTACTTTTGCTTGGACTGATGTGGACTCCACAGCCCCACTTGACCCATCATGGGGAAACTGAGGAACACTGGGCTCTTATGGAAAGAAAATTAATTTTTCTGCAGATGTGAAGCGTGTGCTATAATTCAGCTTCCACTTCTGCATGACACAAACATGAGCCAGACCAACTTCTGTACAAATATCCACCTGGCTGGATACAGGACAATGCAGGCCAGGTGTTACTGAACTTGCTTCCAAATGGGAGACACTTCAGATGCCCTTTTACCAGCACACAGCCCAAGCTCCTTTTCTGGTGAGCAGGGAACTGGCACATTCCCCAGAGCAATGCACCATCCCACGGATCCAGCCCCATCCAGCCTCCTGCCTACCCATCCTCTCCCAGCTTCTCTAGGAGAGAAGCTTCTTCCCGTAGGAAAGTGGTGGACAGGGACCTGGCCACACTTCCGTATCCTGGGCTGACGGACACACGGTGAGCAGACACACAGACAGCTCCCTGAGGGGGCTCAGCAGGCAGCAGAGACACCCACACACCGTGATGGATGATGTAGTGGTCCATCAGCTTCTGCATGAGGCGGATCCCGGTCTCCCGGTCCGGCGCTTCCTTGTGGTCGATCAGCCAGTCCGTGAGTTCCTTGGCCACGAAGCAGTTCGGGTACGTCCGGAGGTGGAAACGTCTGTCCTTGATGAGCTTCCCATCGTGGAGGCGAAGCCTGGAGGGAAAGGCAGCCACTGAGCACAGCTGGTGTCACAGGGGAATTTGAGTCTGACTGCCCAGCATCTGTCCAGCTTGGAGACACCGCTGATGAGTTGGGACTTCTGGCAACCACCCAGAGACTAAAAAATTCAACCAAACCCCTTGGCATTGCAAAATGGATTAGTCAATCCTAAGGAGCCTCTCCATCAGGCCCTTCTCTCCTCTTGTTACTATGCAGGTTATATAATAGCCTGCATCAGGCATAGTATGACCCACACATGTCTTTTTGCTCTAAGCAAGCCTCTAAAAAACACACAGCAGCAAACCAAAGGGGGTGAAGAGGGGACAAAACTCAGGAAAAAAAATAGCAGTACATATATTTGTCATCTTGGCACCGTTCTGTGTCTAGTTCTCCTTCCCCATGACCATGAAAACAGGAATAAAGCTGCCCCCAGGACAAAGTCTTACTCATAGCTCCAGGTGGGAGCAGTAACAGGAGCCTTGGTTTCTTCTGTCAAAGTAGCGAGTGCCAGGTGGATCCCATCACCACCCGCTAATCCATGAACCACTAATCCACAGCAACAGTGGACAACAGTCCTGACATTTTCTGCTTCAAAGTGGGATTGACTGGGACAGAGTTTACCAAAACAACAACCTTTCTATCCTGAAAACCCCGATGTTTTGGCTAGTCTGCAGCTCTGATGGAAAGATATATATGGGCAAAAGTACTCAGGTGAGCATGGCTTTGACTTTCAAAAGGACTTTAACAACTAAGCAAGCCACAAGGCACAGAGTTCTTCTGTGTTCCAGCCAAAGCCAACCCAGTCTGGCAGGAGATCTGTCCAGGGGCCAAACTTCTGCCCTATAGTCATGACCGTTCCCAAAACACCAACCCTGGAAAATTCAGGCTGTATGCAGCAGGCTCAGAAGGGAGATATTAATTAAACTTCTCCTCTGTAACTCCAGGATGTTTTTGGTTTCAAATTATTCTCCTCAATTCCTGGTTTTGCCCTGGGCCAGTGTATTTTATTAAGGCATTAATCACCGCAGCCTTTCGTTATTTCATGCCTCAAGTTCTTTTCTTCTTTGTGGAAAAGTTCTGTGTACAACACAGCATGCTGGACAACAGTTTTAGGTACCATATGAGAAGTTTAAATACCCTAAAAAAAATCTATCTGATAATAATGGATTATCTTCTATTGTAGGATTTACAAATACTAAGGTCCTAAAAATCTAAAGATAAAAAATTCTTTAAGATGAAAAATCAGTAATTGATTATTGCAGTTAATGCTGAGGCTACTACAAGCCAGTATGATTAAAAGAAATTTTTAGACCTTCCTGGAAATTCAAATATTAACCCAAAGATTCATGCAGAGGCAGCTCCTGCCCTTGCCTTTGACAGACCTCCCTCAAATCCTGAGGTCTATATTCAGCATTTCACTCTTTACCTGGAAGGCTCATCCCTACAGGTGACCAGAACTCGTTCTGAATATGGATTTTTCCCGGAAAGTACAGTCCACTGACAGCTGCCTTGCTATTTTTAGAGTTTTTGCCTTTTTCCTTCCTTTATTTCATGGTCCACTGTCAAAATGCAATCAGGCCCAGCCAGCAGTGACTACAAACAGGCTCCCCCTCCCTCTGCTACAGGGGAAGACACAGTCAATTTTATATGCTTTCTTTCCTTTGCAATTAGCAAGTGGGAAGGCACTTTAGAGGCATGTTTGGGAGAGATAAGAAATGTTCCAAGAGTGCTCTATTGCCGTAAAGAGTCTGCAGGACTCCACAAACACTATATATAGAGATATATACACACATGTATATATACATTTATATGTATATACACACTCAGACATGCCTTTCACATAAAATAACACATAGACACACAAGGCCTGAATCGTTGGGAGAACACCATTTCCCCTATAGATTTTTTTTTTATCATGTTTCAGAATACAGAAAAAAAAATTCAGAGGTCTTGCAGGAGAAAAATAAAAGAAAAATTATTTCCAACAAACAGTGCTGCTAACACCTAAGATTTAAAAATAAAAATAAAAAATGCATTTATTCTGAAACTCTCCTGTTGGGGAAAATGGTCAGGACAGGAGTCAGGTGGTATTTCAGCACCTCTGGAGCAGCAGCATGTTGGAGCTTTGTGGGCTGTTTTAAGCCTGTGACAAGTTTTCCCTCTGTCCCACAGAGCCAGGGCAGCGGAAAAGGCACAGCTCGAGTGTCCTTGTGCTCTTTTCACTTTCCTCTTGTTTACTGTTTCCTGTCAACTCTGAGGAGACAAATTTTGTCCTTCAGACACAGGATGTAACAGCAACTGCGTCTTCCAGCAGCTCTTGTATGATGGTAATAAAACAAAGCGTGACTGGGTTATAATCATGCTTCCAGATAAAAAAAAAATAAGGAAATATATATAATGCAATATTATGAGTTTTCTAGATGGCAAAATCTACCCTGTGAACATATTATTTCTCCAAAAGGGAAAAAAAAAAAAGCAGAATTAAGCCAGGATAAAACACTTGCTGGAACATGGGAATGGGCTCTTATGAAACACTCCTGGCTTGGCAGTCAAAGTGCTGCTTCCACGTGCATTTGCTTTGTGTTGGTTGTGTTGGGTAAGCAAATTGTTTCTCTGTCAAGGTCACTACAAAGCCATCATTATTCATCCTTGTGTAACCTTGTTGAAAGGGACATCCACAGCAGTGCAAACAGAAGAGAAATAAACTCTCCATCACCTCCCGTGTAAACAGACCTTGAGCATCTCAAATGCCAAGGTGGATCTTTCAAGGATATTAACTGCAGTTCACATTCCCAAAGCAGTTCAGCACTAATGAATGGCCTTGGAAAGATGCCTCATCCAAAGGATCTTCTTTGTTCCTATTTTCACAGAAAAAAACCCCAAAAAACCCCAAAAAACCAAAACCAAACCAGCTAAGTGCTCACTAAAAGGTAGCAACAGCCACAAGAGAATCTCTGCAAAACAGCTGCAGGAGAGGCACATTCAGGCGACACAGGCACTGCAAACAGTTTGTTGCACCCCCAGTCTGCAAAAGCACCAGTACATGTGGGAAGAGGGGAGAGCTTTGCCTGCCCGTGGCAGCCCAAAGTGGTACAGAGATGTTTTCTTTTCCTGGTTGTATTTAAAACAGACCGAAATCTCGAAAAGAAACCCCAGCAAGCACAAGTCTACTTCCCAGTCCTCACTTTTACTCAGCTTTTAGAGCTGAAAATTTAATAATTGACTTCTAAAAGTCATTCTGGCTATGTAGTATCATCTTCTGAATAACATTCACTGCTGCATCAAGTGGTGCCTCACGATTCTTCAAGGAACACATCCCCACTGGAAGAGATACAAGTCCAACAGAGAACCACCAAAATTCCTGCAAACCCAAGATTTTCGGGCAAGAATACAAATTTTTGCATGTTCAGCTACACATCTTTAAGTGAGCCAAATTTCCAGAGCATCAAAGCATGAACACTTTGTTTAACAGCATCGCAGTTTGAGTATCCAAATAAAATACTCGTCACCTCTGAAAACTTGGGACAGTGGCTGAAATCACAACTTTGTTCTTCATAGGAGAAAACCTTCCTTCTCCTCTCACTTTTTCTGTGCAAGACATAAATTTACTGAGTATATTTTATGTTTAAGAGTGATTAATGCAGCTTAACAGGGTTATTAGAGCCCAGCTGGTTCACTTGACCATGGGAATACCCATGTGAGAGTGCACAAGGGCTTGTCCATACTTGTCTCTGATTACAGCAGGGTGTGAATGCAAAGCGTGGAAGCTGTTCCAGAATATCTCTGTGCAGATAAGCCATTTGTTGCAATTAGAAGTGACTAATTGGGCCTCTCTTACAGAATGCCACCCAGGAACACACAACGCCCAGTAAAGCTGCTGTGATTTTCATGCAAGTTCATATGTCTGAAACAAGAAGACTGGCAGCAGATGTGAGGAATGAGCCCGAGACAGCAATCCTCTCATACTCCAGACTGGAATATCAATTAGAATTTTTATTTTCATCTTTTTAGTGGAGAGAGACTCAACACTCAAAACTCCTCTTCCCCCTTAAAAGACCAAACAGCAGCATCCTCATGGAAGCAGAGAGAACCTAGCAGATAGACAGCCCAAACCACACTGGCCTATCTCCCCTCTCTTCCTTTAGGATCCATTTCATTCCCAGCCATCCCCACGAAGCATTCCCTCACCCCTCTCTTGTGCAGCTATTTCTGGCTGGGAAACACATCCTGACACTGAACAGACTCATCCCTCTGGCCAAACCAGACTCGGAGGGATTTGCAAACTTGCTGGGAAGCCAAAGAACTGTAAAGATGGAGCAAAGGTTTGTTTGACTAAATGTGATAATGGGGAGGCAGGGCAGGAAGTGGAGAACAGGGAAAAACAAATGTTTGATATTTCATGTAGATGCAACAATGTTATTTGCTGATGGAGGTTTACAGAGTCAGGGCAGCCTGCAAGGCTCCTTCACACGCTTCTGTATTCCATCTGTGGGGAAAAGCAGGGGGAGAACAATGTGGATATTTAGCCATGTCCATCTGCTGTTGTCTGAGACATCATCCAGCCTCTCTGCCTCAGCTTCCCCATTGCTATGTATTGGAAATCCAGGTCCCAGGAAGATTCATACCACTAACTCCTTGCCTGCCAGGCTGTGAGATCTCCCAAATAAATATTCAGCATGTTCTTCATCACTCAGTTCTCCTTCTAGCCAGGGGTTCAGGGAAAGAGGAGCCCAGCTGCAGGCTGGTGTCCATCTCTTCACCCTCCTCCCCAGGTTTTACACCCTGTGCTGGCCAGCAGCTCCTTCCCATCCTTCTGCACTGGGAATGGGCTCCTGCCCAGACCAAAGAAGAAGGATGCAGCTGCAGCATTCCCAGCAACCAGTAAAAGGGTCCTTCTTTCCATCACCACGAACTCTCAGATGGTGTCCCCAAAATTACTTGAATTTTGGGTTTTCTATTCAACTCTATCCCAGTGGGCAGTGTACTAGAAGAGCTCTGTTCACAAATAAATTTACTGTATCCCCTTCTCCACCTTACAGCCACAATCACCAAATGGTCCAGCATCTGATATGCTCCTGTCCTGCAAGAGGTACAAGGAAGACACATCACTCCCCACACATGGAGCACAGTTTTAACTCACAGCTTGATTATTTTATTTTCTCTCTGAATACCTGATCCCTTTCTTTGCCCCTGGCTATAGGACTCCTTTTAAACCTCAGTCACCCCAGATGAGTAAAATACTGGAAATATAAATATAAATAAGACAGAAATATGAATAAACTTTCCCTGCCACTTTGAACACTGGCTGTGTTTTCAAGATCGGGCCCCAGTCCTTAACTGGAAGTTATCAATCCTTGATACAGTGCAAATAATAAAGCTAAAGCTAACAGTACTCTCTGAGAATGGACAACAGAGCAACACCAAGCTAATTTTAGGAATCTGATGCTAGCAAAAATCAAACCCTGGGCTATTTACATTATTTAAGGATATATTTCCTAATTTCCACCCACATTTCAAAACAAACCAGAATGACTTCAGATACAAACAAGCACATTCTGCTCAAGAGCTAGGAAAGCCCACAGTCACATGCTTTGAAGCAAGTGAGGGTTCTGACCCCAGATGCACAAGGAACACGCTTTCTGAGCCACACAGGTTTTCTTGCACAGAATAGATTTTTGTCTTCATAGGAAAAAATAAATCTCAGAAGCTGCTTAAAAGCTGGGACTGCAAGCCAGCAGAAGTTCCCAAAAGTGACTTTCAAGAGAGGTAAATCCAATTCAGGCACATGGCACTCAGGAGATGTCTTTCCAAGTCACCCCAAAGTCCAAGCATCCCCAGAAGCGATGCTGACCCCATCCAGCCAGGGACCAGGGACCTCGGGGGGGGCTGCTCAGTGCCAGCACACCATGTTCTGCACTGGGGGGAACGTGCAAAGGGAGAAAAAAATTGCTGCCACCTCAACCCACTTGCCAGTTCCTGGCACCTGGAGGTGAATCGCAGGAGATGCCACAGAGGAGCAGCAGGACAAGGTCGTGTGGGAAAGGACCTGGCTCAACACTGGTTTGGTGGGTGAAGGAAGGATCAGCAGGTACTGGGGAGGGGGAGATACTGATACCTGGGGGGAAAGTGCTTGGTCAGAGATAAAGCTTTGAGCCTCCTGCTAACGGGATAGAGCCCAGAGCCCCGGGTAAAGCCTTGCCCCTGGCTGGAGGAGGACCCCACACCTCCTACCTCAGCTGCTCTCCAGCAATCATCACCTCTGCCCGGTAGTGCTGCTCGGTGGCTTTCTTCTTCAGGCTGCTGCTCAGGCTCTCCATGCCGGGCTGACGGTGGGCGGCGGTGGGAGATGCTCCCCATGGGATGCGGCTTGGGAAGATCCGGGCCCCCAGCGGCGTCCCCGGCCGCTGGCAGGGTGCAGGTTGGTAGCCTGAAGTTGCTGAGTCCTGCTCCCCGCCTCTCCTTCCCTCTCGGCAGGCTTCGGAGGAGGAGCCTGTTGCAATCTGAGCCTGGCTCTGCGGGCTTCTCACCCGCTGGCTCCAGCCAGGCTTGGGCTGGGAGCCGGGAAGGTGGCAGGGATGCTCCCGGCAGGCTGGGACAGAGTCCGCTCTGCTCGCTCCGGGGAGGTGACTCCGGCAGGCTCTGGGCACACACGGGCTGGAGGATGAGTGCTTTGATCAGCCATCAGACGGACAAAGCACTTCCTTCCTTAGGCTGTAACTGTCCTACAAGGGTTCAAGATGTGCCATTCTCATCCTCCTCCCTGAGGACTTCCTGCCTCTCCCCAGGTGGGATGCATCCAACACCACGGCCAACGCTTTCTAAAAAGGGGGTTCAGAGGAGCTTGAACCATTCCTCAGTGCAGCAGCCATCACATGGATGGCTGCTGGATGGAGAAGCACAGGCTGTAATGAGCAAGAGCTGACACTGATGAGTCTGGGGCTCTGCAGGTGCCAAGCTGAAACCAGATACCACCTTTAAAACCTGCCTCCAGGCACTGGTACCTGCTCAGCTGTTACCAAGCATTTCCATTACTTGAGGTACTTTCTGCAGGCCAGAGTTGACCTAAAAGTAACAGTGGGCAGCAAAAAAATGGGCAGAGGAAGTGGGATGTGGAGATGGTTAATTACATCCATCATTACCACCAGATTCATCTGAAATCAGATTTCCATGAGTTAAAACAGGAGTGAAAAATATTGGCTGGCATAGAGGATCAAGTCTCAGAAACACTAAAAAAACCTACCAAAAGAGTGTGTGGAGAAGTCAGGAGCGAGGGAAGGGAAGGAAATTTTATCAGCTGAGGAGGTTCTGCTTCAGTTCGGAGTCTGATAAAGCATCAGTAAACTAAATGCTGTCTTTAATTAGTTCATCTTTAGCAGCAATTCATCAGCCAGCAGTGAGTTAGCCAGTACCTCCATCAGCACAAGCAGACCCTTCCAGGCTTATGTTCCATAATACTGCTAAATCCAACAAGCCTGGGTTAGGGATTCAAGGAGCACAGCACGGAACAGCCAGGGCCAGAAGGAACAGGAGACACAGGGTAAAGGCACGGCAGTAACTGGAGGCACACTGGTCTTCCTGAATCCAGCATCACTGCTGGCTCTCTGCTGATGGAGGAGCAGCAAAGGTGCAGCTCAGGGGCTGGACAAACCTCGCTCCCAGCAATCCTGTCCAAGTCAAACACCCACTGCAGCCTGGCCATGCAGGGAGCAGCAGTGATGGGCTGCGCCAACAAGGCTCCTTCTATCCAGGCTCTCCCAGAGCACACTCTCTCCCATGTCCTGCTGTTCATGCCAGGCCATAAACACAGGGAAACAGGCTCCCCTTGTGCACACGGGCAGCCCTGGGGCAGGCTCAGGACGGCTCCTGGAGTCCCCTCTGGCAGTGCCGGTGTTGGTGAGTCTGTGCCAGCCCTGAGGTGCTCCTGGGGCAGGCATGGGGGCAGCATCCTTCATTCCCAACATAAATGCCATTGGGGGAGATCCCCAACATCACCAAACCTGCCCATCTCATCACTCCCTGTATCGCTTCAGCTAGGGAAAAATTTCTGCTCTTTTAATCATTGCATAATAAATATTTTCCTTAAAAAAAAAAAGAAAAAGAGAAAAAGAAAAGAAAAAAGAGACGCTCAGCTCCAAGCTTGAGAGTGTTTTACTCTCACAGTAAAAAGGTGAAGGATTTCAGCTCTTGCCAGCTTCTTTCATGAAAGACACAGGAGGAAAAAAGCTTATTGCTCCCATAAATAACCTTGTAAAATGTGCCCTTTAAATTAGACAATAATGTTTCTACTTAAGCTGCAAAAACAAGGAAGAGAAGCTACTAGAAATATATTATCTCCCCCTCTCAAGCCTGGGAAGCACTTCAGTCAAGAGAGCACAGCAGCCAGCGACATCCAGAGCTGCTGAGGATGGTGGAGCTGTGCTCAGAAAGCTGCCTGTGGGCATGACAGGCAGATAGATGGACTGAAACTTCTCCTGAGAGGACAGAGGACCACTGTAAACCTACAGCTGTTAAAGAGAAGGTGACTGTGGAGTAGCTGTTTTCCCAACAAGGACCGGGGCCAAGCTCATAACATAAGTCAGTAGGCTTGAGACAAACTGGAGGATGGTTTTTTCCCCTTCAGCAGCATAAAATTAAATTGTGCAAGTTGCCATCACTTGATATAAAGCCTCAAAACCTAATTGATTTTAAAAAAGAACACTAGGTAAATTCATGCAGGACATGGTATTGATATTGATCAGGGAAATCCAGATGGTTACTTCTGTCTTGACTGGTGGAAGCTGAAAGAATATGTTAGTGGAGAGGTTACTGACCATTTCTCCTCCTCTTTCCCTGATTTCTGTTACTGGTCCACATCAGAGCAAGGATCCAGGCCTGGAGGAACTTCTGCTCTCCACCAGCACAACACTCCAAATGTCACAACCTCAGGGCTTTTTACACTGACATTTAGAGGGAAGAGCATGTCCTCAATTCAGGAGCAAAGCCATGCTAAACCGAAGCCCTGTGCCCCGTGCTCACAGCACTGAGCTTTTATTCAACCTCAGCAGTGCCCTTTGCAGATTTGACACCTTTCACCCCAAGCAATTTGTGTCACTGAAGGGAATGTAGGGAATACACCCTGCAAGTTGCTGTTAATTCCATCCTAGAGGTGACAGCATTTCAGGGCTGGGAAAAATAATCCCTAGATATATGCCCCTCACTCCCCACACAAGAAGGGATTAGTTATCACCTCCATCTACAGATGAAAAGAGCGATTCACAGCATGGCTTTGGAGTCTAAACCACAATGAATTGCAAGCAGCACTAGAGTCCCTTCATCTAGGTCTCCCCTCCAGAGGGAGTGTCTGAATTTTCCTGTTTCAATATATTAGGAAGTAGTTTGACTCATTAAGTGTCCAGAAAAGATAGAGGCACCTCTGGGTACAGCCATGTACCTTGGTCTTCAACTCCCAACATTGTTACAGCAAGTAGAAGGTTTAGCTCCCACAGATTTTTTTATTTCTTTTTTTCCTTCTTTTTTCCCTAGCAGGGTTGAGGAAAAGACAGGAGGGAATTAGATGAGTTTGTTTTGACAAGTTGTAAAAAGATTAAAAACCTGTTTGTAAGTTTTGCCAGGAGACAGCACAGAGGACACTGTGAGCTTTCACAGCCGTCCTTGTCACTGACTGTAATGTTTGCCTTAGTCCTTTGCCTAAATTTTGTCCTCCCTGTGGCAGTTCAGGCTCTGCATTTCAAGCAGAGAGCTGGAGAAATCTCCTGTGCAGGGCAGCAGGGTCTGGCAACAGAGAGATTCAGATTTTTCCTGCTCTGAGTTGGCACATCCAACGCCAGCAGCTGGCAGCCAGCCATTGCTTCTCACCCCACACACTGACTTTCATTTAGCTTAAGCAAAAAAACCCTAAAAAATTTTAAGAAGGAGTTCACAGCCAACATCAACACAATAAACCCCCTGATTTTGCAGGGCCCATGTTTCCTCTGAGCGAGACAGCCCTTCCCTGGCCAGCTGACACCGAGCTGTCCTTGCCAGAGAACATTTCCCTCAGGGGTAAGTCCTTGTCGCCAGCAAGGTGTGCTCACCTGGGCTGGAGCCCATCCAGAGAGCCCAGCATTGTTTGGGAGCCAGGTTCTCCCTGCTGCTTTCAGAAGAGTTGTTTATACTTGGCAGTAAAGTTCACAGTCCACCCCTGGGACTATTTGCTGCTTAACTCATTGGTGTCAGTGCCACAGCAAATGCTGGAAGCCCCTTTGCATCAAACATCTCCATAAAAACCCCCACTTGGAATAGCACATCAGCAATACTGGGAGCATCTTGTCTGGAGATCCCTCATCCCCAGTACCCAGGGAATGGTTTTGTAATCATAAAAGGCAGCCTGGAGATTGCTGTGCACCACAGAGACTCCTCCACTTCTGTGTTGGAAGCTGCTCAGGGGACTGGTCAGCAGCGTTCTCACAGCCCAAGAAAATTGGGAAGATTTATTACCTTCTGGTGGCAGCAAATGAGCACGTTATTCAGCAATTTCTCATTACCTGGTTATAAATCTGAGCTGGAGCTCTCTCGTCATCGAGTGTCCTTCATTTTTTTCCAGAAAAGAAATTTGGATGTTCGAGTGATATACTGCTTCTTTCCACGGAAAATAAAGACTGCTAACGCCAAGCAATCAAATGCAAGTCAAAATAATTTGCTTGGCTACAAAGTAGCAAATAGGAGGCTCTTTGTTTCCCTTAAAGTCGTAAGCAAACACACCTCAGTTATGGTTCTCCAGAACTACAAAGAATAGAACTTTAGCTTGGAAAAAAACCCATACAAACAAAGAAACAAAAAACCCAAACATTGAAAAATGAAATTCTCCCATGATTGTATTGCTCCAGGACCTGCAGCTTTAATAAAAACACCACCAAGCACTCACCTTTATTATGAACTAAGAAAAGTTTTCATTGGAAAAAAAAAAACCAACAAAGAACAAGTGACAACAAAAGAAATGCTCTTATGCAACAAGACATGGAATCTGTGTCACTTCCACTTCCCCATTCTTCAACATTAGAACACTTAAAACTGTCAACAGTCCTTAACTTTCAGCTCCCAAACCAGTGTGTGGGTGTGAGACTTTGAAGCAGGGCACGAGTTTAATTCCCTTCATTCGCCCTAAGGGTGAGACTCTTCAACGTGGTTTTTTAGGTCACACAGGTGTTGCAGACCACTGGGATGGGGACATGGAGACCTCCCTGCCCCTGCTCTGGGACATCTCTCAAGGTGCATCTCTGCTGTTCCATCTCCACAGAAGCCTCTCAGGGCTCGGTGATCTCAGAGGTCTTTTCCAAGCAAAACGATTCCATGATTCTGGGAGGAGCAGACTGCAGAGCAGCACTCACAGCTCCCCAGCATGGTCTGGACACCCTGAGCTCAGTCAGGGCCCTGCCAGGTGTTGCACAGTATGTGCTGTGGCCAGTTCTAGACCCACATTTCTCCCAGAGAAGGAATGCTCAAGCTTCAAAGGTGGGAAAGCCTCCTGCTGTAATGGGAATGTGCTAATTATGTTATAATTAGCCTGGACTAAACACAGCCAAAGGAATCACTCCTGGCAGGGGAAGTGTAATCCAATCACAATCCATTAAAAAGAACTGTTGGCTGTAGCTGTGCCAACCTGTATCAGGGGTGATGGACAGACAGCCCTGTCCCAGCTCTGTACATGAGTCTGCTGCTTCCTCATCATAAAGAAAGGCTGCTACACTGGCTTAACAAAAAAGGGGCAGGGTAACAGGGACAAAAAAGCCTAGAACTGCTACCATCCAGTCTGGTGCACTCAGCCAGAGAGAAGGGAGAGCTGAAATCCCAAAAGAGCAAGCAAAATTGAAGGAGTACATGTGTGTGGTTGGAAGAGAGGAATTTGCATAGTTTTGCTTAAATGCAGCATGAAAGTCACCAGCAGAGGACAGGATGGGGCTGTGGATGAGCAGATACACGAGCAGGAACACATTTCTAACCCTGCATCCAGCTATTAGAACCTCATGGAAGAAGTTCCTCCAAAAACGACCCATGCACAGTGACACAATCCCCTCTAGAGGAAGGAAGGAGAAGTGAGGCTCTCCACCAGCAGCGTCCATCTGACCACAAGCTCTGAAAGAATCTTCATAGAATCATAAAATAGTTGGGGACAGGAGGAGCCTTCAAGGTCATCTAGTTCCAACCCCCCCACCATAGGCAGGGACACCTTCCACTAGACCAGCACCTTCTGTGTGAGCTGGTGAGTCCCCCAGTCCTTCTTCACAACCAGTGCAAGAGAGGGTTTGATCTGGGACTGATCCAGAGGAGTTTCAGCCCAAGGAATACATCCAGCAGAGTGCAGCTGGTGCTAAGACTACACAAGAAAATGGACAACAGCCCAAGGAAGAATCACCAGTCCTGAGCTGGGGCTTTGCAGCCACTCCTCACCATATGAGTGCCTCCCTCTGGCACTGATACTCAGACATAATTCATCCGATCGTGTCAGTCTCTGTGTCACAGCTCCTGTCCCACTGGCCAAGCACGGCTGAGCTGTTTCACCTCTGATGCCTTGTGGGTTCTGGAAGGAGATGGGTCAGAAAGGCATGTGAGTCTCTGTCTCCATCACTGGCAGAGTCCAAGGCATGTGTGGCCTTCAGCAGATGATAAAAAGCCCTTCACAACCACCATCACAGAGAGGATGGGCATTTAACAGACATGGAAACAGGTAATTCCATCCTGCAGAAGTTCAATTTAACTAGCTGGGGTATCACCAGCAGCCTAGATTACACAAGAAGTATTTATTCCACTTCTTTGATGTGCTTTGTACTCCATCACAAGTTCTATGACCAGGTGACCACACCTTGGTGTGGACAAAAGGAGACTTGCAGCAGTCTCAGATTCAGATTCTCTCTTCTTACCAGTACTGCAGTGACACTGGGGAGCTTGACTTGAATGGTGAAGCCCTGTCTAGGTGGACTAAATTTGTAATTCAAGTCCAGTGCATTGCATTGAGCTGCACTCCAAAAGTGACAGCTGATGGCTAGAGTCAATAGGTAATTTGAGAAAACAGAATTAAAATAGCAATTCCCTCTTGGAACTGTATCAAGCTTCTATGTAAAAACAACACACAGAAAAAGTTCTGTAAAGAAGAAAATTCCTAGTTTGACCTTGATCACAACAGCCTTTATATAGGCTGGCACATCAATTTACATATATTAACCATCTGTGTCAGCAGAGTAGGAAAAAAAGATGTATATACAAGTGGGTTTTTGCCCTAAGTAGTCAAACAGAGTTACATTGAAGGCAAGATGAGCAGTCCAGTGCAGAACTGCTGATATTAAGCAGGAGCACTTCAATCAGAAGTGGTGATTTTTTTTTCCTAAAAGACACACTCCAGCCTTTCTGCATTTCCTGGCAGGAGCTGATTTATCTATTGTAAAATTCAACAGCCTCAGCAACGCTGAGCAGCCTCTCTGAGGGAGCACGTTTTGGCAGGGCTTAAAGGGAAAGACAAGAACTGGTTTGCAAACTGTGCAGAGCTGATAGCACTGGATTTTCCTGCTTGAGCAGCGGTCATGGTCCTGCTGAGGTACAACATGACTGTTCTTGGCAGTCCAAGCAGCCAGTCCCGCCAGAGACTTGGTCTCTCCCATTTGTTCTCAGCAATTGAAAGTACAAGGAAGCTTCTCCTAGAAGTCTTTTCATTGTTTCTTTCATCTCTTCCGGTTTTAGCCAGTTTAAACATTGCCATTGGGGCAGCATTGGTGAAATTCGGAGATTGGAGGCAATGCATCATTTGAGGATAAAAATGCAGCTGGTTTAATCTCGCCTAAAGCAAACGTCAGCACCTTGCTCAGAGGAGGAGGCTGACCTTTCTTTTCCTGCATTGCTGAGGAGATGCTTCCTGCTGACAGAGCACAAATGGCTGGAGCCAGGACAGGCAGCATGTCTTGGCCTCCTTGCAAATTAGTGACTGAGCAGACGATGAGCGATCGCGCCACACGCGCGTCAGAGCTTCGGGTTTTACAGCTTCCCAACAGCACAACTCAGCTCCACTGCTCTTTTTCTGTGGGACTTTCGGTTTCCAACCCATGGCCAAATCCTGCAAACCTTTGCCAAAGCAGTGGAGAGGTGTAGAGCCTAACCTGTGTACTGGGCTAAGCCTGTGGAGTTTGGGGACGTGATGATGGCCAACCAGCTCCTGAGAGCCCATCCAAAGCGTGTTGCAGAAGGTGGAGCGCCTGTGGATGAACATACTGGAATAGGTGGAGCACACAAGGAAACTGGAAACATCCCCACTGCCTGCTTGCACACCTCAGAGGGCACACAATCTGATTCCTTCAAGTCAGTGAGGTGTGAAGCCCTGGAAGCCCAGGGAGCCACCTTCTGAGCCTCCACGTGTCACAGAAATGTGCAACCAAATAACGACAAACCAGCTCAAAAACTTACTCACATTCCTGGGATCAGAGCACAGACCACAGCTGTGAAGGGGCACAGAAACTTACCCAGCAGAAGCAAGTGGACATGATAAGCAGTAGTGACTGACTTTCCTCAAGTCAATGACTGGTATTTTCTGGTCTAGACTCCACTTTTTCTATCAGCTTGAAATTCAGAATACACATTACTGCTTTCATGGTATTTTGTATAAGTTGTTGGGCTCTGTATGTTGTCAGAAGAGAGGGTCGAAGTCCTCTCTCCAGAAACAGCATATCCTGTTTACTTCAAGTAATCCCTTGTGAAAACTTTGCATCCGACTCACAGAGCAGCCCATATGGCAAGAATGGACACAGTGCAGTAATACCAGTGACATTACCCAACTCCAACGTCCACCTTTTTTTGGTGTAAAAAAATCAGTAAAATTACTCCCACAAGGCAGGTGCAATTCAGTCCTGCTGACCAAGAACATAGTAAAAGATATTTTAAATTTAAATAAAGCCCAGTGCAGTCATCAGTCATCTGGAGTACTCACGTGGCTGTCTGGTTAATGAAGGAAACTGGAATCTTGAATGTGAACCATCACCACCAGCTGAAGGATTGGCCAGAGGAATCTCACTTTTTGGAAAGGAAAACTGCTTCAAAAGTTACCTTTTTCTGCTGTGTTAAGTGCCTTTGTAGACAAGCTAATAAAAATCTGAATACATGAATCTATTTGCAATCACCTTACTTTCTATTTTATAGCTCCCCTTAAATTAAGGAGGCAACCAGTGTTGTCTCAAAACTGTTCCAAATTCTAATAGACCTAAAATTAGCACTTTAAGTTAGACTGTGAAATTTCAAGGAAATATAAAGATGTTTTTGGCTCTGTCATTGACATTGGCAGCTTCCATTACTAGCAGGAAAGAATATGCCTGACACCAGCACATGGGTTTAAAATTAAGTCTGCTGAAAAAGGGCTGAACACCGTTCTGCTCCATATCTCTTTGCTTTATTATAATGCTCTTTAAAAGATGACACTGCAGTTCAAGTCCAGAACCACTCTACAGAACAATGAATAGTGTTCACTGAAATCAATATTCCTGTGAACTTCACAAAAAACACTGCAGGAAAATTAAAGATACAGTACTCCATTACTGACCAAGTTTCTGCTGGCATGAGAATGAAAGGGGGTTCTGCAACTAGAGGCCACTAAACCATTAGGATCAAACTCCAGTAATGGACATTTAAATGTTTCTTGATTTCTGTTTAAATCATTGATTGCTCAAACCTTTAACTGGGTCACTGAAATGTAATATTCCCAAAGTAAGGTGAGAACTGAAATACTTGTGTAGGCTGCTACTCTCCAAGAGGACCACTGTATCTTTAAATGTATCCTGGGTTAAACAAAGGTTTTATCTACACTTGTTAAATTATTGCACAGACCATTACACTGACAAGTACATTATGAACTCATGGAATGTTACAGTCTGGCCTGGAAAATAAAAGCAGCAGCATTATCCTTGAGGTCCCAACCATGAGGGAGAGCTGGCCAAGCACTTCTTGAATTGTAATCATTACTAACAGGTTTAAAGACACAAATGAAACATTTTAAAATAATCCCTAACTGCTAGGATTAGGTTTGGGAGCATTCTCCAAGACTTTCACTCTTTTCAAGTGGCACTTAGCTTGAATGTCTTGAAATTTTTCTTTTATCAGATTACCTGTAGGAATCCAGCTGCTCCATATTTTCCAAAGTTATACAAAGCCATACAAAGAAATAAAAGTCTGGAACACCAGGAAATTTGAACCACCACTGCAATGTCCAATTGTTGCAGCAGCCTTTTCACCTACTGCACCATCTCCTGGCAATTTGCTTGTATGACTTCAAATTGTGACAACAAGGAGTGGGACTGAAAGGGAAGCAGAGCCCACTGGTCACCCACTGAACACGGTGACAAGATCATTTTACAAATCACACACTCAGATTCATGGCTGTACCTTCACTTAGACAGGCAGCCTCAGCTCCAGCAGCCTGCACTCAGTGCCTCTGCTACAGTGCTCCTCATCAGGCCAAAAAAGGAGGATCTGGGGAGAGGAGGGGGAGTTAAAAAACCAAATCTGATTCAGAAACACTTGCTCCGCACATGCAACTTGCTTGGATGCATTTCTTTGAATTGCAGAAAATTCCCAGCCACCTACTCTAAGGAAAAGTAAAATCCAATAAAACGGAGGCTTTGTAAAAGAAAACGCCCTCATTTTGTCCTCTCCTCTGGAAGACATGATCAAAATGTTCAGACTCTGACAAGTCATTACAAAATACCAATTTGCCTCTCAAACTGAGACCAGCTGGCATAATAGTTTGTGTCTGCAGTTACACTTTCTGCTGTCATAATGGGTTCTTTTAATCTTCCAGTAACACCTTTCTGGAAGTTGCAGCATTTTGTTGCTTCTCTGCAGCACTTCAAAAAAAGAGATAGCAAAACTTCTGCCTCCGTCTCCTCAACTAGAAGAATCATTATCCAAAGCTCCTGCTCGAGCAGGGCCCTGGCTGTTTAATTTGGAACATAAAAGTTTCAAGAGCTACAAAAATAAAATCAGAAGAACAAACAAATGGCTCATGCCAACCGTAGCTGCAAGTGATACATAAATAAACCAGTTTTCTCCTGGGCAAAGCTCACAGCTGAGGAGAACGTGCACAAACCCCCCACAATGCTGTTGATTGAATGGCCTCTCCTGCCACGAGCTACTTCAGGAGATTTATGGAAGAGAAACTGTAATACATTTGTACAAAGGAAGCTGAATCAGCTTCGGACTGGGCAGCAGACACGTGACAAGGAGGCAACAGAGGTGTGTGCATAAAAAACCCAAAGTTATATTTGACATGCAACTAAGCTATGACAAAGTTATACTTGGAACTGGAGAAAAGAAGGAAAAAAATCCTCGTTTTACAGCCAGGCTGTAAACTTCTGCCAATGGTACCACGAGCAGAATTGTAAACCCAGATCTCTCGTGCCTTTGGCACTTCAAAAGGGTCAGTGTCAGCAAGGATGTGTTGGGAATGGCTCAGCCTGGAGGAGCACTTGGGTCCTGAGCAGCTCCAGGTCCCGCTGCAGGGGCTCAGAGACCAGGAGCTTCAGAGACCACGAGCTCAGGAGAAGCAAGAGGGGAAAAAAAAATCCCAGTTCTTGCAGGACAGGGCAAGAGAAGACTAGAAAAAATACTCTGTTCACCATCTGAAAGATCCTACTAATAGAAATACAGAACCAGGCTATAAATACAGCTACTTCTACCTAGACTTAAGCCTTTAAAATCTGCTGCTTTTGAGGAGTTCATGATTTTCCTTCCTTTTAAAACTCTTGATATTACCATAAGCTCAAAAACCTCTCTGAAGAGGAAAGAAATGATGCGTTATTTAAGTTTTGACAACACTGGTTGGTTGTTGAACAAATTAACTGATTTTAAAAAGAAAAGGGTTTTTTAGGTAAGTATTAAGATTTACAGGGTTCACAGGAAGAACTCCATGCTGGCAATAAAGCAGACTACATAAAACATGAAGTTTTCAAGCGAGCTGATTGTTTTCGTGCTGAGTGTACATTTACAACCCATCCCCAAAAATAAAATGGGATGCCTATGACACCTCTGCTGTTAAAGTCACAGTTCTTCTGCAGAAGTTATGGTTTGTGTCATGCAAAGCAATTTGCTGGGTCAAAACTGAGACATAACTGAATCTTCTGTTCCATTCCTTAATGCTGACAAGGAGTTTCTGAAGTTTCCAAAATAGTGTTTCTTTAACAAGATCCAGGAAATGTGGAGAAATGCATGACAGAGAGAGAGATACAGTTTGACACATTAAAGATTCGTTTGGAAAACATCTGCTTAAATTAAATTTTACTATTAAATCCAGACATCTACTCATCTTGAAAGGGGCTTGCTGCCAGGCTCTTCCCTCAGTGTTCTCATATTTTCCACCCATTTTGTCTTGCTGGAATCTTCTTTATAAATTTGTTTCACTGCCAAGCAGCAGAAAGACTTCATTTTTATCAGAATCAGTACAGTAGATGAGTAGAAGGAAGAAAGAGAAAAAACAGACCACATAAAATACTCAAACTGGGGCAGGGTGTAGATGAGGAAGGAAAACACCTCAGCTTTGCTTTTTGTCTGTGTAGCAGAGCTGTACAGTGTAAACTCTTAATCCATTGAGTAGGGCAAGTACAGCCATTCTGGATATCCCTTGATAGCTCAGGTCAAACCTGTAAGTTTACACAAATAATTATCTAGCTCTAGATTCCTTATGAATTCTAAGGGGAGAAAATAAGTTTTAAAATACTAAAAAAAAAAAAAATAAAATAATGTCATAAAGTTTAAAAACAAAGCTCCAGTAAAAAATACTTTAAAGACCATCTTGAATTGCCAGACTTAATGTAGTCAGAGCAATACATAAGGCATTTCAGCTAGATCTATTCAACTGCAGTTTGCTCATTTAATAACTATCTTTTCAAGTCACACCCTGTCCTTTGTTTGCATTAACCACCTCAAATCTCAAATTAGATGAGGACTGGATGAATGCCTATGAACCTATACATGCAAGGTTGTGCCATGAAAGTGTCCTTGCACTGACTTTTTTCATTTGAACATTCGTGTTAAGAAAGTCACTATAGCCAACAGTGCAAGGAGAAGACAGTTATCACTATCCTTAAAAAAGGGAGAGCCAGATGTGATAAAAGATTCAGATGCTACTTTTTTTTCCCCTAAACCAGGATATAAGAAAGGAGAATGAATGGGAAGCACAAAAGTAACAGATCAGTAAGGTCAACCATGATACTCCAGTTGTGTGTAAAACTTTCTCCCCTCCATCAGCCAGCACAGCCTCCCTCTCCTCGCTGTGCAAACCAGGGTTTAACAAAGTTCTAAAAGTCATCCCATGCATTTTTTGTTGCCTTAGGAGGTTTCCTGGTCTTGCTCTCCCCTCCTGCGTTTTCCCAGTTGGTCTCCCAATTTTCCCAACTGTCGCTGTTACTGTTCTTGTTGGAGACCGTTCCCGAGCCCCACACGTCCCAGCTGTCGGAGCTCTTCTTCTCTGTGGAATTGTCCACATAGGTCCAGCTCTCACTGCTTGGAGATTTATGAGCTTTTGGTGGATCTGAGTTGCCAAAGGTCTCCCAGAAGCTTTGATCTACAGTATTGTTCTGGTAGCCCTCCCCTCCACTGTTCTGGTAGCTGTCTCCCTCAGCTGGTCTTTTGTGGGGTGGAGGGGAGGGAAAGGAAGGAAGAAATAAATTAGTTACACCAAATATAATAATTTTAAAAAACGACCACAAAGAAAACTACAGTTCTACTGCCCTTTGGTTAAACAAAACTGAGGATAAAGGTATAACTAAATATATTGCTCCAAATGGCATAAGCTTATAGTCTAATTCACAGATTTTCTTACCAGCTTTAACAGTCCCAGGGTAGGGAATATGCATTTGGAGCAATTTTTAAACCAAGATGTGTGCCCTGTTTTGTTCTCAGTTATAAACAAATAGTTATATTGAATTCCTCCCATATTACATAAAGCAGGACTGCTAGCAAAGACAGAATAATTTCTAAATATCAAAACATTACCTGCCACTAGACTGCTGAGAACGTACAGGAGATAAAACTATGCATCTAAAGAGACACAGAAAGTAACCACAAAAAGTTACCTTTCAGAATTATCATCTGGTTTGCCTGAAAAAAAAGTGGTGACGTCTCGCCATCCCTTACTTCCAACTCCCTGAACCTAGAGGAAAAAAAAGACACTCCATTCATTTGGGCTGATCCAACCCCTCTGCCAGGAGCAACAGCAAAAGCCACAAAACAATCCTTCCACTTGTTGCCATAAATAGAACACATTTTCACCAGAAAATTTAACTCACAACTCATTAGTGTTTTTGATGGGCAGATTTTTGATTGATGTAAAGAACACACATTTCACAGCATCGTGCTGCTGGAAGAGCTGAGAAGCAGGTCAAGTTAAGCTTTTTCACTCATCATTGTAACATCTTCTGAATTCTCTCCTGGATTTTCTTGACAAAAATACTGGAATTACTCCTTACATAAAATTAAACTTAATGACAGCACTGACATTTTGATCTCAAGATTCTTGTAAGAAGTATTTATATTGCTATTGCTCTACAAAGCTACCTTCACTCTGTATTACACTACCCATGTAAAACAAGCCAAAAGTTAAGTCCTAGAATAAGCATGACTGCTAGGAGAATCCTTTGGGGGTTATTATAATGGACTGGCACTGGATTAGAAACACAAATTCTGAAGTGACACCCATAGATGGTGCTATTCTATGTCACAGATACTGAGGATGAATCTCAGAATTCAGCTTTGGAGTCACCGGGCTCTAAACAGAACAGGTAACATAATTCACTTTATTCAAATATGCCCAAAATCTAAGGCACTAACTAAGCTGGTATGTGAGAGAGCTTCCAGTGCTGACTTCACAGTGCTAGAAAGACACACCTTCCTATGTAAGACATGCAAGGTATCAAACCAGGTATTAGACTGTGCAGGATTTCTGTGCTTGGCAGCCACAGGCAGCACTTACCACATCACCGAGCAACGAGAGCGAAAGAAGACAAAGGAAAAGGTGCAGACCATTAGTAAGTTTAACTGTACCAGTGTAACACAAGCTGTCTCCATATTCTCTCTCTTTTTCTGTTTGGGACACTGGCTGTCTTACACCATGTCCTCACTGAGACTGCTGCGAGGACCACACCACACCCGTACAGCTTTTAACATCCCTACAGAAGGACCGTCTGCTCAAAGTTCCACTTTCCAAGTTTTTCTCTTCAACACAAGCAGATGAAAGCTGCACTGTGGTTTTTGTATCACTTTTGATAAGAATATGGAGACTGGCTTGTTGTTTGGCCTCCCTGAAGCCAGGCAGGCCACCTCATACCTTGCTGGCCAACTGCGATACCCCCATGGTGACCTCCTCAAATATTTTCCCCTCTTTCACCTATGTGAATCAAAGGATTGAAAATTAGCCATAAAACAAAGTATTATTGAAACTCTAAGACAGGCTCACTTGTGCTTAACAGCTGAAAACATAAAGTGTAAAAAGAAAAAACAACCCCACACTGAATCAAAATATATTTAAGTTAAAACTAACAAAGTTAAGAGATCTATAATGGAGTGAACCTTGGGAATGTGGGAATTTATTTTACAGATACACACAGTTTGAGGAAGGTATAATTATACTACTGCTGAGCATAAAAACACCAGTAAATAAAAAAAATCTGCAAACATGAAGTTTTATACATATATTTTACTGGATATAAAGATGTCTTTTAGAAACCTAGCATTTCCATTTTATTCTCTCTTCTTTATAGATGCTTATTTAAATATTAAAAGGGCTTTAAACTTTGGTCAAACAGAACACAACTGGTGCCTTTTACCAGTTAATAAATGGCAGCTGTTCCAAAGCAAGTGACTTTGTATAACCATATAGAAAATACCTATTTTAGTTAGTAACACTTATTTAGAACTAACAACACAACATCCTAAGGGAAATAGAACTACTTTTTTAATACTGAATGCATCATTCCTCATTAAATTGTCCTACAAAATAAAAATCAGCTCAAGGAAATGCACCCTAAAATAACCCTGAAAATAATGCATCTAAGCCTTTAGAAATAAGTTATGGATAATTCTAGGGAACAGAAAACCAATTAGAATCTTCTTGTGTGGTTTCAAATGCCATGTAAAGAATGGTGAATTAATAAAGGTAATGCAAGAGAAATTATTTTGCAATGTGATTAAAACATTCTTTTCAAACTGAAAATCAATCCAAATCCCAAAGTGGTGGCATTGCTTCTCTCAGGATAGCAAAGATAGTCTGCTTTATCAAAACCAGTATATTTTAAGAAAAACTATGCAGGTAAGTGGAGCACCACATTCTCAGAAAAGACTTTATCAGAATTTTGGAGCTGACCCAAAATTCTAAAGCACAGAACAAATGCAGGCCAAATGGGAAGGATGTAAAAGTACGTTTTTTAAAACATACGAAAGAGGAAGGCAACATTTGAGCCTGGGGAGAATCTCTGACTAAAATCTGTAGTATCAGTGATCACTGGTCACTTCTGAGGAAACAAAGGTTGGAAGAACATGTTATTTTTATTGATGAACTGTCTCCATTCATCTTAAACATTTACTTTGTCCCAAATTCTACCCCCAGATGAACTACAGTGGCTCAAAGATGCTTGACTGAACTAAAACAAAGCTGGCAGGTAGATGAGTAAAGCACTGGGAACTTAACACTCAAAGATACTACTACTAACATATATATATATTTTAAAAAATAACTGATTTCAATATGAATTTAGGGTGCATTTTCATCCTGTCCCATCTTCCATTATTGAAAGTATGAAATCTATAAAATGAGAAAGATTGGTGAAGGGAATTTACTCTCATTAACCTTTCTTTGCTAACATCCTGCTTTGAATTGTTTGATGTTTCCCCTTTACAGAAGGACACACTCCCTGAGACATCATAACCATTTTTCTCCAAGTCATTTACTAGTTCCAGAGTTACCTTTTCCTGTGCAGGTTTGAGAACATTTTCATTTAATGTCTGACCTAACTCTGATGCCTATTTAAAAGCAAAACAAAAACAAAGTCAGTTATAATTTCTTAAAAAAAAACCCAAAAAGCAAAAAACAATAGCCAACACCTTCTGCAGCCTCATTTCTAAGCAGTATCTCCAAAAACACAAGAAGCCTTAAGCTTTGATTCACAGAAGCAGAATGAGCTGAAAAGCACACACAGTAAAGTGCTGCAGGAAACATTAAAAGACAATAAAATAAAATCAGATACACATGGCAATAGATGCCCAGAGCCCAGGCAAAGTCTGGCCCTGCACTGGAAGCAGAAGCAATGGTTCAACCAGCAACAGCCTTGAAGACAGGCCCCTTGCTAATGCCTGCAGCTGAATGTTTGGAAGAACTGACCTCATCTACCCTTATTTTTTTCCTACTAATGCAATTACTTTCAGAATTAGATTTTTTGTGCCTAATTTTTCCCCAATTCTTCCATCTTGTAGTGCTCCAGTTGTCATCCACTGGTAACAGCCCAAGTGTTTCTGAGCAACACACAAGAGCCAAAGCTGTGACAGAAGATTTTTGTAATCTTTTTTAAAGCCCCAGGTTTGCAGGGAGAAAAAACAATGAGCTTCAGAAATCTACTGCAATCCAGAACAAGATGCATGAGGATATTGTACTTCTGAGGTATTTTACAAAAATGTAAGCCCACAGTGTAAGCTACTAAATTATTTTCATTAGACAGTGCTGACAAGGACAGCAGCAGGGTTTAGGAGAGTTTCACTTGAAATCATTCCTTTCCCTATTAACATAGTAACCCTTTGATAGATTTAAACCTTTCTTTGGAATTGTCCTATCACACTGAGTGCCTTCTGAATTATCCTGGTTAATCCAAAAGGGCCAACATGCTTGCCAGGCAAACATTATTCCTAAACATCAGCAGAGACTAAGGAAGCTTTATTTCCTAAGGGTTTATATGTTATCACTAACATTGGTCAGGCTGTGAGCCTTCATTCATGTTCTTCCTGGGAATGGATCACTTTGGAGATCTTTCCTAAGAAGCCTTTCCCTAACCCACAGCACTCCCAGATTCTCCTCTTTTCCCAACCATTATCTCCAGTACTTCTGCTCCTTACAGGCTCAAAGTTCTTGGAGAAGCAAAGGCTTCCACCTAGTGAGAAATGTGAATGTAAATCATATAAGGCTTGTTTCCACTGGGAGCGAGGTCAGAAAGTTTTTAAGAAAAACAAGAATGGGGATTTCTCATCTTTGAATGAGTCAGAGATCTATTAAACCTGGCAAAATGTTTATGTTATATAATAAAGAGTGTAATACACTCAGAGTAACAGTTCAGGTGTGCTAAGTGGAGTCACTGCTAGAATTAGGAAGAATTCTTACATCATCCCTCTTCCTCAAGCACATAATTTTGTAAACATGGAATGGAAAGATTTGGGTACAATTGTATTTTCATCTGAATCACTTCTTCATCTTTCCTATTGTTGAATTTAGGATAGCACTGTAACCACCATTATGAACACTACATTAAGAGTCTACCTTCCCACAACACCCCAGCTCCTGGCACACTGCACTCCTGGAGCAGGCATGCAAAGAGAAATCCTGAAATCATCTGTGCTTCTGGAGAGCACGGACAGCAGTAGAGTCCCTTTTCAGACTGTGCAGAGCTTGGAGATCTCTGTCCTATTTGACCTATTTTAAGTAGGTTTGAAGAAATATCACCATACAAAACACACAACATTATTCTAAACAGATTTGATGTAAGGCAGAAAAGGAAAAGACAGCTCAGGAGCAAATGCACATATTCAGCACGAACAGTGACAAGGAGTCCATGCACAAGAATATATGTGAGGGTGTTACCGGCTCTGGCTGCTGCTTGTAGCCCCAAAACTTTACCCAGAGAGCAAAAGAGAAAGAGCAAGGAAGGTAGAAGCAGCTTTTAGCAACAAATTGGCAGCATTTTTTCAGGCAAGTTAAGTAGCATGAACCTTTTCCAACTTAAACATCTACTGACAAGACAAACAGTGAAATGTGTTTGGTCCCTGGGCACCAAATACACTTTTAACCAATATACCACATCTGTTCTGCAAAGGATCAGAAGTTTCAGGAACAAAATTTAAGCTTCAGTAACACAGTTTAGATTCTAGAGCACCATGTTGCTGAGGTCCTTGTCAGTAGATGTGATGAGCTTTGGCATTTAATATTGTATTTACATTTGTTAATAATACTAAAGAAAGAACAGCTTCTAAAAGGGAAACTGCCAGAAGGAGTGAAAGAGGAAGAGCTGTAGAAAACTTTGTTTTTCTTACATAAGCCAAGCAGCAAACACTTTAAAGCTTTTAAGTAGGAAGTTTGGGTGCTTTGAGAAGACATTTTTATTGCAAACATGCCCAAATTTGGCTATTTGGAGGATTAATATCCCAGTGTATACACCTGTCTGAACACCAACACCTGCTGCTACACATTTGTTTTGAGCAACACCATCTATGTCTATGAGAAAGCAAACCAGGCTAATGCTGCACATACAAAAGAGTTATAGTTCAAGTAAAACTCCTGTATCATCTATTAATATATTTAAGTCCTGTCTCACTCAGAACTTTGGCAAATTAAGAATCCTGTTTTGCAAATCTTTACATTTGAATTTAAAACTTTTCCATGCAAATAGATCTTATGTCAGAGCTCTGTGTAATTCAGGTCTGTCTCTGTTTTAACCCTAGTTTGAAAAATTAAATGCTTTTGTCATAATTACTTTTTAAAATACACACAAGCAAAATTATTTATTAATAATATTAATATTATTAATAATATTAATAAATTAATAATAATAATAATAATGTCACATTTGTAACTTATTAGACTTTAGTAATGGGAAGATGGCTTGCATTATAATACATCACCATGGAAAGTGCTTCAAGATAGACCATATCTAAGATTTACAGAAGTAAAATGAGGGTATTTTATGTCTGTAAGTTCTACTGCCTTTCCAATACACCCAACAGGTACAAAGAGCAGAGTAGCACTGTTTATTTCTTGCTTAATTTGATCACTGCACTTGATTGCAATCCCTATGAAATAAAAGCTAGAACCTAAACATTATTGTGGATTATGGAGGAAAAATACACTGGTCTGTTGATGATCAAATCTAAATCAATTGGTACAGGCAAATACATGACATTTAAGGACAATTACAGTGAATAAGACAGAACTAAATCTATAATCACCTTTTGACTTGCTTGAGATCCAAATCTGGTAGCCTGATAGTGAAAAGAAGTAAATACATTCAGATTTATCAGGAATAAACCCTTCAATTTTTAAATACACACATTTCCTCTCCAAAAGGAATGGAACCTTTGGCAGAATTTCACAGTGAGAAGAGAATATCCATATCACCACCTCTGGCATTCCAGATTGCTCTGGGGAAGCATCAGTCTTTCTCAGCTTGCAACAGAGGGAAGAAAGGATTTTCAACCTAGACTAGAACTTGGTGGGCCAATGCAGATGAGTATCAATATTTTTGTCTCTTATAATGTCACACAAAGTAAGATGTAATTGTTATGGTCATGGAAGTTTGGAATAATACTAAGCAAAACTGAAAAACAGTTGCAATGCATTATGTTCAAAAAAACATTTAGTCTCTTTCTATCATCATCCATGTAAAATGAAATAAATTCTCATTTCCTCTGGTTTTCATTTACAGTTAGTTGAATGATTGTCATTTAAGTGTGCCAATTTGCAGAACATGCAGAGCATGAAGACCATTCCTCAGTTTTTCCCAAATCATCCCAGTGGACACAAACTCTGCCCAACATGCTTTCTATTTAGACTGACAGAAATGCTGTAGATAGAGAGAAGACAAAGGAAAGAAAAATAGAAAACTATCAGCAGTTTGTAACTTGGTATCAAACTCCTGCTGAAGAATCCAATTTAGCCTTACTTGGCACCAACTGAAATTTCTACTTTATAACAAAACTTTTTCTTGACTTCTTTCTCCTAAATCCAGTGGATAAATTTACAAAAACATCCATCCAGAAACACAAGAAATGATCATGAGATCTGCAAACTGTATGTAACTAAGCCCTAGGCCAGGAAAGGAAGAGCAAAATTTAGTTTGTCCTGGTAAACCTTCTCAAGTTTCATCACTATTAGAACACTAACAGAATCTCTGACTTTACAAGCATTACCTAAAACACGTTTTATTTACTTACACCCTCTTTAGCAGCCGAGGCAATTTTGCTTGCTCCAGTTGTGAAACTGCTCCATCCCTTTAAAGAAAGCAAGGAAGCCATAAGCTATTTGTGAATAATAACAGCAAATAATCAAGTGCTCTCTATAACAGGTTACATTAAGTCAAAATTCTCCAATACAGCTTGTCCTGTAGTCGTAAGAACTACCTGCGAGTGAGAGAAAAAATCACAGCCTCTCATTTACTGAAATTAAGTGATGAATTCCCAGTATTTCTGTCAAACCAGCTGCAATTTTGAACAAACCTGAGCGTTTCAGATGTTTTTCTTCTAAAAACGACTGCATGTGTGGGGAAAAACAATTCCATGCAGCGGAAGGAAAACTGGTTTCCTCACCAGGATGAACCCACATGCAAGTAACTCAGGCTCACAATAATGGACTGAAATCCCACTGTAATGTGTGTCTGTGGTCACACGAGGGCATTCCAACCAGAGACTCAGGAGATCTGGACTCAAATAAAAGGTTCACACTAACATGAACACGGTGTCCTCTCTCCTCTGCTGCCTCAGCACATCTGCAACACATCACAGATGTGGTTTCTAATCTGAACTCTCTGGCCTATAAACTATGACATACCTAGAAAATATTCAGCAGACCTATACTAACTACCCAGTGGGATCACCTGGAATATTGATCAAAGGCTCAGGCATTATCTATCTCCATTAAGTTCTAGTGAAACTACTTATTTATTTTTAAACAAACAACAGAACCTGGTGTGGATATTCAGGCCAATAAGCCTCTATTGAAGGCTGCTGGCCACTAACCTTGGTAGAAAACCTTACTGCATTTCCAAGTGACTCCAAATCCCAAACATGGTTCAGCACTGTTACTTTGCATCCTATCAAAGCACCAATATTTCCCTGACTGCCTCTGACTTTATTCTCATTTTCCTTCAACAATGCATCTTTCACTATCTCTGCTTGAGTCACAACAACTGTTCAACCATATGCTGTTATCTCTTCACACGCTGTCACAAGTATTTCAAATGTTTTCATCACTGCTCAGGGCTTCTGGCACCACAAAGACACACATTTTCAGTTGTTTTCCACTGAACATACCTAATATGGTTAATTGATTTAGAGCATTACCAGCCTACCTGCTTCTCCCTACAGGTAATTACTTTTTATCCTTCAGCCCTGTTGAGTATTATTTCTTGATCCATTGCTGCATCCTCATTTCCTTAGTTCTGTGAACTGATACCAGACATAACTTAAGTTTTGCTCAAGTTTCTCCCCTCATTTCACCTTATAAAGTCCTCCAGTATCTTCTTCACTCTTTGGGAATACAACCAATACTCTGCATTTCTCTGTATCTACCTGCAGTCTTCAGTTTCTCTTCTCTGTTTATATTCTCCCAAAACAGGGGATACAATGGAAGAAAACTGAGGTCACAGAAAGCTTCCAGCAATTCCTTACCGAGTACAATGAAGACATAGCATTATTCAGGAAGTCATCCTCTTTTTTTGGAGGGTTTACTGTGTTTCCAAACCCCACGTAGCGATTCTCTTGGCCACTACCGTAAGACAATAAAGGAACAGTATCTGTATCAGCAAGCATTCATTAAAACTATTAAACAAAAACTGAAAAGCATGAAAGAGTGACAATTGTTTTTACACCTGGGAAAAAAAAAAAGTCCTAAAGCACCTAGCACCCAAAAAACAAAAACACTCGCTTCAGGAAGACATAACAACAACAAGGATCCACTGAGAAATCCTTGCAAATTACAGTATCCCTGTCCAAGCTAATGATTCTCCAGGTTTAACAGATCACTGATATTAGAAAGCTGAGTAAATCCTAATAAAATGATACATGAAAATGAGAAAAGAAAGAAAGAAGAAAACACTTTTAGTTTTATAAATCCCTCTGTTTAACTTAAATCACTGTAAGATACAACACACAAACAGAACTCCCTAGTTTGAAGCCCACCACAGTAACATTTGGAGTTACAAGCTTCAGTGCTTCAAATATCTTTGTTATACAAATGCATTAAGAGACACTTTCCTTCATCTTACATCCCAACATATTTATAATACTAACCCAGTCATAACAGCTCACTAGTGAACCAGGATCACAGTTGTGCAGCTGTAGTACAACATCCAAGTCTTTGTCATGCCAGAGAGACAGGCATTCAAAAAGGTCAGTAAATATTACATTACCCTTGGTAGGAGCTGACATCATCATTTAACCAGTCTTCAAAAGCCTTGTCAGAAGAGGCAGTTGCAGTGTGAGATTGTCCAGCAGAACTTCTGAAATAAAAGACTGAAGTAGTAAACCATGTAAAGCAAATCTCCTCCCAGCTCTGCAATGCAGCTTGATGTATATCATCATAATACAGATGAAAAACGGATTATTTTTTTTATCTATCAAGTAAGGAACTCTAATGCAACCACTAAAAGCCAAGAAGTGCTTGTTCCTTTGATTTACAACTGCTTTTCAGTTAACTTGGTCCTTAGGGTGCACAGAGTAACAACCACTACATGCAAAAGCAGAAAAACAAAACTGCTGTGGTCCAGCTTTGATGCTCCTGTTGGTAACGAGCACCACAAGGGAAAATGCAGTTTCCTCTTCCCTGGCATTCAATCCCAAACTGGCACACCACCTGTGAGTGACACAAATGTTTCAGGTGCATTACAAGTCAAGATAAAACCAGCCTGGCTTGTCTGCTGCCCTTGCTCACTTGTCTCTGCCATGGTTTAAGGTTCAGGTGGAGGAGGTGGGAATTATTACACCACTATCAACAGAATAAAACCAGCAGACATTCAAAGACCAGGTTTTGACCCTGCTGTATCTGTAGCAACATTAGATAAAAGGATACCTACCGGTGAGTGGAAGAGAGAGGCATTTTAGGCTGAGGTGGGGTCCAGTTTCTGGCAGGAGAAGTTTCAATAGACCACTCCTTGCCTTCAGCCACTGTAGCTACCTAGGAGAGGTAGGAAAAAAGTCAAGAATGCCAGGTCAGAGTTGTCATGCAAGTCATACACTGGTTCTGTATCATGACAAGTCATTGTTCCAATTTGCAGCCAGCTGCAGAGATCAATTAATTTGTTTTCCCAAGAAACTATTTTTTTTCTGACTCCCAGGCTGTGATGTTGAATTGAACACTGGTTTTATTTCAGGCAACTTCTTCCAGCAGGCACATTTGGTTTTCAAAGTTTTCAGAATGGGGGTGGGGAGTCTTGTGGTTTCAATTCCTCATCCCCACCACAGATGAAAGTGCAATATTGTCTCTAACTTGGTTTTAGAGATAGTTGTCCAGGATAAGGAAGTTGGTCCCAGAAAAGCTCCTGCTTCCCCAAGACCCTCCATCCTAACTGCACCTTATCTCAGTCACACACTATCACTCCTTTTCTGCCCAATATCTGAGACATTAACTCTTCAGGATTTCAGTCTCTCACACTTACCCTTTCAGGAACTATTGCAGAGGTTTCAAAAATTGCTACTTGCCCCCCTCTGCCCTTTCAAAAACAAGTGCTTACGAAGCACTTTGACATTTTCAGATCGTGGGGATGAGAACACACAAAACTGAACTTACCTGGTCTCTGAAGAGAGCTGCAGCTTTGCTGTTGTACTTCTCTTGCATTGTCCAGCAGGGATCATAGTCATCTTGAGACTCTAAGAACTGTCGAAATTTGCTGTTACCTCCAGCCTTCATTTTCTCCAGCTCAATATCCTTCCACTTGTCCATGGTTACAGAACGTACAAAACTGAAAAACAGGGTTGTTTGATTTTTTTTAGTTTTAAATCACAGCTTGTTATAATTTCCTGCTGTATCAACAGGGACAAAAAAAAAAGCTTATTACAAGCTATCTCAAAAGTTGAGAGTACAAACATGTTAGAGAACACTCTCCAAGTACAGAAAGACAGATCATCATAAGAAGGTGGGCAGATCCTCACCAAAATAAGCCAAAATTGTGTCATTTATTGGCACTTTAAGGAGACAATCAACAGAAGGCAAGTGACAGAAAAAGCAGCTTTCTTCAAGAAATTTCTTTCAGAAATTAATCTAACCCACCATATAACAGAAATTTTGGCCATACTTCACTCTGCAATTTTTTCTGTCTATTATGACAGTTACACTTCAGTGACCTGCAAAGACACCTCCTTGTCTCAGTCCCTGCCTCTGCTCCCAGTGACCATCAGGTACTGGACAGCTCAGCTGCTTAAAACAGCCTTTCCTAACACCTGAACCTCATCCCAGGGCACTTGTGACTGCAGCTGGCATCTCAACTCTGCTTTCAGTCATAAATTCTTGCTCAGTAAACTGTATTAAAACATACAAACAAAACCAAACAACCTCCCCCACACACAAAAGAACCCCAAACAGTGCCTTGTTGTTAAACACAAGGTCACAAAGGAGGTGAAAAAGGCTCTTTAAAACTTGTAACTTGACTGATTTCTTTTTCTTTCTCTTTCTCCCTAAAGAAATAGCCTTCATCACACCCTCATCTCGGGAATTTAGTTTTTTCTTTCATGTAACATATGGAATAGTTCCAAACTCTTCTTTTCTATGCTATTTCTACTCAGTAATGAGCTTCAAATCAGCCCTTGTAAAGCAAAGCACGTACTTCTGAACAGCCCCCTTGCTTTGCTCATTTCCCCTCTAGACTTTTTTCTTCCTCATTTGAGTAACTATCCCATGCTCTGCCCCTATTCCACATACACACACTGTGAGTCTCCAGACCTATTCCACAGATTCCCATCTCAGCTGAGGATGTTTCTTGGACAACAACAAAAATTATAATTTATATTACTAGAAAAAAAAAAAAAAAAAGAAACCTCCTGAACAGAATAAAGCTGTTTTGGAAATTAGTTCTATACCAAACTAATTACAGACAAGGCACAGAGAGCAAAGCCCACTTTGGAGAGGAACATGGAGCAAAACTGCCAGTGAAATGTTGGATTTGAGACATTCTATACATTCCAAACCAGCACATTCTGTTCACAGCCACGATCACTGAGGTAACCCAACCCAGTCTGTGTCTGCTTGAAAGGCTGACCTGAGGTGAACTCCCAAGCCTCGGTGTTTTCCTGAGCACTCAAGACAGATCCAAATTCCATAGGTCACACTCACCCACTGGGGGTTAAATGCACCACATTCAAAACAGACCTGCGAGAGAAAAACAATTATCTCTGCAATCAGCCATCACTTGTCCAGGTGAAGTTTTCACAGTCCAGCTCAAAAAATCAAATCATGAAAACATTACACGGCCAAGATGATTTCAGAAGGGAGAGTTCTTAGTGTTTGGAAACACATTCCCTGAGAGCAGAAGCTTCCTTTGAGTATTTATTTATGCTGCATGTAAAGAAATGCTCATTAACTTGGATTATAAAAATTACTGTACTGACTACTAGAAACCAGTGAGGAAATACAGATGAGCAAATGGAAATTACTGAGCAAAGAATTCAATTTGGTTTCATTTCCATATTGTCTTGAGGGAGGAGAAAGTAACCAAACTGAATTCTTGAGGTTTCCTTGGCAAAATAAAGATGCAACATTTAAGGTTTGGAACATTTATTCAGTCAGACTACAGTTTGGCAGTAAATGATAGCAGATCTAAACAGAGGTTTTTTCCTTAAAAATAGCTTTATTGCTCATACAGTGCAACAACTGAAGTTTTATGACTGGAATCACCACTCAAGGTTTAATGTACTGACATGAATAAAACTGAACCTGCCCATGGACTATGACATTTAAGGTTGTGTACAATCAAGTTACTTGAAACAAACAATTTTAATTAAGCTGTGCCCAAGACACCACTTGTTCAAAAGACTCCAGAGGTTTCAGAATAACTAGAACTTCTAGAAGACTTGTGCCAAAGATGAAGCAATGTATTATAATACATCTATGAATAAAAGTTACTGGAACTAACAGAAATATGAGACATCTAAATTCATATGTTAACTATTAGTGAGCCATACTATAAAGACAACAGCTGTAATAGACCCCAACCTACATTTGGAGTAGGTAAAAAGAAAATTCAATTCTACAAAGCTAATCTAAAGAAAATCATAATTTTCTCACATTGTTCTCATCTTGTGCTCTGACTTCCTTGAGAACTTTCCTTGTTCTTGGACTTGCCATGATTCTGCAAAGGGAGAAAAACATAAAACTGAGTCACAATCAAGGATTTGATTTCAGTAGGATGTTCAGCCCCTTACAAGCACATCTCTGTGACAAAGAGCTTGGAATCCAAACCACTGACTCACAAGAAGTTGCAGAGGAAAAACAGACAAAACAAACCACCATAAACCCCACAATCTTACTTTTCCATTTACTTTGCACTTTTTGGGAGGTTTAGTCATCTCAGTTCCAAAATTGGAAAGCTGTAATTCAGCCATGACTGAAAAGGGGTTGGGGGGTGATAAACATGGAAACTCTTCTATGTCAAGTATTGTATCAAAACAGACTCTACTGGATGCTGCTCCCAGACCAATCCACTACCCTTCCTGAAAGCACTTTACCCATCATTACACAGGATCACATGCATAAAACTCAACAGACCTAAGCAAAAAATAACAGAAACTCTCACACTTAAGAGAGCTGAAGATATTCCTAAAAGAGCACTTTGCCAGAAGATACAAAAAAAAAATTCGTGATTTCCCAGAAATATTGAGTTAATTATCAATGCAATTCTAAGAAAACAAGGCAATTATTGGGACCTTTCACAGAAAATAGAGTTCTAGTTCCAACAGTCACGTCTTGCTGGCAGACCACATCATCCCACTCTAATTTTTATGATGCATGAAACAGCAGGGAGCAGAGTCAAGCTACTGCTAAAATCCCCACTAAGAGAAAAAAATGTGATTCATACACAGTACACAGCCTGGAAAAGCCCAAAGTACACAAAAACATTCATGATTAAAAGAAATATAGTGTAGGGTACAGCATAAGAGTACAATTTAGAGAAAAAAAATCGTATTTCCAACTAGTAGTACGATATTTAAATTAAATAAATAACATATCTTCTTTCTTTTTACTTCCAGTCCATCTTTTCATTTCTACTCCAGAAAACAAACTTTTAAGATGTAACAAGACAGAAGTCACCAAGTTGACTGGAAACATCATAAGGCAGTAAATGTCAAGTTTTCTAGTCAGTCCAGATACAAAGCATAAAACAGCAGGCTGATATTTGTATCAAATACTGGTCTGAGAGGGAAAAGTGCCTTTATGCAAAGGCCTGACAATACTTCACTGTGCTATTTGGCTAATCAGTCCTAAGTCCTTAAAATATCAACAGAATTAACAATCTTGCAATAATTTTAGAAGGTAAATGATTAACTCTTCCATAGAATTTCCACAGCCCCAAGGGATGGAAGGAGAACATATCTTCAGTATAAAAAAGAAGGTTGTTATAAAAAGAAAAATGCTACAGGTAAAAAAACATTAAATTTGTATGACTGTGATATCAATTTCTTAGAAATCCCCAAAGCAGAGCAGCCTTTCTGTGATCTGCAACCACAGAGGTACAACAAATACAGTTATTTGCAACACCATCTGACTCAGAAAGAAATAAGCTCAATGTTGTGCCTACATATCATCACTGTTAAAAGCAGAAGTTATTTGTAGCAGAACTCACTGCCTTTTATCTAAAGTGCTTATTCCTTTGTAAACATCTTGTTTGTAAACATTTTCTTTTGTAAATAAACATCTTCCGTTGTAAACATTTGTTGACAAATACTTTGTTCTGTGGAATTTAAGGGACTGTTTCCACTGATGTTTAGAATGTGCTGCCTTTCAACCTTAATCTGTATTAGACAAGCACAGGTAAGTTGTGAAAAAAAGTGGTTTAGACTGGAAAGGTTACTACAGTTACGGGTGAGTAAAATCTTCCCATCGTCCTGCATCAAAATAAAACCCAACTATTGTTGTCAGTAATCAAACAGAAATTGTCTAACTTTCGGAACAGGAAAAGTGTGGCAAGCAAACCCTCATATAATGGAACACAGCTTCTCCAACAGCATTCCAATAGCATCATTCAGTGTCCCAAAACTTACTCATGTGCATGTGAGGAGGGAGATAGCACTGCACATAAAATGCATTTGCTCATGTCCTAAACAAAGACCATAAACACATTTACATGAATCGAAGTCCATGTCTTCAACTCCATTATTTGCCCCCGGTGAGACAAGGGAAAATCCTTCCTCTACAGCACATAAATTAAGTAAATAACTCAGCAAGAATAGCCAGAAAGACAACAGTGCACACTCCAGGCCCTCCTCTTTGCCGTGACTGCTATACTCTCTTTGCATGACAACTCCTCTTCCTCAGCAATTCCTGTGCCCAGTGGCTTCTTGTACACTGCTGACAACTTCCAAGCTCCTCTCTTTGGCTGGATGCTCAATCCCCTTACCATTATCCTTCCATTACCATTTTCCCTCCTTTTCCACAGGTTTTCATTCACAATAACCAACAAAGGCAATCTATATGCAAAGGCTTTCCTGCCTCAATGGCAAACGAGAATTGCTAGAGGTGATCAGGAAAGCCTTTTCCCATTCCAATTCTGCATGCACCAGGAATTTGTCTAAAGAGTAGAAAGGACATCCATCCTCCAAAAGCCAATATCCAGCCCCCTTCAGTGTTTACACACAGCATGAGTTTCAGATCCCCAGCTCTAAGCTGACAGAGGAAGCAATTGCTTTTGGTTCTGCCATAACTGTGGGGTATTTTTTCTTTTATAAAAACTTTTTAAAGGAAAGACTTTGGCCAACTGCAGTCTGAACACATACCCATTCCACAGGCACCAAGTTCCCTGACCAAACCATCACATCTGCCTGGTGGGAAGGCAGAGCTTCATCCATACCATATCACCCAAGAAAAGCAGGAGTTGACTAAAGCCACCCAGCTTGTCACCTTCTTCTCCTCCACCAAAGCATTTGGAAATAAAGGAGAAGGAAAAAAAGTCATGTTCTAAGCTTTCTAAGAGGTAATCTCACTAGAGTGCCTGGTTTGTTTCCAATTATTTTCCCACAAAGTTTTAAGTGTTCAAATTATCTTTGTTTCCACCCAAAAGCTGAGCCCTGGTAGCTGACTGGACACATAACCACTGTGCTGTTTAAGTTTCAGGAGTAAATCCTGAAGAAACAGCTGTGCAGACACCTTAAATAAATAAGCATTGTTTTGTAAACGGACATAAGCAGTAATGAAAATGTTTAGGAATAATTTTTCACTGAAGAATATAAATATTTTTGCCTAAGGGCTCGAAGTCAGAAATAGACAGCTTCACACAGACCAGTATCACACTCTTATTCCCCAAACAATCTGCTTCCAGAGCAAAAACCAGACATATACCGTGTGAATTTCCAGGTTAGGAATCTCTAGTTTGCTAAAAACAAGCCAAAAGGCAGAAGTGGCCTCGACACTTTTACATGGAAATGTGACATAACAGGACTTTGCTCCTCTGATGTAGCAGGAAATTCACAGCCAACGTGGAAAGAGCTTTGCAATTCAGCACGTGAAGAGTCAGCGGGTGACGTGGTCTGTGTGACTCCGTGGTCCTGAAGGCTCCCTGCGAATTCCACCAGGACAAAAAAGGCCCCAGAGGCTGAAGAAACCCTTCGAACCACACAGTGCCCCCACCTCCGCGGAGCAGGCACGGTTCACAGACACACCGGAGGTGCTGCCAAAGCGGAGCAGCCTCACACCTTCAGCCGCCTTACCGGGAGCCCGCAGGGCCGCGGGGAGGGCGATGCCTTCAGCCACACCTGGATCCCAGCGGAGCCTCGCTCAGAACATGGCCGGGTTCCGGCCAGCGCTCCGGCCTCCGCTTCCTAGAGGGGGGAAAAGAAACAACGCAGAAATAGGTGAAATGCGGGGCAAGGGAGATGCCTCCTCCCCGCCACGCCAGCCTGGCACCGGCCCCACGCCCGCCCCCGGCACCGTCCCGTGTGACAGCGCGGGGGCCGGGCCCGAGCGCCGCCAGCAGAGCGGGGCCGGGCTGGGGGGAACGAGCCTTGCCGGGACAGCGAACCTCAGCCCGGGGGAGCCGCGGGGCCGGTAATCGGGGCGCCGCCGGCCCCGTTCGTTATCCCGATCCCGATCCCGATCCCGATCCCGGTCCCGGTGCCGGTGCCGGTCCCGCCCGGCGCCGCCGACGTTGCAGGGCGCGAGGCATTGTGGGTTAACCCGCTGCGGCCCGGACGGGGAGGGAGAAGGGTGGCCGGAACACCCGCTTATCCCACTTTCTGCGCTTAAAGGACAACCCCGGGGGCTTGGGGATGTTGGGGTGTTTCAAACCAAGAAAAACCGGAATAAAGCTCTAGGATGAAGTTGCGCGCGCGCTGCGCTCGGTGCAGTTCCAGACGGCAAAAAAAAGCCCGGGGTGTATCTCGGGACGGGGGGAGGCTGCCCAGAGAGGTGAATTATATCGAATTGTGGGTTTTCAGAGAGGCCACGCGTTGGTCCCAGGCCCGGAGACACGTTGAGGGGGTGGTTTGGACCCCCGGCCCTCCCCTGGTGCTGGGGAGCAGCTTCGCTTCCAGCTCCGCTCGGTGCTGGTGGGGTCCCAGCGGGAGCACTGGGTGCGGGTTGGGGAACCACAACATAAGAAGGATCTAAAGCCATCTAAAGAGTGTCCAGAGGAGACCAAGAGGATGGAGAAGGGTTTAGGGAAGCCATACGAGTAGCAGCTGAGGGCACTCGGCTTGTTCAGCCTGGAGGAGACTGAGGTCAGACCCCATCAGGATCTGCAGGTTCCTCTCGAGGGGCAGCACCAACCTCTGCCCTCTGTGACCAGCGACAGGACCCAGGGAACGGCCTGGAGTTGTGTCAGAGGAGGCTCAGGTTGGGTCTTAGGAAAAGGTTCTTCACCCAGACGGTGGTCGGGCACTGGAACAGGCTCCCCAGGGCAGTGGTCCCAGCACCAAGGCTGCCAGAGCTCAAGGAGCGTTTGGATACAGGTGGGATTTTAGGGTGTCCCGTGCAGGGCCAAGAGTTGGACTCGATGATCCTTGTGGGTTCCTTCCAACGCAGGACATTCTCTCCAGAGATCCTCTCAAAGGTGAGGATGGATCAGATGGAAAAAGGACCTGGAGCTGCTTTGTGGTGCCTGGAGGCACGTGCCAGGAGAGCACATTTATGCTATTGCTAATTTATTTTTAATCATCAGCTCTAGGCACAGAGCAATGATTTAGTATTTACGTATGAATCCCACCGAGACAATATGCTGCTCGTTTCAGTGCAACTCCTTGTCTGGCCTTCGTACTTAATAAGTAGGCTATTATCTTCCTATCAGTGCATGGGAGATTAACGGGAGCCATTTTCATTACCATTAATGGTGGCTACATATAACACCCTCACATCAATGAGAAGATAATGGGCCCTTAAGTGTGTGTGTGTAAGGAGGAGAGAGGGAGGGGTATGGAATATAAAGCAGACTCGCCTTAAATAGTTTGCTTTTCCAGTTAAGGAGAAAGTGATCTCTTCTGATAAGCACCATCATTTTCTGGTAAACATGAACCAATGGGCAATGAGGTTCCCATTACACAGACGCTGTATTATAGGGCCTAATGAGAATATTAATCTTAGTTTTCCCACATAATTGGTAGATAATCCAGTGACAGGTGTTGGTGTTGGCTCTGCAGCAGTTCTGGAAGGGTGAATGTGAGTTCTCACAGCCTCAGGAGCAGTGTTGGGTGGTATCTTTCATCTGTTGTGGTGCTGGGCTGGGAGACTGATGCCTCCCATGGTCTTTATTTACTAAACTTGCATGTTCACACTCTGGGCAGCCAACCCTTGTAGTGGTGGCTTTGTCTTTCTGGGACCAGAATTGCTTTAACCAAAGAAGCACAAATAGTGCTTCTGTTTTGTTGTAGTGATGATATTGCAATTTTCCTTGGACCAGGAGTCATCCTTAACCCCTGATGTGCAGTGAGCAGCAGACTCACCTACATGAAGGCTGCAGGATGGGACTACCTGGTTTGCAGTAGGAACGAAGGGACGCCACAAACATTTGCCTTTCTCAGCAAGCAAATAAATGCACGCCATTCCCTGTCCAGTTTGCACTGTTCCAGGAATTTGGGATGGGTGCATAGCTCTCTCCCCATCTCTGCAATGTGTGACAAATATCTATTCTGAGATAATAGATAATGCCAAGAAGAAACATTTACAAAGGCACCATGCGTGCCTTTCCCTACTGGCATTGTGTTCCCTACTTGTTCCCTTTATCTGCATATGAACTGTTTCTACCTTGAGACTAAATGACAAATATTTTTAGCACAATTGCCATTGTTATATTTGTTATGCCCAATGTCAAGAACATATGAAATGTGACGATAAGGAACAAATTGCAGCATAACAATAATGCAAGGCAGGCACAGTTTCTTTGAGCTGTTTTCCATGTCGAGATTTTGCAGATAGAAATTATTTTACTTGGCTTCAAAAAAGACAATATACAAACATGTAAAGGGCAGCCTGATTTGAGAGCACAGAAAACAGCTACAGCCCAATTCCACAAAGATTTCATGAACATGTGCATCATAATTGCAGTGAAAAGTGGAAGCAAGTGGAAGCTTGCTAAGATAAGCTACCTAGTGTACAGTTTTGCTTGTAAGTTAATGATTTTATATGATGGCTTTGAAACTTCTTAGGTAAAAAAATAAATCTTGGGAACAGGATTTAAACCAAAGAGCACTCATTTTCACTTATTCCTCTTTTACAGATTTACTAAGCTCTTTCTAATCTATTAAGAAGACTAGATTTTGGCTATTAAATATCACAGTCCCTGACATAAAGGAAGTGGCATTACCACTTGGTTTAAATTACACAGAAAATTTTGGAAAAATGCTCTTCTAGAATAGCTGGCAAAATGAGCTTCAAATATTAAAGGAAAAAGAGATACCACAAAACTTTGTTTTGACTTGTTTACTGATGCCTATGTGGGCTGAATACTATATTCTGTACTAGCAGCACTTATCGTGGACTGAGAAGACGTGGATTTTTATTGCCTTTTTCCCTCCCCACACATCTGAGATTAGCCACTATATTAGGATGTGACTGCTTAAATTGAGGGGGAACAAAAGGAAATGTAGATACCCTTGTTAGATAAATCTATTTAATAAATCTGAAGAGTGAGGAGTGAGGAATGGACCTGTTTGCATGATAAATGTCACCATTCGAGTTCTGCGTTGTCACTGCGTATGACTCATGTAACTGTGGGAATAACATATAACTGTGTATATAACTGTGTGAATAATAACAGAACCCTGAACTCAGCCCTTTTAGCACCATTAGAAATCTCATTCATTGATGGGACTGGGTGGTAACACCCTTTTCCAGGAGGGTTTTTTGGTGCTTCTGTGTGTTGCATGCTCTGAATAGCAGCCTGTGAACTGTGAGCAGGTTGTCACCTGAGCCACCGAACTCTCGATCTCATTTTCAACTTAACAGGCTTGAGAGTTCAAAGTGACTTCAGGGGGTGTCTTGTAAATCTTGACAGAAGCTCGTTCCTGCTAACATTATGTCACATTAAAAAAAAAAATTAGAAAAATAATGTGTGAAATGTATTCTGCCATGGGATGAAACATCAGTTGTTACTAAATGTTTATTTTTTATTATTGTTTGTTATGCTGAATGAATAAGATTTATTTTTATGAATTATAGCATTCAGGGCTGTTGATATTCATTGCATTTGGCAGCCACAGCATAACAACCTTACCCAGCTACAATGAATATTGCCATTAAGTTACAGAAATGCCACGTGGATGTAATAAAACAATCTCTTCCCTCTTGTTGTGTAAGGGAACATTACTTTTTCCTTCCTTTTCAGCTGAGAAACCCTTGTATCAGGGCTTTTCTGATACATTTCCTCAGACCTTTCCTTAGATTTCCTTAGACCTCATTCCTTAATTTGACACTGACACAAATCTGTAATTCCATCTAATGACCAGCACAGCCCTGCTGGTGGTCAGGCACCAAAAGCCAGAGTTTAGGCAGGAGTTTAGTCCTACAACTGAATCATGGAGTCCTGCCTACACCATGGACCACACACCACAGCCTCTGGCTCTGAAATTCATGTCCAGCTCTTCAAAACACAGACAAGATCAGGACAGTAATCAACCCCCATCCTTCCATTCCATATTTATAGGGAATTCACTTCTGATTTGAGCTCCCCATGCCCACTCCCCCATGCAGCTGGGAGGGCATTTTAATGTGTGTGTTTCCACTACCCATCAGGTTACTAAGACACCCTTTCTTTATACTTTTCCACCTCATCACTACAGCTGAAGAAAAGCTTATGCAGGTAGTTGTATTTAGAGACCCCCATAAGTCCTTCTACCTGTGCACGTTTTGTTCATTTCAGAAATGAAACCTAATTTGGAAAGTTTTCATATAAGGCAGCAGGAAGCTTTACTCTGATATTAAAACAGGAAACAGAAAAGTAAAAACTTTGATTTGAAAAGCAGCTGTTACTACACGCAGCTTAAACTCTGTGTTAATGTCAAGTCCATGTGTGTCACATCACAGTTTGTCTCATTGTCAATCAAAGTGGGCAGCTACTATGGTCCAGGCAGGGTGAAAAAGCCTGGAAGTGCTGCTACCTGCCTGTGTCTACTCTGTGGATATTCAGAATGAACTCTGGGAGGCTGGTTCAAGTGGCTTATTTCTAAGGCAATTAAGTCTTTGTAAAGCAAATGTGTGTAAAAAATGCTCCTTCAGCCTGGTGGCACCTGACACTGCTGACTTCTTAATACGCATTAGCTCTCACTGGCTTGGGATTGGAAAGAATATCACTGAAAGCACGGCAGAAAAATAGCTGGGTTTGTGTCTGTATGTGTTGGAATCGCTTCTGACTGTACGGTTCACACCTTCCTCGGGGCAGGACTCACACGCCGGCTCCTGACACCGCACGCCCGTGCACGCACTGCTGCAGATGTCCTTCAAAAGACACGCTCAAAGAAACTACTTGTTATTGATTTCTTCTCCACTGCATCACATGAGCCTTGTAAAATTGGCTTGGGGAAGTCTGTAATCATTTGAGAGGAAAAAATGATTCCGAAGGAAATGGGGAGGCAGTTTTCCTAAACGAGAGCACCCTAAGGCACTGCCCGAAACTGGAGACCGCACTCACCCTTCAGGCTCTTTTTTTTGGTCATATCATTTGAGCAATGCAACTGTTGCATGGAAACCTTGAATAATCATTTGGTATCAATACCCAGGGACCTTGGCAGCTGCATTGAATTACTTCTTGGTCACAGTGCCTAGTGAAATTGTGGCTGGAAATGTGGCTGCAATCATGCCAGCTACTCGGATTGCAGGGGCTGAGATGCCGGGGTGTCAGCTGCCACAGCCTGCTCCTCCTGCGGGACTTAACCCTTCGGGCACTCCCTCCTCTCTGCTCCAGCCCGTGCCTGTGAAAGCACCTGCGCCACTTTATCAGGAATGCTGGCAGAGAATCATGGAATATCGTGAGCTGGAAGGAACCCACAGGGATCATCGAAGTCCAACTCCTGGCGCTGCACAGGATGCCCTCAAAATCCCACCATGTGCCTGAGAGCGTTGAACTCTTTGACTCGACTTGAACTTCTTGAACTCTGGCAGGCTTGGGGCCGTGACCACTGCTCTGGGGGAGCCTGTTCCAGTGCCCAACTACCCTCTGGGTGAAGAACCTTCTCCCAGTATCAAACCTAAACCTCTCCTGACACAGCTCCGTGCTGTTCTCTTGGGCCCTATTGCTGGACAAGCCATCCCAGAACCACTATGACACTAGTGTGAGCAGCCTTCCCCACAGCGCTTCAGTAGTTGTTACATGTTCTCAGTCTTCATACTGTAAATAAGACAGATGGGGAATTTCAGTGGATTAGGGAGGATCTTCAGTGCTGCTGCTTGGGTGAGGTGGTTTGTGGCACAAGGCTTCCCCCTGGGACTAACAAAAATGCTGGCAGCTTCCAGGGTGTTCTGTCTTGATGTTTTTCCTTTATAGTCACGAAGAAATAGAAAAAGAGTTATTTGAAGGGCTGCTCGTGGGCTGTTATGGCAGAATTGTCAAAGCATCTTAGAAAAGCTGTAAAAGTGTGGATTTGAACCTTGACTCCACTGTAGCAGTTAATGGGTGCTGATGTGTTTGATCCAGGGGAGGATTGATGCCAGTCATGTTTCCTTCCTACAAGCCCTTGATCACACAAACAAGGCAGCTGTGTCAGCTAGATATGGACAAATTGTTCACTTTGCTGTTATTCTGAGGTACCAGAGAGCTTGGTGAAGCTGCCTTCCACCTCTGCCATCCTCCACTTGCCCATCAAAGACTGATGAGAATTTGTTGTGCAGCTGAGCAAGTTAATATTAGGGAATTACAAATGTGAAATGCAGATGATGGTGGTGTAGAAATGCTGAAAAGTCTGATTAGGAGCTGCCTCCCCCCAACATCCAAGACTTCAGAGGGATCAGAGAGAAAATGACATATTTCACACACCAGCTCTGATAAATTTTACAGATTGCCCTGGGCTGCTGGGAACCCATTTCAAAGCATAAAAGTCATTGAGAATTTTTCCTTTCTTGTGTGGTGATGAGAACAATTTTTGAAATGGTGTGCTTTGCTGCCACTGGGCTGTTTTTTGTCAGCAATGAATTCACCAGGCTGCAAAAGAAGGGGAAGAGCAGAGTGTGTTTCCTTTGGCCATGGCCTGATGAGAGTGTGTCACTGTGGTGCTGATCAGTTTGGGTTTCTCTGCCTCTCTGGTCCCTCTGGAGAGAAGGACATGTCTGGGCTAGTGCCACCTCTCTTGGGTCTTCTACTGTGGCAGTCTTGGGTTCAGCTGGTTTTGGTCCCAGAGCAGCTGAACTCTGTAACAGTGCTCTAGTTATTAGCCCAGGGTAATGGCAGTTGAAAAAAACTACTAATTTAAAATTAGAAGGTCAAAAGCCCTTGTGGTTTTGTTTTTGTTTTTGTTTTTTTTCATAATCTCTTTGTAGATGGTCCAGTACCCTTTTTCTATGTGAGAAGTCTTCAGTAAGACACATGGAACTGTCACAGAGTCCAGTTCTTACAGCAGACCTGGCTGCCCAAGGCTGCCTTCGGGTCACCAGCTGGTAGATCCTCTCGCTGCATCCAACATTACTCTTGAGGAGACAGGGCAGAGCCTGGTGCCCTTCCTCCTCCCACCCAGGAAGATGATTTGTCCTAATCCATTGGTACCCACACACATTTTAAGCATCCACAGTGTCCTGTGGCTGGAAGCTTCACAGCTCACCCACCTCTTACGTGAAGACTTTCCAGCAGATCATTTTGAATGTGTCCCCAGGAAATCCTGCTGTGCTCAGTGCACAGCCAGCATCACTCAGGCAGTGGGTTTTACTTCTGATTGTGACAGAGAAATAGGATGTGACAGACCATCTTGGAAAGGCTGCTGTCTGCCCTGGAGGAGGGGAGAGGGCTGGCTGATGAGCTCCTAGAGCACTGGGACAGGCACACTTTGCCTTTTGGATGTGGCTGTGTTTGATCAGACATCTGTAAAGGCACCAGGTGACATTATTAAAATGGAGAGGAGGTGGATGTAAATGAACTGAGTGGAATAATGCACCCCATGGTACTGTGGGATGTAAGACCATCTACAGCTTTCAGCAGCTGTGACAATTACAGGGTTTGGGCTGTGAAGAGATGTCCCCAGCTAATACTTTTAGCCTCTATTGCTCATCTTGATCTGTCAGAGCAAGGAGGCTGCAGATATGAGAGAACAAGCTGTGGCAAGATACTGCTGCTTTGTTTCAAGCTTGCTAACTTTGTTTTTTGATTTCTCCTAAAGTAAAACTGGGACTTCTTGAAGTAATTTTGATGTAATTGGCCAGAAACAAGTGATAACAAAGTCCAGTTGTCTAAGGTTAATCATCCCTAACAATGCAGCTGGATCCATGCAACAACAATTCCCTTTTCTTGGTCCTCTTGTGATGGCCAGGGGTGGAACTGCCTGCAATTGCCTTACTTTGTGTACACATATCCCTGTGCATCAATATCCCTGCTAAGAATTCCTCAGAACCCATCCAGAAGCCCTTAATCAGGAGAAAACCTTCTTGACATTCAGACTGAACTCTTGAAGCAACATTTCATCCATCAAAAGCTGAGGGAGAGGTTACACTCCAGGCAATAAAAAATTCAAGACAGTGAGCAATTTTGGCTTTTTTTCTTTTTTTTGCTAAGTTAAAGCTGTAGTGGGTTTTATGAATTAAACTTTCAGGGTAGATGTGTGGTCCTGCAGCACTTGTGCAGGTGGTCAGGACTTCACACAATTTTTAGGAGATGCTGGCAGCTGCTTTGGCCATGCCAAGTGCCACTGCATAGTGGCACAGTGGGGATCACTGGTGATATACTGCCCATCAGGGATGGCTGCCTCATTCAATGGTGCCTTGTTAATCCACTTGCTAATTAAACTAATTATGATCTAAGTTCTATGTGTTTTATTCACTTAGGCCCAAATTCAGCTAAGTTAATTTTTGATCTGATGGAAGTAAAGGATTTTCTGGTGGTCTGCAGGAGGCTTTTTAGTCAGCCTGTAAAGAGTCATCAAAAAACCAAATCTGTTGTCAGCAGACTCAATCTCAATGCACCTCCACTGGTTCCATAATCAAAAGAGGTGGGAGACCACAGTAGAAGCAAGTGTCCAAATTTTAACATGGGAGTAGCCCCGCTGAAACCAGTGAAGCTGCTTGGATGCTTCAAGGTGGATTCCCTTTGTGTTCAGGCCACCTGCTACACCAACACAGATAAGAAATCATAGGAATGAAGATTATAAGATCAGGCTCTGGCAGTTTTAAGTCTCTCTTTGAAATACAGGTTGTGATATTCCTGTGGTTTCACTCCTCTTAAAATCTAAGGACAGTCAGTGTGTTTTCCTTCAGATGCGTGTGGAGTCCCAGCCAACACATAGTTGCTTCCTGCATGGCTTATTAAGATAAAAGTGCAGGTGGAAAAAATCCTGTTTAAGTCAAACTTATCATTTCAGCAGCAATACCTTTTGCTGTTTCACACCGTGTCTCCTTTGCAGTACAACTGAGCTGGAAAATCACAATGCCTACGGGAGGTTTTTAGAAGCGGGAGGAAGAACAAGAGATGCAGAAAACCTTAAGAACTGGCACAAAGGCCAGGTTAGTACCTGCATGGCTGTATCCCAGCCTTTCCCATGCTGTTCCCAGCAGTTTCCAGAGCATATAACAAAACCAGCCCAACCCCAGCCTGCTTTCAGCCAGCTTGAGCTCCTGTTTTAATTCTGATGTCAGGTTGTCTGACCCTACAGTGCTGAGTGAGACGTCCCTGTGCAGTTTGTAAGGAATGTTTTATCTGCTTTCTTTAAAAAATAAACTGATCTTTGTTGCCTTTTCCATCCAAAACCCACATTCCCAGGAATACAAATACTGCTAAAGCGTCTTCAGTCCACAGTTTTCCAGGTGAAATAAATTGGTTTCTTCTCCGGGTGTTTTCCTTTCACCTATAATAAAATGTGTTTTATTGTATCTGACTGCATTAGTTGATGCCTTGATTATGCACAGTACACAGGTCACATAATCAATATATTTTACCATTTAAAACCATTATGATCAATTCAGAGTCTACCTCCTAATCTCAGGTATTCAGAGTACGTTTGTTTGTTTGTTCTGTTTCTCCCTGTGGCTGATGGGAATAACAATAATGTTGTGAATATAAGGTTTTAAACATTCCTAGCAGTGGAGGACTAATCCTCCTTCCTTAGGATATAGTCAGGCGATGCTCTCCTTGAGTAAAATGACAAAGCTTTTATGATTTCAGCTGCCATCTCCTTCTCACCCCACTGCAATGAGCAGTGGTCAGTGCAAACGGAAAGGGAAGCTGATCACTGATGGTGAGAAGCCACACACTGCTTTGGAGGCAGAAGCAAAACCCTGATGTGCTTCAGAGGAAGAAGGAGCAGCCAGAGGTGACAGAACAAACTGTCTTGCAGACATTGGAGCCACCGGAGATTGCGAAGACACAACCTCGTCATGAGATGAGGCTCTCCCAAAGCTCCTTATCCTGTTGTGCTGAGCTTAGCAACAAGTCTGTGCCAGTCACAATGTGTGGTGTGTGACCTGCTCCTCGGGCCAGCCAGGAGCATGTGTGGCAGGGAGGGCTGGCATGATCCATGTCTTCTGGATCCTGCTTCTGCTTCAGGAGGGGAGACAATGGGAAGGACTCAGGCGTGTAAAGGAGATGGTTGTGTGATTGTGGATTTGCTCTACTGTTCACAATTAGACTGACTTGCTGTTGTGCAGATGCAGGGTACAGCGAGTGTGTAGATGGTGCTCAGGTAGAAACTCTTCTTGGAAGCAGAGAGATGTTCTCCCTCTGCTACCACTCATCTGGGATTCATTCCCAAGCCTCCGTATATACTTCAAAATATCCTTAAATGTGCATTTTCAAGAATTCCTTGTCTTATGCCCCTTTCTGAGTTTGCCTTCCATGTGCACTCGCGCTGACAAATTTTATGGGAAGAATCGCTGTATTTTAGGTTCATTCTAGTCTTCCTAATATTCAGGGTTAACATACCAGCACCTGCCTGCGGAGGAAGGTGATGGGCACTTGTGGAAAGAGGAGAGGAGCTCTATAAGCCGCGTGTCCTGTACACACACCTTGCCTGGCCAGCACAGCGCTCTGCCCCAGCACAGACCGGCACCGCGTCCCACCAAAGGGAAACCGAGGGGCCGCCCTGTCCGGGGGAACAGGACCTGCTCCCGCCTCCCGGGGGAGGGCCGGGTGCCGGGACCGGAGCATCCCAGCGCGCCTGCGGGGGCCCGGGGGGCGCATCCCGGCGGCGGCGGCAGCCCCCGCCCCGCCAGCCCGCCCAGCCTCCGGGACGGCAGCGCCGCCGGAGCGTTGCCCTTTTAAGCTGTGGCCCCACTCGCCTCCACCCCGGCTCCCAGAGGGGCTCCGGCAGCCGACACCGACCGACCGACCGACCGACCGACCGACCGACAGACAGACAGATCTCCGTGCCCGCCTCGCTGCCGGACCGGGCATCCCAGAGCCCCAGGGCGGCGGCGGGGCCGCGGCCACAGGGCTGCCCCTGCCCTGCCCCTGCCCTGCCCCCGCCGCTCGGGGACCATGGGATGCTGCACCGGCCGCTGCACCCTCATCTTCCTCTGCACTTTGCAGCTGGTGAGTGGAGGCGCTCGGGGTTCGGGGGGACGCGGCGGAGAACGGGGGGTTCGGCTCCCCGGGACGGAGCCGGGAACAAAAGCCCCCCTTCAGGGTCTCGGTGCTGCCCCGGGCAGGGCTCCACTCCCTCCGCAACTTCGGCTCGGAGGAGGGATGTCGGGGTGCGCTCCGGGGACGCTTTGCTGCGCCGGGGTGATTTACTGGTGCCTAAAACTGATTAAAAAAAAAAAAAAGAAAAAGGAAAAAAAGAGTAGTTTTCAAGTAATAAGTTTGTGCTTATAAAATACAACTAAAAAAAAAAAAAAGAAAATCGTTCTGTGAGAAGAGTCCCGGCGGCTCGGTGGCGATGTTGCAAACCAAATCAAACTTCATACGTGCCAAAACCCACCGGTACCTTCAGCCTCTTTCATGTCCAGCTTCAAGAAAAAGGTCCACCCGCGTCCCCCCCTGCACGCCTGCATCCCACCCTGCTGGGGTTTGTGCTGGTTTGGAAGGAATTGTTTCAAACTCCGCCGGGATGAAGTGCTTGGATAAAATGTGCTTATTAATATACATATATTTATGTAGGAATAAACTTCTCAGTGTGCGGAGAGTGTGGACCCTGGCGGGCACGGGTCGGTCCCTGGTGGGCAGGGGTTCCTGCTCCTCCTGACATGTGCATAGATGATAAACAAAGGTCTGGTTGTTCCCTGCGCATCCAGCCTGGATCTGGAGGGTCCCCTTCTTGTCAATAGCTAATGGGCTCCAGGGCTCCTCCAGCCTTAAAAAGGAAATGACAGCAGCTAGGTATTTAATTTCATTTACTTCTCCCGAATTCGCTGTATTTTGGAGCATTAGCAGCGTGCAGGAAAAGGGCAGACTTCCTGCGAAGTTCTGTTGAATAGTTTGCTGGTGCCAAGGGGGTGAGTCTGGTTAAAACTCTTTGTTTTGGAGTTGGGTACTGTGACGGCGCAGTGTTTTCTGCGCGGGGGACGGCACTGGGCTGAAGGTGGGAGAGGAAAACTGGGAACCTGCTAGTTTTGAAACGATAACCATCGGCCTCAAACTGAAGGGGAAGAGGGTGGGAATGCACCCCGGTGAACTCTGAGTGGCACAATCAGAAGATGCGGGTGGAAGATCTGACTCGTAGTTAAACAAAATGCAGAATGGAAGTGGGGGGGTTTTCGTGCACAAAGCGTCTTGCTTGGCATATTTATGAGCGAGCTGAATGGCTGGGGAGTGTGTTTAGTCTCCTGGATTATTTCTTTTGATTTTTCACCCGTGATCACAGAAGAAAGAAGCTGTACCCTGTATTACATTAGAAATTGGCATCTCAACACTCACTGTCTCTTAAACCCATCACTATGTCATCCTGCTTTAAGGCACACACTCAACACACTGGGGTAAAAAAAATAAAAATAAAAAAGAGAAGAAGCCAGGAGCTGCTGGTGCTGTTCTGCTTTCTGACAAGCGTGGGAGTTTTCTTGTATCCAAGATACAGGGACAAAGAACCCCCAGCATTTTATTTTCCTTAGGACCCTCCTCCTTGAAGAAAAGAATCAGCTTGGCTCATTCTTAAGCAAGTTTGGATGCCTCAGCCCTAGCAATTTCCCATGGCACTTGCTGGGTGAATTGGTAGAGCTGGAAAAATGTGAACTATGGTGAGGGAATTTCTGGAGCTGCACTCTGGTGGGGGTGAGGTCAGGAGATCCTGGCCAGTTCCCAGCAAGTGCTTGGGTGAGGGTGAGATTCAGCATGGTGCTTTTTTATTTTATTTTATTAAGCAAAGTTTGTCTGTAAATCATCACATCACTCCCACATCCGCACAGCCGAGTGACGTGCAGGACTCGCTGCTGCTCAGGGTGGGCTCTGCTGAGACAAAACACTGAAGTGATCAGGCCAAGATCATCAATAAATTATAATGACGTGAACTTCCTTTGTTCCTCTCATGTCTCTGCTCGGCTTCATTTGATACTTTGAACCCTTCACAGTCTTCCCTGTTTGTTGCCAAGCTCCATGTCTCCCGCTACTGAAGTTCCAGGGGTGAAATCCTGTCTCTTCTGTGGACGTTTTGCCTCTGACTTAAATGGGGAGAGGATTTCAGTGCTGGGATCTCCCACTTCAGTTCTGCAGCACACCCCTGAGTTCCACTGCCTGTTCTCATGTCTGTTCCTCAGAGCTTCACTGAGGCTTTTTATAATTCCTGAATGAAAACCTGAAACAACCCCTCCAAAAACTCAAATTAGAGATTTGAGTTGCAATTCTTCACAGAAATTGCTTTATTATTAGGTGCAGGCAGTTGAGTGAGTGTGTGGGGAAGTGTTTGCACACTGCAGTCTAAATGTTTTCCTGGGGGGAAAGAAAAAAGGCAGAAAACAAACATATTCATCATTGCAGTGTGTGTTCCCAAAGAAAAAGTTTGTGATCCAGCCGGAGAGCAGAACAACAACGTGTGAATTCAGGGAGCTGCTACACAATGCGAATACCAACGAGATCCTCAGCCCCCCACGGGCTGAGCCTCCTGGCGCAGAGAGGAGGAGGAGAGCGTATGCATCTGTCTGAAGAAAATCAGGGCTGACTCCCCAGCGGTTTGCTAATCAAGGGGGGAGGGAAGGCTGTAGTTTGAATAAATAATTTGCCGTGTTCCAATTTTAGGTTATTGTTTCCATTGAGCGTCCACGTTAGGCTCGTGCTTTGACGATCGGTCCGGCAGGGAAGCTGCAAGAAGGTTCTGGCTCTCCCTCCCTCTGGTCCTGGTGTGCAGAGCTGTCCCTAATCCTTCCCTTTTTTTCTAGTCCATTCCTACCTCCAGCAGAATTTTGGGTGAAAGTTGACCCAGATTAGGGCCACCCTGCAAACAGGCTTATCCTCAGCTGTGGATGACGTGGAGTCAGCAAGGTGATGGGGTGTTTTCCCAGAGTTTGTCACCTCCCCATTCTCACTTTGCCTGAACACCTCTGCCATCCAGGTGCTGGTGTTACCTACAGCAGATCACCAGCCCTTCCTCATCCCTCCCAGGCTTTGGGCAGATGTATATTGAGAGCAAAGCTTAAATGAGCCCTAGGCCTCCCCAAGAAATAATCGTGACTCTCTCAGGGAGCCTTCTGTAGTGAGTTAAGAAATATCCCTTACAGAAACTAAGGTTGAAAAAGGTTTGCCAAGGGCAGGGTTTCCGAACCTGAGTGGTATGACAGACTGTTGTACCCAGCAGGACTGTGGACTGGGTGGCTCGTGGTGAGAAACCACAAACCAGGGCTGGGTCTCAGGCAGGGAGGTATTAAATAATCATTGATTTGCTTCTTTTCTCTCTGCCAGTGTGAGATTGCACCCAAACGGTGTATTTTCTGGAGCAGTAAGTGATTGTGCACCGGAGGCACTATGTGAATTTATTTCCACTGAGCATGGAAAAACTCCCTCCCTCCCCGTGCCCTGTCCCAATAAATCAAACAACTGTAGTTTCTTTACATTCTGTCCGTGGATTGAGAGCTCAGATGCCAAGCAAAGCCTGGAGACAATTTTACAGATACATTATAAATCCCCCTAGAATAACAGCTTCTAATGGAAAAAGTGACTAATACTTCAAATGAGCACAGAACAAGGCGCCCTGGGACGGGGCTGCACATCGAGACTAACCAAAAGTAACTATATACCTTTATTTATTTATTTTCTTCTGCTCTCTTTCTGCCTCGCTCCTTTCTCAGTGATTCCTTTTTAATCTCTTACAGAAGGGGGTGACCAGTTCTGGAAGCCATTTGAAACCAGCACAGATCCTTCTCTAACTACTCTCTTGTAGTTAAAGCAATCGTGTTGGTTTGATCGAGACATGAAGTGATGCAGAGCACATGGGGGGTGAGGGCAGAAGGCAGGATGTGGGCAAACAAAAAAGTGTGAGTTAGAATAGGTGGACTAGTTCAAATAGGTGGAATAGAGGGATGTTTTACAAGGGCATGTAGTGGTAGGACAAGAGGGAATGGCTTTAATTTGAAAGAGAGTGAGTTTAGACTGGTTACTGGTAAGAAATTCTTTCCTGTGAGGGTGGTGAGGCCCTGGCACAGGTTTGCCCAGAGAAGCTGTGGCTGCCCCATCCCTGCAAGTGTTTTAGGGCAGGTTGGACAAAGCTGGAGCAACTTGGCCTAGTGGAAGGTGTACCTGGCCATGGCAGGGGGGTTGGAAAAAGAAGAACTTTAAGGTCCCTTCCAACCCAAACCCAAAAATGGTTCTGTGCCTCGACTGATCAGCGCACGTGGGCTGCAAGAGGGAGGGTGGCAGAGCATCTTCCTGCCCAGGGTAACGGGCAAGCAGGATTGTGGTGTCTGGGGACTGTAGGGCTGACTTGCTTGGCTTTCTCCTCTACCCCAGGGATATTTTGAACTGGAGGCTGAGTGAGGAGAGCAGGACCCATCCTCTGCAGCTGCCTCTGGAGCTGGGGCAGACTCTGCCTCTCCTGAGGGAGCTGTGAGCCCGCACAGCTGCGGTTTGGCTGAGCACAAAGCCTTGGAGGGAAGAGCAGGTGCAAGGGGAAACACAGCATCCCTTTGCTCATCACGCTGCTCAAGACCCCTCCAAAATTACCTTGTGCTCTCCCCAGCTGTTTATCTTCTCCATGGTTTGTGCTTAAATTATAATCCCTCTAGGGAAGGGGCTATCTTTCGTGGATATGCACAGCACCAAGCACTGTGATGGCTCAAACCTTTCCTGAAGTCCTTGAACAATACTCCAGGCTAAATAATAACGTAAGTCTGAAGAGTACGTTTGACAGATGCTGTCTTCTCCGTGTCTGTTCCAGACAAAGGAAAATTAAAGCTGTGCCAATAATAGAGCTTGTCAGCATTTTCCACTGAAGCTGACTTTCAGTAGAAACCTGGGGATTTGACTAAATGAATATTTTCATGAGAAGTATCTGCTTTCCATAGACAATCCTGAGTTTTTCTCCCAAGTTTTGGCCAGAATATTTTGGCGAAAAATCAAAAATGTGCTGGCAAATGTTTGCTGTGCTGGCAAACATTTTTAATTTTAGAGCAGTGGAGATTTTCTTACAAAAAGATGAATTTTTGCGTGAGATTTTTCTTTTTTTTTTTTTCCACTTTTTTCCTGAGCAGCTGGAGTAAGTACACTGCAGCAAAAGGGAGGAGCAGCTTGGGGTCTGTGTTTCAACTGTGCCCCGTTGCAGATCCCCCAGCTGCCCACATCCGCGTTTCCCATCGCGGTGGTGGAGATTGCAGATGACTCACAGGAACTGTCCTCTAACCAAACCCATTCAGACCAGGAATGAAATTTGGCCAAAGCCAAGCCAAAAAACAACTGAGGGCAGGGTGGTGTTGAAGTCAACTCTCCCTGGAGAAGCAGGGTTTTGTTTCAGCTGACACAGGATGTTTGTTGACCACTCTCTGACTTCTCCCGGCCACTCTCTGCTCCTTTGCCTTCCCCTTTTTCCTCTTTCCAAGCACCAGAGCCCTACAAGAAGAGAAGGAGCTGGTTTTCCCCGAGGGGACCCTCTCCCCCTGGCTGGTGTGGGGTTAAGGGAGCTGACGTTGCTCCATTGTGTGCTAATAATATATGGAAACTCGGATCATTTTGGCTGGGGTGCAAAATGGAGCTTTTCCAAGAATCTGCGCCAGGGGCCCAAAAGTATGAACTCTTGGAGAACAAACTGGATAACAAAGGCCAGATTGTGATCGCTTTTCCTCCAGGAAAACCCTGGACTAGCCCGTTGCTTTTTGAGCACTTAAGAAAACGCGTATGATCTAACGAGCAGCAAGTGCCCCAGCTGTAGCATTCCCTTTCCCATTAACAAAACATTGGGTCTGAGGTCAGTAGGATTGAACTTTTCTTTCTTATTAAAAAAAAAAAAAAAAAAAAAAAAAACCACAACAACAAAACCCAGGGATAATTTGTGATTTAATGTCCTTATGCTTGTGGAGTTCCCTTTGTCCCCACTCCTTCTGGGCTGCAGTAGATGTGATGAGCACACCCAACTGCACAGGTTGTGTCTCTGTGTTTAAGTTTTGTAGAAAGAGAGTTTTTCAACCCAGTGAAAATTTTTGTTTCAAAAGCAGTATATTTTTCTCCCCCTCTCTATGTTCAGAACAGGAGGAGGGAAAAAATTACATTTCTGCACAAAAAAAAATGAAAATACTCCGGCATTTGGCAATGTTTGCTGAAAATGATGGGTGTTTATTGTGCCAAAGCCCAAATATTTTGAACTTTTACAGAAGCTTGAAAACACTTCCAAAAATGATTGAAAAATCTCTCTAAAAACAAGTTGGTTTGTTGGTTATTTTCATTGGAGTTGTGCACTCTGGACATTCTCATCTTCCAAATATCTCTGACATCATGATGTCTCCCCCAAACCCAGCTCATAGTGAGGTTTAAGGGGAAAAGTCCTGGAAGAGAAAGCACAGGTTTAGGTGTTGCTGCAGGGTGGTGCTGTGTTGTAGTGACTCATCTGCTCCCAAGCCAGTGGGTTTGGGTATTTTTGTTGTGGAAGGAAACTCAGTGAATAAATGTGCTGTGGAAACGTGAATCTGAGATATTTTGTAATCATTCCAGAGTCATAATATTACCTTAAAGTTCATGAGATTTCAGAATAATAATGAACAACTTCTGCTTTGCTTATTTATTTGTAAGTGTCAGAATTTTGTCTTCTTGCAAGCAGTAATAGTAGGGATGGCAAAAATAAGGATTAATAGTAGTAAAAAGTAGGGAATCAGTAGTAGTAGAGTAATAATAGGGAAGTAGGTAGTAATAGTGGGGAGGAGAAAAACTAAACTGATTGAAATATCTGGCAGAAATCTCTGAGATGGCGCTTCAGCAGAAGTGCTGTTTCTCACCAGCAGGTTGGAACTGTGTCTCACATTGAACACAGAAAAGTCAATGTTGGTGTTGCTCTGGCTCCTCCTGGCTTATCCGAGCCCTGAGCCCCCATCTGAGAGTCCTTGTGAAGAACTGAAGTTTTATTTAGCTCAGAGGCTTCGCAGACTAGAGAAGAGCGAGCAGCAGCTTTCTGCTGGGGCAAGATCAATATCTCCTCCCTTGACTTTGCTGTAGCTCATTAACATCAACTGTCTTTTCCAAGGGCTGCTTTTTGGTCTATTTTCCACAAGGACTTAATTGCTGTTTTCTTGGTGTCTGTGGCTCATTCTCGGCACAGCTGCTTCTGTGTCAGGACATTAGACAAAAATATGTTGTTTATCAGGGAAACGCACGTCCCAGATTTTCTCTCAAAGGTGAGGATTCTTGGAAATTAGGAGCACAGCTTTTCTGATCCCCCTCCCCCCATCGTCCTGGGTGCTGTTTGGTCGAATCTAGGTTTAGTAATTGAGATGTCAGATTCCCTGACACCTCTCAGCTGAAAGGATGATGGTGTGGAAGGAGTGACCTCCGCTGCCATCTGCCTGGGCTTAATGAAAATATACTGTGGGAATCGAGGAAACAGCTTGTCTTCATCACCTGCTCGAGGAAGGCAGACATCAGGAGCTGCTGTCCCTGAGCCAGCTTCCTTTGCCACCTTTCAGCACTGGCCAGCCCTGCAGGCAGGTTCCCACCTGCTCCCTGGGCTCTCTCAGGCCAGCAAAATATCACTTTGCTTCCCCCTTTTCTTTCTTTTTGCTCCATTTTTTTTCCTCCAATGCTCGAAACTCAAGAAAAGCAGGATCATCATCATATTTTTTCTGCACCAATGGAGCAAACACACAGATGTCCACCCAGGCCCTGATGTTCAGAAGTGTGGGAGCACAAGTTGCCCTCCCTGTTTCAGCTTCAGACCATCTCACTGCACAGTGATGGGTCAGGGCTCAGTGTGTGTGTGTAGGACCAGCTTTCAGGCCCTTTCTGCACTTGGGGGCAGCCCCTTACACAGACTTGCTCCCCATTGTGTTACCCTCAGAGCAGACAAGAACACAGCTGAAGGTCCCACTGATGAGATCCCTGGAGATGGAATGCCTGGAACATCCTCATCCCAGCTTGCTCCGCCTCACACCCCCCAGAGCTGCCCACGAGCTCGGTCTCCAGGACTAGGAGGACAATGCTCTGTGACACAATCTCTTTCCTCAGCACAGTTCTCCAACTCTCTTTCTATGTAATTGTGCCATCCCTGAGTGACCTGGGACATCACTGACCTAAGGTCAGAATGACAGAAGACAGACTCTGCCCTTCATGAGTGAGCCCTTGGGCACTCAGACACCTGGTCAAAGGTGTGAAAGGACAAGAATTGAACATCACTGAAGACAGTTGGATTTCACTTCTCCTGGAGTCCTAAATGCACTTAATAAAAAATGAATCCAGGTGCTCAGAGGAATACACAAAGCAAATGTACAAAGCCTGGGAAGATGTCTCCTGTGACACATCTCTGGGGAACAGGGACCTGTCTTGTGTCTGTGGTGACCCTGACAACAGCCTTGGACCCATTAAAGCAGTTGGTGCTGATTTATGTTTTCCAAGAGCTGTTCTCTGAGGATGGTTCATCTGTGAGCACCGTTTCATCTGAACAGGGAAGGTGAGATAGAGGACACCAAAGAAGAGGATGGAGCATTTTACTATCCACATACAACTTATAAAATATTGAGTGTAGCCTTGCATGGAGTGCTGTGTGTGGTGTGCTCATCCATCATGGATAAACAGCCTCACCACAATTAACAGTTTGTCACTGTCTCCCTTCAGCTCCACCCGAAAATTACCTCTCTAGCAACCAGAGCTCAATCTCAGTACCAGCATGGTTGACCTACCTGGAGATCAGAAGGAATCTAAATCCCAGCCTTACTCAGGTTTGTTCATATTTAGGAGGTTTGTGCATTATTCTACAGTACTACAAGAGCATTGCCCTGCACGTTACAAATGTCTTCTTTATGTTGGGTTCTACTCTAAGGCCTACAAGCAAAACTTCTCCCCTGCTCAGCAGATGGATGGGCTTTTTGTGGAGGGAATGTGGCAGGGTCTTTGCTTAATATTTCTGCTATGGTCCCGATACTCAGGAGTGCCTGTGGGACTTGGGGGCATCCTTTCCTCTGTTCAGAGCTGCTGGACCCTTGATACTCCGTTAAGAGTGAAACAGTCCCACTTTGGTGGAAGCACCACATCCAAAAGACCTGCTCCAAGGACCAGGGCCTACACAACAGCACTTAAAACAGACTTTTCTGCTTCCCTGAGAAGGAATTACTGAGTGAAGCTGGATGGAGGAAAAACTCCTCTTGAAGCAAAGACCCACCTCAACAGGACAAGAAAGAGCTGGCCTGGCCTGGCCAGTTTGGACCTTCATTTAGGGACCTTGAAAGAGGCACAGACCACAAATACGTGCTTCCCAGCTCACAGGTTCGCTGAGATAAGGTCCAGGCCCAGGAGCTGATTAACCTTGTGGAGAATGACCAAGACCTGAGTCCTGAGCCTTGGGCAGACTCCCAGAAACTCCCCAGTACCGAAAACACCTTCGAGGTTCTGGGCCAAACACCTCCTGTTTTGCAGAGCAAAACAACTTCTCCCGCAGCTCTTCCCTGGAGGATGGTTTGAAGGCTGGGCATTTAGATAACTTGCATGAATATTGGAACTATTGGTTGCTTTGCCAAATCAGACCCAGTTCCTAATTCCCCATGGCTACTGGTAATCCGTTAGCAGCAGGTTTCCATGTGGGAGATGGGAATGGGCTCTGACAGGCGTCTGGCATCCCTGGCTCCAGAGACAACACACTTTTTGTGATATCATTGTGGGAAAGGCAATACACCTGCTTAGATTGTATATGTACAGAATTAGGGGAGAAATCTGATTATCCTAATTACTCAGAAATGCTAAATATGTGCAGAATACCGTTTGGCTAATTAGCCTGGGAGATTGCTGGCTGTTCAGCAGGGAGTAGAGCGGGTGCTGGGAGAAGTGTGATGGGAGTTCACAGGCTGTTATGTGCCCTTTACTGTCTGAGCATGTGGAGAGAAGTGAGCATGAGCGATTGGGGATGTGATTGCCAGCCTTAAAACAAATTAAAAAGCTGGGAAAGGGCAATTCTTTTTCAAATGTCTGGCACTTCTTAAGATTTTGGGTCTTCAAGTTTCCCATCTCATCATTTTGAGCTGAGACATCCAAGGGAAAGAGAGGTCTGCCTCTCTGCAAAGAGCTGGTGAGAGCCCCTGCATGGCACCTTCTCAGAAGGATCTGTTCTTCCCCTTATCCTGCCTTGTGCTGACACAGGCAGAGTCTCAAATGCTCTTGAAGCCTGAGGAGATCATGATGTAGTTGGTTCTGTGATTGCTGCTGCTTTGTTTTCATTTAATAGGCTTGTTTGCACACAGAAGAAGTCTTCTGGCCCAAATCTGACCTGCTTTTCCCAGAGGTACAGAGGAAGTCAGGCAGGTGCTAGGCAGGGTGGAAGGTGGTTCATGCTGAGTACTTCTCAAGGTTTTAGTCCCCAGATGTCTAGATCCAGAGAACCAGGCTGCTGCTTTCAGCTCCACGCTGGACAGAGATCCACCAAGAAAACCATGACAGGATGGGAGGGCTGCAGGGAGGTTGGGACAGCAGGTGTGCACAGCTCAGTGTGTCCTTGGGTCTACACAGCTCTGCCATCAGACCACAGCCAAACCCCAGATCTTCTGGATATAATCAGTGCCCAAAGTGCACATTCATCCATCCACAGCCCACCCTTATAGCTGGGCTTCCTCATGTCTTTAAATAACCCTGCATAGCTTTTATTCCTGACCTAGCCAGAGACTAGTGTCTACCTCCAGCTCTTCTGGAAAGGTTAACCTTCCTGCTCCTGTGAGCTCGGGATCAGTCCTGCTGTCAGTTGAACACAGCATTAGCTGGGCAGTTAGCTGGGAGAAGCTACAGCATTTGGGCTTCCAGGGCTGCCACTGAAACAACTTAAAGCTGAATTGTGTGACAGTGTGAAAGAATAGATAGGGTGATATAAAAACTCTGCCATAGCTTCAGACAAAAAAGACTGTGTCTCCCTTCTGATGAATAATGGCTCTTTGTTTTATTCCTTAGATGGCAGGGCTGTTAGAACTGCTGAGAACTATCCCAGTGTTAAATATATGGCTGTGTAATAAAGGCTCTGCAATCTATGAACTGGGACTGAATGGATACTTGAGTGAATCATTTAAAGTACGATGAATTTCTGAAGCAGCTCACAGTGACAGGAGGTGGAGGGGCAGTAAACTCCTCTGCAGATCACTCAGCCAAAGGATGTTTTCCTTGCACGAGACGTATCCCAGGTTTCATGGCTGCCAAGTTTTCCTCATGGAGGCTCCCTTGGCCGTGTAAAGTTCCTCGCTCACAGTTTTGGACACTAACCTGCAAACAAGTTTCAATCTGCATTTCAGATGGAGCTCCAGGGTTCAGTGGTGAGATACTGTGCGTTTTTTCTAGCAGAAATCCTGGAAACTCAACCCTAGCAGACTCAAAAGAATGGAGCAGTAAATCCCATGTTCAGCTGTTGCCCAGGCTGAGAGCTCAATGGGGTTTTTTTGGACCCCATCAGAAATAGGGATGGAGCCTGCTATGATGAGGAGGAAAGTGCTGCTTCTCCTGCTGCAGTGTCACCATGCTGGTGGAAGAGGTGATGCACAGATATTGTTATAACTGTCTGGAGTCACCTCAGAGTCTTGCCAGATCAAACTTCCTTGAAATTACTTAATGGAGCAGCAAGAATTTGAATTTCCATAATGTGGATTAGCACTTTTCTATTTTAGCTAATCCTTGCAGTCAGACCTGCAAGCAAGAAGATCAAAAGACTTGAAAAAAAAATGGTCAGAAAGTCTTGAGTAGGAACAAACCAAAGATGTCATCGTTCCAGGGATGAGGAATCATCTCGCACCTCCAAGGGGTGATAGCAGCAGGGAGGAAGGGTGATGTGTGGATGAAGGTTTGGTGTCACAAGCTAATAGAGGGCAAGTTTTTGTCCCCTTCCATGGCTGGAGGAGATGCAAGAGTCCATGAGTGCCCTGTGGGTGAGCTGCTGCCTGGGGGTTGGGGTTCAGCCCCTGCAGGATCACCAGGATCTTGCCCTGTGGAGACACAACCACTAAAGATTTGCTGCAAGTGAACTTTGTTCTTCAGAGCTGCTGAAGCGGCATCTATTGACCAGCCTCTATTTTAAAAGGGGGAGAAGGAAAAGAGAAATTCAGCTTTGCTGTTGAATAAACCATGAGCCATTGAGGAGCTGCAAGTCAGCAGGGGAGGGGCAGGGGCAGCACAGAAATAAGGGGACACAAATGTCATGCGAAAAATGAAGCACAGGAGGGGCCTGGCCATTGTGTGACACTCCTGGAAACTTACTTGGAGAGTTGGTTGGTGGGAGGCCAAAAGATGTATACAATGAAAGAGAGACACTCGACTGGACTGAAAATGCAAACAAATTGGGTAGCACAACGGAGGAGATAAATTATGCTCATAAAATAAACAATGGCTGAGCGACACTGGATAAATAGTTACGTATAATAACACCACTGTTTGTCCCAGCCACCCTAATTGGGAGGCTGGGCAGCATCCGATGAAAACTCTGCGTTGCACATTTTCCTCTTCTAATGAGGAAGATTTTCCCTCCCCCCTGGAAGCCTCCCCCCAGTCCCATTTAGCAGCAGACTGAAAGGCCTGGTTTCATTCCACTTTCCCACAGCAAACTCATCCTGGCAGGAGCTGCATTAAGGAGGACAAGTAGAAAATGATAATAAATTGAGGGGTTGCTCTTATTTCACCTTGTGACAAATCTATCCAGTGGGTGACTCAGGGAGGGTGATAAGAGCATGGACCGGGCTGCCGCTTTCCTTTTGGTGCTTGGTCATGTGGAAAATAACCCCATTCTAGCCCTCACTCAAAAGGGCTTTCCTTTAAAAATAATGCTTTTTAAAAGGCACTGAATCCTTACTTACCCTGTTGGAAAGCCAGCAGCTCGCCTCCATCAAAGTGAACGTCACGGATCTCATTTCATCATCGACTTGGACTGAAGAGCAAAAACAAAGGTTTTTGCACCAAAAGTGAGATGGTCAATGCTATCAGTACAAATGGGAGACCTTGTTAAACCTTAGCATTTTTTTAGCATGATTCTGTATTGCTAATAGATCCCCAATGAGAATCTGTGGTTTCACTGAACTCCTCTCAGGTAGAGAAGAAAACTCAGTAGTGGAGGGGACAGTGACCATGAGAAAACCACAGGCTTAGTGACTTCCCCCACAGCCACTGTCATGCTGTGAGTCCAACTCTCCACCCCAGAGCCCTGATTTCCAGCACTCAGACTGATTTGTAGCAGAGTTGTGCTCTTACCTTTCAATGACTGCCCAGAGCAGATTGCAGTTCCCAAGCTACTTTGTCACCCCATGAGAGAGGCTGATCTTCAGCCTCAAATTGTGTCTAAACTTTTTGCCTCCTCCATCCTCAGATATTCACTCCATTAATCCCTTGGAGCACTTTGTGTGTCTCCGTTTTCTTGCTTTTATTGACTTAAGAGAAATAGAGCTGGATCTCTGCTCTCCAGCTTGTGTTGCTTGTGGGGAGGTTACAGCTGAGGAAGAAGCCCAGGAGGTGGTCAGCCTTCCTCACCTCTGTAAGCAGCAGGCACTGCATTGCTGGGGCCGTGCCCAGCGTGCTGGTGACTCCTGAGAGGGGGGTGACAGCTCATAAATCATCTTTGATCATATAAAATTGACTTTGCCTCCTAAAATGGCTGGAAAGCTGAAATATCCCTAGTTTACATGTCTTGAGGGAGGCAAGGGAAGCTAACATTTTTTACCTGTAACTACTAAGGTAATTATTCAATTACTTAAGTAGGACTGATTTTCTTCCAGAGAAGCAATCAGAAGATGAAAATCAATAGTGATTGATTTATTTTCTGCCCACTTCATAGAACAAGATTGTTTGTGGGGATTGTGGTTATTGAAAAATTCCTGCAATGCCCCAAAAGCCTCCAACAGTCCCTGCTTTGAACAAAATAGTTGTTTTCCTGTTTGTTCCAATTTAAAACTCTTCCTGTCAAAAGCATTTCACTGGAACCAGAAGCTGAGCTGCTAAATGTTTTTCTTGTCCAAAATACTACTTTCTTCCCAGTTCTTTTTCAGTTCATGCTCTGATGACAGGCCTGGAAGTTTCCTGGTACATTCATTAGGGGAGAGTTGTGCAGTATTTATCCACTGACATTTATTTTTCTGCTGAAAAAAATGGCTGCATGGTTTTTCAACTGTAGTTTTTCAAAGGAAGTTTTTCTTTTGTCCTTTTTTTAACTGAAATAAGCACATTTTTATGTTTCAGTTGGGTTTTTTTGGGCAAAGCACAAACATCAGTGTTACTAGTAGTGATTAAAACTCAGCTGTCACTTTATACGATGATAGCGTGGATGAAATGCAAACAAACAACTTTGCCTGTTTGCAGCCCAACTCCTAAAATACCTCCAGCTGCTCATTTGCCTGAAAACTTTCTGCATATTGCCACAACTTGCAAAAGTCTCCTGGGGAGGTTTTGATATATAAAGCCAATATTCACAGTACTCATCTGCTCTGTCCTGAATTCCCAGCTGCTTGTCAGACCAAAGTTACGTCCCCTGGCCGCAGAGGGTGAGGTGGGATTGGCAGTGGAGGTGGGCAGGAGGGGGGTCTGGCTCAGCATCCATTGCTGGGCATTGCATGGAGTTGTTCAGAGCATCACTAGGGATGAATTTGGAGGGATGCGAGTTCACCTCCCTGTTGAGAATGTGACAGTGGTGGGAAAGGTGAGAGCTTTGGGCTGATGCTGTAACCATGACAGGAGGCTCCCAACCTAAAATGCCACCTCTTTTTGGCACCACAGGGCAGGTGGGCATCCAGAAAAACACTTTTGCAGTGCAGATGTGGTTTGTCCCAATGCAGGATGATCAGCATGAAATATTCCTGAAGATTTTACAAATATGACCCAAGTCTCCAACTATCCTCTGTGTAAAATGAGGGTGTTATTCCTAATTTCACTATATAGATGGAAAGACAGTTAACAACTTTGCTGATGGGCTTTACCTGAAGGAGCAGGAGCAGAATCAACCCCAGGAGACTCATCCATGTTTGGGATAACACTGGTTTGTGCTGCCATGTGTGAGAGCCAGGCTGGGTGTCAGCGCATCAATTCCCAGATGTCTCCCTGTTGTTCCCATGGGATCTTTTCTCCTGCTCTGTCAAACCCAGAGTTTACAGAGCCCTTCAGCACATGACTGCAGCTGGACTCAAGCCAGCTGATGCTCCAGACCTTCAGTCAGTGAGGGCTTCTGTGTCTCCCAAGGAGCTGCTGCTCATGACATTACAAGGGGGCAGAAAGCATCACGTGGAGCTGATGGCAGGTGGGAAGGAAAAGCTGTAAAATAATGGTAAATGCATCTCTTTGGCTTCACGTGTTATCTCTTCCTGGCCCCCACAACTTCACAGCTAGGTATTAGGAAGCAGAAGTGCTAAGAGCACTTCTCTGTGTCCTGGTGGGGGTGAGAAAGCCTTGCTTTATGAGAAAGGGCCCATTTGTATGGTAATTACCAGTGGAATTTTCTGGGTGGCTGTGCTTTGTCCCCTACTGCTTCAGGCTGGTTTCGATGGGCTTTCCTTCAAGGAGCAAAGTTGCAGCAAGACCATGGCAGATCCCAATTTCCTAGATTATTAATAATAACAATATCATTTTCTCTCTCCCCTGTTTCTCACCCACCCTGTGCTTCCCTTTTAATAAAATTCTCCTCTCTTGCTGTAGACTCTGCAGTGACACCAGCCTGATTTGTAATGTAAATAGGCAGCCCAGTGTAAAGGCGACCTGCAAGAGCACCGCAGGGCTCTAATTATAATTTTCATTAAACTCCTTCTGTTTACGAATATCCAAGCAATCTGGCATTGCAGCAGAAGCAGGAGGAAATTAAAGCAGTGCTACCACTTAGCTCCAGTGTCAGGGAGCAGGGACCCAGCTGTCGAGCAGAAACTGAAGCAGGGCTCCTACAGACAAAGTTTTGAAGAGTTACTTCAGCTTTGGCATCCTTCCTCTCCCGAGCTTTTAGCCCAGTTGCAGGGCTTGCATGTTTTTCCTTCAGAGGATCTGGCTGGTGCAAGTGTTTTACACGTGATCTATTTGTGACCTAATTAAGGGGATCAGCTGCTCGAGCTCCCAGTGCCATGTGCAGGAAGGAGCTGGGGGAGAGCGGGCGCTGAGCCGGCTGGAGAGGGACAGGGAGGGTGGGGGGTGTGGGGTGGGTGGAGAGGGACCATCGAGCAAAGGGGAGAGCAGGGAGCTTTGTCTAGCAAGGCCCTGGGGGGATTCCACAAAAGTCCAGCAGCACAGAGATCACAGAGATCGTTCATCCCATTTACTGGGAGCATCCTGTGGAGTGAGGGCTGCTCAGACACAGCCCTGTGCAGGGAGTGGGGCTTTGCTGGTTGTGCTACGAGGCCACCAAGAAACTTTCATCCTCGTCTTCTGCTGGATGAGCAAAATGACTTCAAGCGGCTTTCTGTGGGTGTTTTGCCTTCAGAGGGGCATTTTTGTTACTCAGGCCACAGCTGATCCTTCCTGAAGAGAAAGTGCTGCAGGTACCAGCAGTGAATTAGACTGACAGGGGACACCAATGAATTTGTTCATAAAGCCAAAGACAGGGGATGTTCTCAGTGTCACTTGGACACAGTGAGCCTTTCTTGGGCTATGTGTGGACAGGACAGAAGAAAAAGAGTTTCACTCTTTGACCCTGAGGCAAGAGTTATTGCTCCCTTTGGGAAAGTGCCAGTGGTATATTTAAGGCCGCAATTCAGCCCTGGGGTAACCAGTGGCAAAATAAAATTGCAGTTTGCAGTAAGTGCCTATAAAATAGAAAAGATAGCCAGATTTTTGTCTAAACTGGGTGAGTCCAGCTGGTATCTCATGGGCTTTATACACACTGTGAGTTTTGGTCCAACCTCTGATTAATTTTAATTCTTTCTAGTACACTTGAGAGTTTATGGGAATCTCCAAGATGTTCCCAAACTACTGCTCCCACATCCAGGAGACTCCAGAGAGCTGCATCAGGAGGAGACAGGCTGGGCAGTCCTGGCCCAAGCAGTGCTTCAGTGCAGCCTTGAGCCTTCTGAGGCAGCTCCCTCCAGCAGCAGAGGTGGCTCTGTGAGCTAAGCAGAGGATGCTTGGGATAGCAGGTCCAGAGGATATAGGGTATATTCCCTAAATCCAACAACCCATTGATTAATTTTCAAGTATTTTCATTTTTTTCTCTGCATCTCTGTCATGTGAATGAGCCCAAACTTTGGATAGGCTTCGTGGCTGAGCAGAGGCAGGGGTCATGGAATATAATGCCCTGTTGGTAGGGAATAAATCTCTCTATTAGAAAATTAAATTCCTGCTGATCTCCAGCACTGCTCTGCCTCACAGCCTTTATAGAGTTTGGATGGGTTCATAACAGCAGCAGATCTCTGGTGCAAAATGGCTGGTGAGTTAATGCCATGTCTTTAATATATATTATTTCACTCAATGAGGAAATTTGTGCTACTGGTGAGAGTGCTTCCTCCCCGAGTGCTCTCTGCCATGCCAGGATGCTGTCTGGGGGAGCAGCAAGGATGTTTGCCCACGATCATCAGTATGAGATAGGTTAAGATAGACTGGCAAGTCCTTCAACAAGTGAGGGAAAACTGTGAGTGTGGAGCCTGAGCCTGGGATAGAGCTGTGCCTTACGAGGATCTGGGTGATGAAAACGTCAGGCAGTTGTTGAAGAAACTCATTAATTTTTATGTCTGTTGCAAATACAGTCACATCCCCTTCATCCCTGTGCCCCTTCTCTCCATCACAAAGCTGAAACCCCAAAGCTGAGTTGTGAAACTGAGGGAGGAGAAAAATACCGGGGGAAGAGGGAGCAGGGGGGAACATTGTGGGAATAACAGGTTAATTTAATTATCTTTGGGGAATTTAGGATTGAGTGTTGTCGTAGGTTACAAATAAAACAAATTTGTCATTCTCGTCAGGGTCCTTTTTTGCCTGGATCACAAAGGCACCTGCTTATTAATTTAGCCTGATTGCTAAATCTCAGTAATCAGCAATCACAGCAGCGTTCAGTGCTGAGGGACCACCAGGAGACACAGGCACCTCCCTGCATTCCTGAGATCTGAGCCCCAAGGGCAGATGGAATCCAGGAAAACCAAACAGACCAGAGGCTCTGTGGGATGTACAGAGCACAAGCCTCACCAGGCACATGACTGACCTTGATTTGGGAGAAGTTTAGGCACTACAGGGCAATCATTTTACTGAAACATTCCTCCTAGGAAGCTCCCTTTTTCCTGGGAGCTGTATTCTGAGCTCCATTCAGAACACCAGTGCTGGGCAACCTCTTCTCCCCTCTGCAACATTATGTGCAAGCAGCTAATTTACTGTCCTGCTGACCACCCCACTGAGAGGGTTATGGAGCAGGAGAGGGCACTTGTGGATTTGCCATCTGGCAGGGATCAGGGACTGTAGTGCCTTGCTAGAAAAAGTACTGCCAGCTCCTGCTGTTTTGCCAATTCTGTGACACAACCCAACACTTGGAGTAAAAAGGCTTAAGAGGTTTGTGTGGATGTGTGCCTCAGGTTGTTGTTCCAGGGGAGGAGGTTTAGACTGGATGTGAGGAGCAATTCCTTCACCAAGAGGGCTGTCAAGCATTGGAACAGGCTGCCCAGGGCAGTGGTGGAGTCACCATTCCTGGAGGGATTTAAAAGATGTGTGCATGTGGCACTTGCAGATGTGGTTTAGAGGTGGGCTTGGCAGTGCTGAGGGAACAGTTGGACTCTATGATCTTGGAGGCCTTTTCAGCCTAAGTGATCCCATGATTTTATGAATGCTTGTGCATGGCCCATGTCTTCAGCTAAGCAGGACTAGTGGCTTTTTGTGATGTACTTAGAAAACCTCAGTGCTTCTGAAGGCAGAGCCTCAACCCCAGACACAAACAAACAGGCTTCTGCACTGCTGAGTGCCAGTCTCATCCTTATGTTTAGCAGGACTGTGCCTTTCCTGGAATGCTAAGCAGTATTTGGGCATGTGGGACTGAATAATGACATATCTTTGCAGCTAGGACATTTCTGAAAGGCTTTGGCAACAGAAAGCTCAGGGATCAAGGTCACAGCAGTGGAACTCCTGAGAGCATCACTGCCAACACACAGAATGATTCTGGGAGGGGAGAATGCAGAGCTCAGAGGTGCCAGGCCAGGGGGAACGAGGAGATGAGGGCTCAGCACCGGGATGTTTGACAGCAGGATGCTCCAGGCTTCAGCAGGAAAGTTGTGCTCAACCACTTCAGAGGAGAAAGAGTAACGCAGGCTCTGCACAGGATGGTGCTGGGCTGGGAGAAGTCCTGATCCTCAGCTATGGCACGGGGCAGTCTGAAAGCTGTGTTTCCTGGAGTGTGATGCCTCAGAAGCAGCCAGGGAGTGACCTGCTATGGAGTCATGCCAGCAACGGGGACTTTTCCTGCTGCCTCGTGGGGCCCTTTGGCAGGGATCAGTCCTCCAGGCCAGAACACTGACCAGTTTGCTTCAGAAACATAAATGATTTAAGGGTATCAGCCCTGCTGTTGGAGGCCTCTCTAATGTCTGTGTGAATAGAAGAGGCTTCAGCAGCTTCTGGGAAGAAAACAGACCAAAGAAGCAGAGAATGGGGTGTATTGTATCCAGTGGCCAGAGTGACCAAAGGGGCCTGAGAGACAAAGTGACAAACAGAGACCTCCTGTGCAATTAGTCTCTTGACCTCTGTGGTTGGGCGAGGGATGCTGGGAAAGGAGCTGTGGCTCACAAGGCCCCAAGGAATGTTTCCTTGACAACACTTACTGAAGAAAAATGAGATTTCATGAATGCAGCGGGAGTTAACACGTGAGAGGCTGACTTTGGGAGAGACAAGGACGTGGCACCTCGCAGAACGAGCCCCTCGGTTTGGGGGTGTTGAAGTAGTGGCTCAGTGACCTGCTTTTTCAGATAAAATTAATTGAAGAGCTATTACAACCGTTCATATTTATTTAGAAATGCAGCCACCGTGGTAAAAGCAGACTTATTGTTTAATTATTTTTCTACCCACGAAATCTTCTCCACCTTGAATAAGCACTGGCACGGAAGGGAATTCTCTGCTCACTGCTGATAGTTTCAGCACACTGCAGCTTGGGTTTAGGATTCTTGAGAATTACCATTGTTCCACCATTTACAAAGGCAAAGCAATTGTATAGAAAGATATGTATAATTATATGATGTATCATAATAATACCAGTACATTAAAAATAAAAAGCAGACAGGTGTTTAGTATTGCCAAACTTAAACTGTGTGGAAGAACCAAAAATGCAGATATTTGTGTTCAAGACCTAAACAGATATCTTTTTCAAATTATCTAATTGGAGCCTTTTAATTTCTTCCTGCTGTTTCAGCTAGAAGGACTTAAACTTTCATCCTTATATGATGTCTCACAGGAATAGCAGCACTGGGGCTTTGTCCTGAACTCAAGCCATCCCATCACATGGCCAAAATACCTCAGGAAATCAGTGCAAGTTTTGCCTCAAGAAAAGACCCGTGACCTTTTCCAGTGAAAGTCTTGGCTGCTCCGGGGGTGTTTGCACAGCAGACAAAGAAAGAGCATCTTCTTAAAAAGCAAAGCTGGTTGGCGGGAAATCAAACGCTGATTCAAGGCATCGGAGTCAGCCGGGAGCCCGGAACATCCCAGCGGTGTGGTGGGGACCAAGGGCTGCAGCTGAGCCTCTTACTCACTTCAGGCTGGAGAGAAAGGAAATACAGGGGGTTAAGTTGCCAATTTTGTCCGAGTTGAAGCTGTATGTAAGCACACAGGGGTCTGAGGCTGCTGCATACACCCCTGAACAAGAGCAGGGCAGGATCTGGAACAGTCTGTGAGGCTGTGTCCTTACCCTGGTGAGAGACAAGGAGTAAAAGGAGAGTTGTCAGGTTGTTTTTTTATAGGCCAAGTGGAAAACTGCCTGGATTTCTGGGTAAAACATTTTGGGTTTGTTTTCTTTTTTTGCAGGAGTATCTCCCTTAAGTCCTGGCTGCAGCAGTAGGATCGGCCTTTCCCATTCGTTCCCTTTATTGCTTGCTTGTGTATTTATTTCTAATGTTTAATTTTAAAAATAAATCTCCTATTAAAACTGAACTTGGAAAGGTTAAAAGTAGGTTTGCTTGCAGGAGCAGATACCTGTGGATGTGTGTGTAGGCAGGACTGTACCTGCCACTGGGTTCTCTGAGAGTCTTCCCTGCATCTGTACAAGTTGTCAACATCTTGAAAGTGATATTTTTTCTTTTGTGTCCCAATTGATTTCAAAAATGCAGTGAAAGACACAGATCCAAACTAAATAAGATTAAAGGCTTTAAAAGCTTAATAAATTAAGAAGAGCAAATCTAGCTGATAACATGGCTTTGATAGTAGGCTATAAAGGGCAGGGAGTTAAGGAATTACAGGTAACTAACTATTCATCAGCATCCCTTCCTCCTCAGCAGCTTGGGGGCACAAGGGAACAGGTTGGACTCTCCAGCTTTATCAGCAGGACAAGAGCAACAGAAGACAGAGTTGAGGGGATAGAAAAGATTTGAGGAACTAGAATTTAAACAAGCCCCCCCAGCCCATGCTGCAGCAGCTCAGTGTGTCCTACTGGCATCAACACCTGCCAGTGACACTGCCCTGCCAGAGCCTTTGGAATGCAAGTGGAATGGTTTGAACCCCCCAAGAAGAAACTGTTCCCCATTTTGAGATGTTTTCTAAGACTCACTTTCTTATTCTCCAGTGGGGTCCATCAGGCAATATTCCACTGCAGCTCAGGTATAGCTTCCCTCTCTGGTGAAGTTTTCATACTGTAAAGCTCCTCAGCATGTCCAAACCTCTCTTTGCTCCCTGTGTGTGAGCTGTGACAGGGCTCTGTAAGTTGAAGAACATTCTCTCTGCCTTTCTTATCTTTCCCAGCTGTATAAATGAATGATGGCCCAACAGAGAGCTTTGGCTTGTGTTGTTTGCCTGGCTAACAGTTGTTTCACATGGTCATTTGCTATTCCAGTTTCACTCAGATCAGCAGAAATGTGGTTTATTTCGGGAGAGAAAATTCTGCCACAACTCTTCTGATTATAGTATCGCAATAAATCATTTAATTTAAAAAATGAAAGGTAAAAATATTCTGTGGGCTAGAGAAGCAAAAGGAGCAGAGGGAATCCTGGTTTTAATAAGAATAGCCATAAAGAAGAAAAATTTGTCCTCCCTGATGGAAAGGTCCTGTCAGCTTCGAATGTGTTGAAACCTGTGTCACAATCTGTGAAATTTCTCTTTACAATTACTTTCCAATGCCTCTGGAAAGTAATAGGCTTTCTCAATAGAATAGTGTGAATCATTGTAAGGAACAATACAGCAAGGATATTACTCTGCAGAAACTTGGCAGCACAGAGAAAGATGGCATTTCCTTGCTCAACAAGAGGGATTCAGCTTGGTTCAGTACATGGGGAAAGATAAATCAGGGCAAACCCTGACCCTGCCCTCTCTGAGCAGGACTGGAGGGACCAAGACTGAAGGATACCCTGACATTCTTCACATCCCAACCCCAAATCAAGGCCAACTTAGCCCAAACATCAGCCTTGTTTACCTGCAAATCTCAGCAGCATTTAGTGGGTAAGCTCTGCAAACAGACCTGTAGCATAATGAGTGAAATGGTTGTTTATCAGTTTGTTTTTAGCAAATATTTCTTTAATTATGCTAAGTTCCTGAGGGAACAGGGACAAACCCAAGGTAACTTCAGGCTGCATTTCCAACAGCTGGATTACAGCAGAGACTCACTGCCTGCCTGACACTGATACAGTGTTGGAGTTTCAGCAGCAGCATTTGCCTGTAATCAACACATTTTACAGAAAATTGCTTTTTTTTTTTTTTTTTTATAAGTGAGGAAACAGATTGTGTGAGCTCACACATCCCACAAAGGCTCCCCTCTCCTTTGCTGAACCAGCAGATGGGCACAGCCCATCTCTGGACCAGCTGAGTCATGCCTGCAGCTCCCAGGTACACAAAAACATTTTAAAAATGCAGAGAACATGGCAAAAGAATGTAAATCATGATGGAAAGAACCTGGAGGCAAAGGCAGTTGCACTAAAGGAGAAGGAAGTGTGGTATGAAGATAGTTTTTGGGATCATGGCGAAAAATCCAGAGCTCTGAGACCTCTCAAGGAGCTGTGCCCCAATCTGAAGCTGTGTAGAATATCAGGTCCATCTCCAGGGCAGTTGGATACCTCTTACTTCACAGCCTGATATCTTCCCTGGTCCAAACAAACCAAGAAGCATCATGAGCCTGTGGAAGGAGAAGCTTTCCCCCTTTTTACACAGCCCTAATGGCAAATGTTCTTTTGTGAGAAGAAAACGCTTCTCCAGACATGGGTGCCCTGATTCTGGAGTGGGAAAACTCATGACAGAAAGCCATGAGGGTAGGAGGGGTCTGTCTTTATACTGATTTTCAGAGCCTGAGGGTGACAGGCAAAGCAGAGCAGGGTATTACCTCAGCAGAACACACCCATTGTGTCCCCTTAGCAGAGTGACAGCCACAGCATTGGCTCCCATGGCACACCCTCCCACAACCATGTAATGCACAAAGCCAATTAAATGCTTGATTGGATGAAGTGGTCACAGTCAAATGGCCCCTTGCCAGCCAGTCAGGATGTAAAATTGACAAATATCTGTAAAGGTGTGTGCCTTAATCCCCTCCTGAGGGATTAAGTGTTTAACCTATTACTGGTGTTTCTGACGAGACACAGCAAAGCTGCTCTGCTGGGGGGGAGCAGCACTTACCCCAGCCCAACCCTGCAGCCTCGTGCTTGGCCACAGCATCTTCCAGGTGGTTCAGATGGATCAGGGCAGGGCAGTCTGTGTTGCTTCAACAGGAAAACTATTTGGCAGAAGTGAGAGATTTGGCGACTGCCTCCATTCCCTCCCCATTCTCTGTCACTCTTTGCTTGTGAAGGTGTTGGAGAGGGAAAGCTGCTTGCCCCTGCCCTGACTGACCACCCTTAACCAGCCTGCCAGAGAGTTCTTTGAAGTACAGATTTTTATTGAACTTTCAAGGCAATGTTGAGAATTGCAATACCATCCTAGCCCAGGAGAGGTGTGAAGGTAATTTCCCCACTGATCCAGGAAGAAGGAGGAATAATGGCCCTTTAGTAGATGAGGCTTCTCTCATCATTTGGCTTGAGTGACACCTGCAACCACTCACATCCTTAAATGCTTTAAGCCATCACACAAGCTCTGGTGCTTAGTTCCCAACCAGGAAAAGGTGTCACACAGCAGACTAGGATTACCCATGGTTAATGTCTAATTAGTAGTTAAATTAATATTAACTATTGATAGTAAATGGTAATGATTTATTTAGGTGAAAATAAATATGAAATGTCATAATGTGCTAGTATGATAATTAAACACACTCTGAAATCTTATCCTGACAGGGAAATCTCCTGCTGTGCCTTGGCACTAGCAAAGACAGGTCGATGGAGAGGGTTACACTGTGTTAGTGAAGACATGGAAAGAGAAGATCTCTCTGTGTAAGGCTGGGCACTGGGAAAAACCTTCTGGAACAGGTTTGCCCCCTGCACTCACTGATTCTCCTGTAGATACAGTGTTTAAAGGCTGTGGGGATGCAAAGGCCAGCATGCAATTGCATGTTCATTGTGCTCTTTCAGCTGCATGTGTAGAACAGCAGCTCAGAGCTGGGGACCAGACATTGCCTCAAACACAGGTAAAAGTGCATCTTTATGCAAATGTGGTTTGAAAATCGGCCCCAGCACTTCAACAGTAATGGAGTTTTATTTCTAGGACATAGTACTGGCCTTGAACCACGTTATTAGTGCTGGAGAGGAACACAACCTGTCCTGGAAAACTGATGTGTTTGCAGAATTCCTTTACTGGTGGCAGCATTTTCTGAGGGATGAAAGTGGAGGAGAGAGTTTCCTCGTCTCTCTTACTTTGATGGATGTGTGCTGGAAAGCAGAAACATGAGAGGTGTCAGAAATGACGGAGTGATGCTGAAGGCTCTGACAAATGAGCTCTTGAAAGTTATTTTTGTGGTTTTGTGAATGTGAATATTTCACGTTTGAGATGTTACCACCCTGCTGCTCACCTCTGTCCTCTGCCAGAGGCACCTCCCCAAAGTGCACACACCAGAGGAACGCCCCACACAGCCACTGGAGCTCTCTGATCTGCATTAGTTTGGCCATCAGAGGAGAGGTGGGATGAGTACAAAGGGGAAGGGGGGTGTGTAGACAAGTGTTGTGTCCTACTGACCTGGTTCATAGGCAGCAAATTGCTTTGGGAATGGAGTCCCACCTTCAGCTGCTGCAGGGATTTGCTCTGGGAGCATGTTAAAACCTTGAGAATAATCACTGTGGGTTCAGAAACCCTAACTCCCCTTTTCCTTCTCCCTTCCAGCTCGCTGCATTAGAGAGGCAAGTGTTCGACTTCCTGGGATACCAGTGGGCCCCTATCCTGGCCAACTTCCTCCACATCATCATCGTTATCCTGGGCCTGTTTGGCACCATCCAGTACAGACCTCGCTACATTGTGGTGGTGAGTGACACACTCGGAGCCTTTCACAGCCTCTGCTCTGGGGGGACGTGGCACATGATGAGGAACTGAGTAAAGCCCTGGGGAAATCAGGCACAAGCCCTGCAAACTATTTTAGCAGAAGGTGCCTGGCTGTGTTTAGGAACACAATGTTCAGTGTGCTGCGCTTATGCCAAACTTGGAAGATTTTAGATAATTATTGCTGGTGCTAAAGTAACACCCAGACACTGCACAGCAGAGAGGGAGAGTGAGGTGCTGGACAAATGCCTGTCAGAAGGTCTTCCATCCCTCCAAACTCCTGCCCCTGTGTCTCTTTCAGGCAACAGATCACCTGCATATGGAAAACAAACAGAGGAAGAAAAAACGATTGCAGTGATGACTCGGGGCATTCAACTGCCCCCAGCTAGAGCACGTATATGTACACTAATTCCAGTGACTTCCTAATGTTTATTGCTTCTCTCTCCCCAACCCCACTCCCTTCCAGTATGCCATCTGGACTGCAATTTGGGTCACCTGGAACATCTTCATCATCTGCTTTTACTTAGAAGTGGGAGGTCTCTCAAAGGTGAGTGGGAACTGGTTGGGTGAGTTCCCAGCTTTTGCAGTGGAGGGGATGGAGTTTAGTGGAGAGGGGAGGGGAAGGGCAGGGACTGTCTGGGAACAGGTCCTAATCCTGCCCACTTGCCTGTGGAGGGGGTTGCTTTATGAGAGGATGAAGGAGTACTGCTTCTTTATGGAAAAATGAGAAGCCAATGCTGATTCCTGGAGTTCTTTGGTGATCAGTGGAGGTGGTGGCTGGAATAAACCCTGCCCTCATGGCAGGTAGAGTGTATTTGCTTTCCAGAGGTGGGAACAAGAGCCATCCTGAGGGAAGAGGGGCTTTGAGGGCTAATTCCCAGCCATAATGCAGAGGTGGCTAAGGAGGGCTATGAGCTAACTAGGTTATAGCTGATCCTTTTGTGATCTGACACCAGCTTGGCAAGAAGGTGTCTGATGGAGGGGAAGGCCTTTGTGCAGCATTGGGTGTGTTCTCTCTGCCACCCTGTCCCAGGGAAGAGCTGGACTGAGCTGGACCAAGGACTTTGCTGGAACTCCATACCTGACCAGCTTTTGATATTTTTGTGCCTCCCAGTCCTGCTGGAGACTCAGTGCACTTCAGCTGCAGGGATAAGTACCTACTTGTTGCCACACCAGGCAAAATATTTCCTACTGTACCTTTTGGGAGAGGCTCTTCTCTCTGCTGAACAGAGAAATCCCTTCCCAGAGGGGTGCTGGGGAGGCTGGCACATCTCTTTGGGATGTGGCTTCCCTACCTTAATTCTTCCTTCTTTAATACAGTGGTAGTTACTCATGGCTGTTGGCCAGGGTGTTGTAAGTTAATATGTGAAGCTCTTTGAAGACTAGATTAACTGAGTATTGCTGTCTGCTTAATGTGGGGTGAGTCAGAAATAATAAAAATGGGAGACAGGTCCTAAATTAAGCCTGGGCTATGAGCAATGAATTAAAAAGTGTTGCTGTAGCACAGCAGACTGAGAGTCATTGTAGGATATGGGTTCGTTTCAGAGCACTCTACATCTGGCCTAAATTCCCAGGTCGTGCATTGAAGTTGCAATCATAATTGGAACTGCCCTGTGGTTTTTATCAGGCTGACAGCAAGTCAGGACTGATAGGACAAATCTTTTGCAGATAAGAAAATGTAGCTTCCTAATTTCTCAATTCATCTTCATTTCCCCTCTCAATTATCCCCAGAAACTTTGAGGGAGTTCTTGATTACTCGTGATCTGAAATCTCCGCCTGAGATGATCTCGATGTTGGCTGCGACGAACTAAAAAAAAGAATTTTATGTAACTATTGAAATGCTCCCTTCTGTGGAGGATATATTGGCTTGGTAAAGTGCACTGGGAGCTTCTCTGACAGCCACTGTTTGCTTCCAGCCAGCTGGTTACTCGTGTTTGCTAATCCCAATCTGCCCTGCACCACGTCGGGCTCTGTTCTGCAATTCAAACAGCACAAACTCCTCTTTCTCCCCTACAGAGCAGCTTCACCTGGTAACCTTGCTCTGTGCTGGGGCTCGTTTTAGCCAAGCCAGCACACAGAGAGGCTTTATTTAGCCTACAGGATGACACTTGTGACTGGGGACTTTTTTATAGAATTGGGCTGCAGTGTCAGTTGTTACTGACTCGGTGGATTTCCCTCTAGAGCTGCACTGAGAAACAGTTAATTTAGTGGCAAATAGCAAAACCAACAGACTATTTGTGCTTGTTTGGCAGTAAAATACTTGACAGCCTTGCCTCTGTTCTTAATGAGTTGCTTTCACTTAAAAAAGCTGTTTTGTAAGAAAAACTCAGGATGCTGCTTTCTGTCCTCCTTCTCCCCCTTAACTGAAGTAATTTAGGTCTTTGTAGTGGCAAAACAAATCCTCACTTCCACAAGAGACCAAAAGATGCTTCTGAATTAGGAATTGAGGTTTCTGTAGGACAGTGGTGCTCTGTAGGCTGGCCCAGGAGTGGTGTTGCTCTGCTGCTGCATCTCTGGAAACCTGATCCAAAGCCAGCTAGCATCCTTATTGATCTCAGTCTTGGGATCAGAACCCAGATCTGGGCTTGGATGCAGTGTTGCAAGGAGCAGGTTCCTCTGTGGGCCCTCAGGGCCCTTGGGAGGAAGCTGCCCCTGATAAGAAGTCAAGCACAAAGCTCATCATTAGCCTGGCAGTAAGCAGGGAAATTGCAAATATTGGAAAAAGAGCTTTGGTGGAGTGAGACTGATGGAGCTGGTCTGATAAACACTAACTCATTAACTACTAGACTAAGCATGAATACACTGGGGAGTGTTTCAGACAGGGTTGTGCTCCCATGCAAGTGCCTTAAGGGACTGATAGCTCTGAGGAAGATCTTCAGGGTGCTGTTTCCTCAGTGATTACTGATGAGCCTGGGGGAGTGGGAGTAGCTCCTGCCAGCCCTGTGCTCACCCTGCTGTGCTCCTGACAAGGGCAGCCTGCCAGGGCGGGCTCTGTCAGCAGCTCATTGATAATGACAGAATGCAGAAAGGGCAGGGAGATGGGAAGAATGGAGTTTGTTAACTTTGGTAGCTTGTAATGACAGCCCACTAAAACTGAGACAGGTGATAACTCAGGTGGGGTGAGGAAGGGTACAAGTGTTTCTGATGTAAAAAGTTCAGAAAAAGCCCAGAGAACTGAAAAGATGAGCAAACAGTTATGTGCACTTATTGCAAATTAAAATCACTAGTTGCACTATCCTTAGTTTTTTATGGAAAAGGAAAGTATTTTTTCCTGCTCTGTGAATCTATTCCATACTTCTTGGAAAAGCTAAACTGGCCTGATTTCCATCTTTCTATCTTGTCTTTTTTTTTTTGTTGCAGCCTTTTCTTAGCAGAAATAAGAGTATGAAATATGGCACAGCAGAACTTCATTAGGTGGCCAGACACAAGTGGATCAGCACAAGTGTCTAAGGAAGCACTTCCCTTGGTGCTGCAAGGGCCTCTCTAGGCATGTAGCCTGTGCCAGCTTTCCTGTAAGTGCTTTGCCAATGAGCAGGCGAGTGATAGAGCAATCTGCATTTGAAGGGATGCTCCTCAGCACTGGCAGTGAGGTTGTGATGTGTCTCTGAGCAGCTTTTGGCAGCATTGCCTTGCTGACTTGCTCTGCCCCTGCCTCTGAGCACACTTGCAGCATGTGGGGGAAATGCAGCATCTCCAAGTGCTGTCGCTCTGCTCTGTGGTGGGGCTAACAGCTGAATATCCAGATTGCTGTTCCTCCTCCTGTGGTCTGCTCCTGTTCCATCTCCCTCTCTTCTCTTTGTCCATCTGGCCATTTGGTTTGGTGAATTGCTGGGAGATAGCTCTGAATTTTCTAGGCTGTACTTGAAATAATACCTTAAGCTTCTCCCTGTCTACCCGAGCGTGAAACACATCCCTCCTGCAACCCCTCAGTCTGAGTTAATTATTAAAATCCTGCTGTTAAGACATATGAGCATCTGTCTGTCCAGCTGCCATGCTGACTGACTCTTCATCACGTACTTGAGAGACATTCAGAGAGGTTTGAGGAACTGATGTTGTGTATTTCAATGTATTCCTTTGTGTTTTCCCTCTGGAATTGCTCATCTCGAATGGTGATTGTTAATTTACTTTTGTATCCTTCCTTTATATTCTCTCTAGTCTACACAGTGCTTTGATCTGAATCCAGAGCTGTGGTGGTCTAAATCTCCTCTTGAAGTGGAAGCAGCCCTTATTAGTCAAATGGGAGTTATTTGTATTCCAGAGAATCTGGACAGCATCTTGGGATGACTTTGTACCTGGGGAAAATACTGTGAGGAGGGTGGAAAAATGCATCTGTACTTACAACTGTCCCTCAACTCCCTCAAAATTTAGAACCTTGAAGCCTGGGATTTGGCCTTTAAATGCTGTGACATTGTCAACAAGCCTCCTGAGAGACACTGGAAGTGCTTTGCTGTGTCTCAGGGTGATACAGCTACTTGGCACACAGGACTGAAAGATGAACATCATATTTCCTATTCTAATAAGAAATGTTTCCATCTAAAAAGGATTTTAAAAATGATTCTGCTGTCAAGCTCCGGGGCTCCCATGCGAGGTTCAGTTTGTTCCAGAGCTGTTATAGTGCTGTCTTGCCTGATAATTAAGGAAATTTGGGGGAGGTGGTTCAGAAGGCTGTTAACAACAAGAAATAAAACCACCTCTGATGGTGTCCCTTAGCAAATAATTTCAGAACAGCTTTCAGAAAGCTATTTTAGAAAAGAAATGCATCTGGCTCTGTGGGTGTTAGAGGTAGGTGTGAGTTTCCCGTGGGACACAGTGGGGTGAGGCTGGGAGTGGAAAATAGACTCTGTAAAATGTAGGTACTGCTGGTTTAGTGCTGCCTTAGTGCTGTTATCTTCCTTCTCACTCTGATGGCAAACGGATGGCAGCCAGGTGCTACAACAGTTCAGAGTGAGCTGTGATTTTTTTGGCTGGCCTTCAGCATGCTCCTGAGAAGGAGCTTGTGTCACTCTTGGCTCATATTTCTCTCCAGGCTGAAGGTTAAAGAGGCAGCGATAGCTCTGGAAAGAGGAGAGGGGGAGTGCAGTCACACACAGATCCCTCTCTGCAGCAGGGCTTGCTCACTGCTGGGACTGATTAACCTCTTCCAACCCACAAGCACTTCTAGGAGTATTTCGGTGTGTTTAGATCCCAAGTGCATTGCAGAAAGGTTTTGGGAAACAGCTGTTCCCTGGACTTTCTTACAACTGGTTCTTTTCTCCTGATTTTAGTGTGCTGTTCTGTTCCATAGTTTCACTTCTCTCCAACCACCTTCTCACAAATGAAGCTGGCAAACCACAGGAGACATCCTGGGATTGTTTTCCTGAGCGACTGGAGGTCAATTAAGGGATTTTCCTGAGTGCTTTTTTGTTGTGCCCCATCACGCAGGTACCTTCCCAGGGCATCCAGCCAGGGACACAAGGAAAGGAACAGCACTGCTTTGCATGTTGAGACCCTCTTATTCGTGCTGCCCTCCTGCCCTGCTGTGCTCCAGACAGATGCTGGTTCAGAAAGGTGTCTCTGAACACAAAGACATCCATGATCCCAGTGTGCAATCAGTATTCATTTTACATCTGTGAGATGGATGGCTCATGAGTGCGAGTCATTGTGGTGCCTTTAGAATCCAAATGTGCTCAGTTTTTCCAATCTGTTCTTCACTGATGTATAATTTTTTAATTTTTTTTTTTTTTGGACAGAGCTGGAGTGTGATTGGAGTCAAAAAGAAGCCAGTGCTGGTTAGGACCTCCTGTTCCTCCACCTGCCAACCTCCAGCCACACCTGTTCTGCTTTTTCAGGCTTAATTCACAAGCAAGTTCAGCTTCTGCAGCAGAGTTAAGCCAGAGCCAAATCTGGCTGACAAAAGGGAGATTCTAGAAGGAAAGCAGCCTGTTTCTTACTTTGCCAAACACACATCAATGCCTCTGTAAGGAGCAGAGAAGGCACTGAGGGGTCTGTCTGCATCAGCGAGGCAGAAGGTTTGGGAAGGCACCATCTGTGAGCTGGGAGAGGGAAGCCCTGGAGACTGAGGTTAAGAGTAGATCCTGAGGTGCCCTGGGGAACAGCTTTGGTTCTGTGCTAACTGGGGGAAGCCCTAGGCAAAGAAACAGGAATTTAGTCTTTTTTTTTTTTTTTGTCTTTTTTTTTTTTTTTTTTAGTATTAGGAAAGTGACTCTTTCCTCCCCCAACCAAAGTGGTGAGTGATTTGTGAGAGGGAGAAGAGCCCAGCAGCTTGGAGGGCTGGCTGTCTCCAGGGGGAAAAGCTCCATGTGTCTCAGAACATGCAAACTTGGGAGAAAAAGAACAAGCTTTGCAGAAAAGATGTGATTTGGTGGAAGTGAGATATCTGTGGGCCACTGAAGAGTGAAGCCCAGCAGAGGGAGCAAGCCAAAGACGCCTGCCAAAATTGTGAGAACTGGAAGAGAAAACTGTCTCTAGAAGTGGAGCTAACACAGCACCTTGCACTGTAACTGCATTACCCTGTAACTGTCAATCCCAAAATTATTCCCCATAGCCTTTGAAATGCAGACAGCTCCCTCTGAGCTCCCAGCTGTTAATGGAGTTTTCCCCATTGTCTTTGCTGCTCAGGCTGCTTTTGCACTGGTGCCACACTTCATCTCTTTGCCCTCCTCCATCTCCTGTAAAGCACATGCCATCTGCTGTGGTGATTATGTCAGGAGCTTTGGCAGCTGCCTTCTCACTTAATTGTCCACATTTCTTAACATGTGCTTCTTGCAGCATATTTTAATAACAGCTCTGCAGGCTGGTTTTGAGTCTCTGTGGTGGGTGGAGGGAACCCCCACCATGTGCAGAGCAGGGCAGTTGGTTTCTGTTCACAGGTTATCTGGCTGGCACTTAGAGTTCTGCCCTTGCAGCTCAATTTTGTCCCTGGAGATGCTTCCCTGTGTCCATGTTTGTATCTTCTGGGCTCCTGTGTTGGCTGTGGAGACAAGCCTTCTCTCAGGAGGGTCATTTGGAGCAGGAGCTTGGATAAGCTGCTGTGAATCTGTTTTTCCTCTTGACTCTGAGGGGAGCTGGCACAGAGGAGCTGCCACAGGTTTCCCATGCTGGGAAGTGTGAATACCCCAAGCTCTGACTGCTGGGAGCCACTGCTTCCTTCCAGGGCCTGTGTAGGACCCTGGCTCGAGGAGTATGAAGTAGGTTATGGATAGGTACTAAAACTTTTAGTAAGGGATAGGTGAGGTGTGTAACTCCAGTACCTATCTCTACTCTACAGAGACACAGATTAAAAAATTGTAATGAAGACAATCTATCCTTTAGAATAAAACTTCCAACCTGTTGCCTTGTTTTGTGGTCAAGAGGGGTTGTTGATTCTGCATCAAACTGACCTGAGGGGGCTGCTGGGGCACCCAGAACTTCTCACTCATCTGCAAAGGGATGCAGCTGCTCTGTTCAGCCACTCCTGAGTTTGTCTTTTACTCCCTACAGGGCTTTACCGTGTCCTGTAAGCTCAAAAATTCCAACCTGGGTATTCTTTTTTCAAGTGTGAGGGAAGTGTGGTCATTTTTAAGTAAGCATCTGCCTGCGCATCAAACCCCTGCACCACTTGAGTGGCATTTCACTCTGTAACCCCCTCAACAGCCTGGTTGAAGGTATTTAACAAGCAAAGACAAGAACAGCAAAACAAAAAGCCTCTCGGGGTAGGGAGGATAAGGAGTTGCTGGGGAGGTGTTTACAAGAAGCTGCAATCAGCACCCTGAGGTCAGCTTGGCTGGGCAGTCTGACCTGGGGCTGACAGAAGATGCAGAAGAACCAGATGTGAAGAGTGTGGAAGGAAGTCAGACAGAAATGGTACAGGAGCTTGTCAGGTGTGTTAAAAGCTAAGAACAGAGGAAGGTCTGTTGTGTTTTGAAACCCACTTTGGGGTTATGGAGTTCATATTTTTTAGTTCCCTGTGGTGACTCCTGTGCTGGGGAGAGCATGTCCACAGCACATGGTTCTGTAACAGGACACTTTGTGCTGCCTTGTTTACCTTTTTCTTCTAGATTTGCAAAGTTAATCTCCCAAACCCAAAGGCTGAGGATTTTTTTTCTGGGTGTAGGAACCACTAGCAAAGTGTTCTTGGGTCTGCAGTCTAGAAGGTGTCATTCTAGTTTGGAAGCTGCTCATGCCTGCTTCCAAACTATGCTGTGGGACAGTCAAATAGGTTTGTTGGAGTGCTTGCTGTAAGGCTGCCTCAGAAATGGTTTAGAAGAAGCCTGCCTGTGAAATATATTTAGATTAGATAATAGGACAAAATTCTTCCCTGTGAGAGTGATGAGGCCCTGGCACAGGTTGCCCAGGGAAGCTGTGGCTGCCCCATCCCTCAAAGCATTCAAGGCCAGGTTGGATGGGGCTTGGAGCAACCTGGGATAGTGATCAGTGCCCCTTTCCATGGCAGAGGGCGTGGAACCAGATGATCTTTAAGGTCCCTTCCAACCCAAAATCATTCCAATGTACTTTGATCTGTGCTGGCATTTCCTGAGAGTGGGGATCTCAGAAACTTTAGATTTTCCATTGATTTACTATGACCTCCTTCTGACAGCCTGTCTGACACTCTTAGAGTAAACGAGGATCTCTTTACAACTTTTCCCTCCAGGACAGTGAACTCCTGACGTTCAACATCTCCCGGCACCAATCGTGGTGGAGTGAAAATGGCCCTGGCTGTGTAAGGAAGGAGGCTTCAATGTCTGGCATCAAGGGGCTGGATAACCATTCCTACATCTCTGTCATAGGCTGTGCCCTGGAGTACAGGTACATTGAGGTCATGCACAGCTCCTTCCAGATCCTGATTGCGGTGAGTACATCACTGAGGGGTAGCATTTGTTGAGGAGATGCTGTTTAGTTTTCTTTTTTCCCAGGCACAGAGGTTGGCCCATGTTTTCCACCACATTTTGTATCATCTGATTGAAAAGGCCTCTGTAAATGCGTTTTGTCTGATTGTTCTCCTGTTCTCTCTTTTGAAAAGTATTGCTTGAAAGAATTGGAAATGGATACCAGCAACCTAATGCCTGAAGTAGTGCATCCATCCAACCATACAATAACAAATCCTTCTGTACCCTGTTGGGGGGGTGGAAATTCATGTTTTGACAAGGACAGAGACCCTTCTGGAGAAGGGTAAAGAGACAGGAGTTTTGATAGTATGAGAGGAAATGTCCTTAAGTGGCGCCTGGGGAGATTTAGTTTAGATTTTGGGGACTGTTTCTTCACATAAAGAGTTGTAAAGAACTGGAATGGACTGCCCAGGGAAGTGATGGAGTCACCATCCCTGGAAGTGTACAGAGAATGAGTGGATATGGCACCTGAGGACATAGTTTAGTGATGAGCGTGGTGGTGGTGCTGGGTTGATGATTGGACTTGATCTTAAAGGTCTCTTCCAACCTTAATACTTGCATGATTCTATGAAGGATTGCTCTCATTCCCCGTGACTTAGTGATGGGTGCCAGAGCACATAGATGCACATTTGTTGTGAAGAATTAAAAGAGAAAAGATCCTCATCTTCAGAAAATAAAAAAAAAAATTAGGGAAGCAGTAAGCAGCATATTTCCCTTTTGCTGACACCCAGGATATATACACTAAATGTTCTCATCCACTCTTTCTTCATCAGTCTTCCACAGGCTTTTTAAAGTACTCTGCAGCAATGCAATGTCCTTAATGCTCGCTGTTAATTATTTCTCACTTGTCTGTGAAATTAACTGAAGCAAAATGTCTGTTTTCCCCCTCACTTTGTGGGTGCTCTTGCATTTTGTAGCTGCATTAGAGTCAGCAGCCCACATCTCTAATCTGCTTTGGGTTGTTACTTCGGGGTTAATGGCTCTAAGTACAGACGTGGACTGGTGAAACATTCACTTTTTGGCTTCCAGTTTTGGCTTATAAAAGAGAAGTATCTTGCCCTGTTTAGATATTAAAGGACAACAAATAGTGATTTTCCAAGTTTCTGGATTGCCAAGTACTTCTCTGCACGTTTTTGGTCCTACTTTCCATTGTCCTGATCCTGCATTTCCTATTAGCTGGGATGATCTGTGTGACCCAGTGAACTGCAGGGAGGGGGGAAGACTCAGCCCCCTTTCTTGCCATGTCACAGAGAAGAGGCAGATGGAGAAGCTCCTGTTTCCTGAGTTGGATGGACTCCCTGGCGTGTGCTGGCTGTTAATATTCCGTTAGTTCTCCTTCAGGGAAAATGATCTGCATGAAACTGTCTGAGCTGCTTCCACACACGTGTGTGAGAAAGGCAAACCTGTGCATCCAGGAGAATAGAGCCTGTTGTCTTTTAGAAAGGGCTGTTGGCTGGGACAGGATTGGTGGTGCTGAGCTGGTGCTGAACCCGAGTTTGGTGAAACAATTGACAGATTTGGAAGTCAGAACATCCCTTTTTAAAGCACAGAAGTTTGTTACTGTTCACATCCTTCCTGAACTCCTGAGCTGGCACAGCCCCTGTGCCCTGGGCTAGAGGTTGAGCCAACAAAGGGTCCTGAGTTTACTTGGAGCAGATCTTTGTTTTTTGGCAGCTTACTGACTTAGGCACGTGGCCCTGGGCTAAGTGATCACACTGATATATAGGACTCTGTCTCTGGCAGTGGTTTTTCCTTTGCTTCTTCCCAAAGGCACGTGACAATATTCTCTGTGCATCTGCAAAACACCTCTAAGGGGCCAGATGGGGAGACAGGAGGGAAATATAAGATAAAATAGGATTTAGGCAAATATTTTCTCTCTCCTTCTCCCTCAGATCTAGGGCGAAATGGGTTTTTGAATCCTAAATCCTGGAAATGAGGCTAAAATACTTGTAGGCAAGAAACCCATATGGGCTGAGCTATGCAGGGAACTAAGTTTCTACTTGTCCTGAAATAAAAGGAGAGTATTGAAGCCCCAGGCCTGTAACTGCTGCTGGCTCTGGAATGCTCATATAATTTTATCATGCAGTGGGAGAAATAGAGCTTTTCCCCTCTGCTTTGAGGTCAGGCAGAAAGCAAATCTTCTCGCTTTCTCCCTCAGACCTTGCCTGAAAGCAGTCAGCCAGTTCTCTCCCTTTTTAGTCTCTGAGGGTCAAACTCTTTGATCCCTGCCAGTATCTTTTTCTGTTCTCTTTATCTCACTTTGAGGCAGGTTTTATTACAGGCAGCTGTCCTCAGGGCTCTGGCAGGTACAGTGCTGCAGACAGGCAGATCGATGGTACAAAAACACAACCAGGAACTTGAAGGCTCAGGGGATGCAGCAAGAGACATGACCTAGTTCCCTCCTTGTCTGAGACCAGAATAGCCAGTTCCCTGTTAAGAAGGGCAAGGGACAGACAAAACTGTGTTTTCTGTGCTTTGTTTTCGCTTTGCCTAATGGTTTTTAGAAGTTGTAAAGGTGTGGTTGTGTGCTTGGCTTTGCTTGGTTTTTATCCCAGATACAGCACTGTGAAATCCATGCTCTTTAGCTATGCAGCACCCAGCTGTGGGTATTTTGGTTGTTTTCTGGAAGTACCAATTCCTTGAGACTACTGCACAGTGTTGTGTGTGTGAGGCAAGGCTCACTGAATTCAATCTTCCACGCCAAAGGAGAGGGAAAGCAAACCTGAACCCATATGGTGAGCACAGTGTTGGCTGTCGTCTTGACTCCTGCTGATGAATCATCCTGCTCCTGGGCATACATTTGAGGATACATAAGGTCTCAGTCTGCTTTTGCTCAGAGCTTGTCTGTGCTCCTTGAAGGCAAAAGCAATCCCTTTAATCTGGAATGCCATCAAACTTGGGCATATTAGTCACCACACATGATACAAGTAGCTGTAGGGCCCAACATGAAAATCTTTCTCAATGCTTTAGCACGAAACACATCGGAGGAAAAAGCTTATTGTGACTCTATATAGAAATGAACTGTAAAACTAATCCTGCTAGCCCAGTTAGGGAATGGAACAGCAACTACTCTCTCAAGGAAAGAAATCTGTTTTGTTTTTGTCCTAGCAAGGATTCATCTTGCCTCTCCCCAGCTTGCCAGCCCGCAGGGAGAGGAGCGATTCCCAGTTCTGAAATACCTGGCGTAGCTCTGGGCTGTCCATATGGTAGTTCTGGGAGTGGGGAGGGTTAGGCTTTTCCCGAGGCTTCATTGACTTTGGTAGAAATTGGAAGTGTCTCACTGCCTGCCTGTCTGCTGTTTTCAGTCAGACTGACAGGTTGGAAGGTTCCCAGGAAGGCAGCAATGCAAGCCTTGACAGCAGATGTTATGTGAGAACCAAGGCACAAGAGATGCTTTGCTCTTGGCAGAAGGTAGATTTTCAGTGGCTGTATTGCATCCAAGGAGTAAAGAAGGTCAGGGAATCAAAGGATTTTGATTGCCTCCCTTTGGCTATCTGGCCACAATAGCCCTTTCACAAGCTGGATATTTGCTTTCTCATAGCACAGATCTCTTCATTTCCCCCTCTTGCACTGATGAGAGAGTACACACTTCATTAGCTCTGATTAGAAGTGAAACCTAGAATGCATCTGCCATGAAGGAGGAGACTTTGCACCTACTCTATGTGGTGAAAAAAGCAACAGCAAGTTTGTCTATTGAGAGAAGAGTTGGAGAGTCCAGACTCTCCACTAGGACAGAAGTAGACTAAGATCTTACACAAGCAACAGTAACACGTCCTAAAATTTGCCTTCCCATCCTTCATGTATTTTGCACACTTGCAGCCAGCTGGTCCCTTTCTGTAGCTCTTGCTCTAATTCAGTCTTTCTGGCTCCAGCACCTCACTTCGATGCTGCTGTTTTAGGAGTCGCTGTGGAAAAGTTAACTTCAGAGGGCTGAGGGGCAGAGGGATGTTCAGACATATGTTTTCCTCATTCCCTTTGGGCACACTTGTCTCTTCCTGTCTTTCCTGCTCTGTTTATTTGCCTGCAGAGTGCTCGGGACGCCCCAGCTCCATCCTCTTTTGTTCGGCAGCATGTGCGTTCCCAGGCTGTCTGACGGGCTGACGGAACACACCTGCCTACAACATGTGTTCCTAATAAAAAGGCTTAATTGGATACTTCTGCAGCTTGGAGAAAGCTGGTACTGAACAGGCAGAACAAGTAGAGAAACAGCAGCAGAGGCTAAAGCCCTAGAACATTCTTTGGGGAATTAGAGCAGTAGCTTAGTGTCACTTTACATCTTCCACCTCCCCTGAGTAATTTGCAAAGATCTAAGAATTATTTTTGTTTTCCTGAGATAGTAGAGATTAAAGCCCTCTTTTTGCATTGAAATCAGCAACCAGGATGTGCAAGGGTGAGATTCCAAATTCTTGGTCTCTGTGAGGCCTTCTGCTCTGTGTTAATTGCTCATAAGCTGGGTAATGTCTGGGGGCTTGATACATCTTTATCAGGGACTCAGTAAAAAAAGAACTGTTGGTGTCTCTTGGAGTCTGCTCATCCCAAACCCCAGCAGACTCTTCCAGTGGAAAGGACTGGACAGTTTGAATGGCATTTCTGCTCTGTAGCTATATTTCATTCATAATTCATTCTAAATGACATAAGGATTCCTGTGAGTTCAGTTAATCCCTGAGATGGTATGTTTAATTACAGTTTGGGTCAGCCCATATAAAAATGCAGCTCATGTTTTGTTATACATCTATTTGCTGCTGAAACTCTCCTGTTCTGGCCAGATCACAAGACTAAAAAAAATTTCTTGGAATAAAAAGTACCATTAAATAAACAGGTTTTTTATTGATGAAACTCATATAAAACAGGAATGGATTATAAAGTCAGTAAAAAGTAGATTTTAAGCACTAAGCAGGTAATTTTGAAACAAAGGGAGGAGATGGAAGAAATAAAAAAAGAAAACCCTCCACTCCAATGGAGCTGGAATTAGAGACTTAGGGAAGTTCACTTCATTCACTAGTTTCTGTTTGATTGGTTTGTTGTTATGAATGCAAAAAGTCACCTTAGTCATAAAAGGAAAAATGTATGGGGTGAGTGGAATGATGGTTGAGGGTTATGAGGCATTAATTTCTGTGCAAAACAAACTTCCCAAGTCACTCCTATCGCTTGGTGCTTCTGAACCGTGAAAAATGCTCGGAGGTTTATCAGGTTTGCTGTGACAGTAGAGCTGATAATCGCTCACACGCTCTGCCCATAAACTGGGCAGGTAAATCATTTTCATTGTTAATTCTATCAGGAGTTTCCTGACACAGGTATCACATAAGATTTGTGTCTACATGTTATGGAGTATAATAATAGTGAATGGATTTTGGGCTGCCACTTTACACGGTTGTTAACCCAAAAGTTCCTACTTTGAGGCATGATGGGAAATCTGGGGAGGGAGAAAACTGTCCTGGAGTTCCCTTGGAATGGGGGTAGACGTCCAAGATGCATCTTTCCTGCTTTTCTGTGTGTATGTAAATCGCATGGTTTGATCTTATGTGAAAGGCTGGATCTCCAGCCCGTGAAAATGCCAGAGCAAGTGCAGAGGGTGTGTGTGACCACACTCCTGATTTGTTGCTTGGGCAAATGCATTTATGCTGGAGACCAGAGCGAGCAGAAGGGTGGGTGGACGTTTCATGGAATGCTGGGATGTGCAGAAAGCACTCTGTTTTTTCCAAGAGCGTCTCTCGGTGTTAGCAAGGTGAGGTCCCCCCGCCCAGGGACGAGCGCTCACTGCGGCTTTCACGGGGCTCCCGGGAGCGGCCTCGGGGCTTCAGCACCACGGCCAGAGCCCGGCCCGGGCTCCGAGTCCTGGAATCCTTTGGGTTGGGAAAGCCCTCCAAGATCACCAAGTCCACCTGTTCCCCCAGCACTACCAAGCCCAACCACTGGACCATGTCCCCAAGTGCCACATCCACCTGTCTTTTACATCTCTCCAGGGGTGGTGACTCCACCACTGCCCTGGGCAGCTGTGCCAGGGCTGGACAACCCTTTCAGAGAAGAAGTACTCCTTAATATCCACTTTAAACCTCCCATGGCACAACTTGTCTACTTGTTACTTGGGAGCAGAGCCCGACCCCCGTCCAGCTTCACCCTCCTGTCAGGGCATTGCTGAGAGCAAGAAGGTCCCCCCTGAACCTCCTTTTCTCCAGGCTGAGCCCCCCCAGATCCCTCAGCTGCTCCTCATAAGGCCTGTACTCCAGACCTTTCCCAGATTTGTTGCTCTGTCCTGCCCCAAAACTACCACAAACTTAAAGAAAAAAACCAAAAACACTCCAGGTTTTATATTAGCACAGTACAGGCAATAGGAGAGTGAAAAAATCTCTGATATTCAGATTGTTTTGTTTAACTTTGACTGCCTTTAAAAAGCAATGCTTCTACTCAGAGGCAATTCTGAAAGTCAGCAGGTACAATTAGACTGGCCATTGCACATGGTCTTGTGGTTAGCATCACACCCAGAGGATTTATTGTACCCTGTCACTCATTGAAACTTAGCTTGAAGCAGCCCTGGTTTCAGAAATGCACAGCAGAGGAATGAGGGAGTCCCCAGAGCTACCCCTCCTCCACAGAGGTGCTGGGATGTACTTCCATAAGGCTCACCCAAGAGGACAGGAGTAAGCTGGCTTGTCTTTCATATGATTATAGAAAAATGTAAAGGAAAAACGGGGTTTAGTGATGCTACAAAAACATTCCAATTCCTTTCCAACAAGGCGTGTTTTGTCAGGGAGAGCTGGAAAAGTCACGAGTGTTGTATAACTCCCCAGTAGAAATCTCATTATCTTGCCTTTTGTTTTCTGGTGTGATGTATTTTTCTGTCATATTAAAAATGAATGGACTCTACTTTTCAAGCCCTACCATGCATCATTCTGTCTCCCCTTGGAGTGAGTCACTGTGTGTTACAGGCTGACTCTTGCTCGAAAGAATTGAGTTCACAGTGGAAAACAATTATGCCTCACAATAACTTTACTAACACAGTTACTGTCAACCAAGATCTCTCTAAGTGGGGTGTTATGTAAAGATGTAAAATGAAGGATGGAGAGGATATTTGATTAACAGGAAGAAGGCAAAGGAAAATAAGACCCTTCTGGATCTAGAATGCTTAACTCCCATAATACCAGGAGTTTGTTTCTTTATTCAGGCTGAGTAACAACTTGCTACTGAGGCTGAATGAGGCAGTTCTGTTGTGTTAGAGCTTCTACAAACTACCAGCTGAGCTACTAAAGATTTCAGTGTCTCTGCATATTTCTGCCACTACATCACCATTTTTATGGTTAACTGCCTCCTCATCTGCACAAGAACTACTCACATCTGATTGGTAGCTCCTGCACCAAATTAATTTCTCTTCCCTTACATGCCCCATATGACAGGAATGCAGAGCTGATGAGTTCTTGTCCCTGGACCTCCTAATAAAACCTACCCCTGTGTGTCTCCTGTGTGTAGCCATCTGTCTAAAACATTACACAGGGCCCTCTCCTGCATCCCCACCACTTCTCACAGTTTCAACAAAGCCAACCCATGTTCTTGCCAATCACTCACACAACTGCATGCTGCTACTCTGAAGGTGAGGGTGGGCCTTGCAAGTTTTTATTTTCAAGCTTTGATTGTGCTCCATTAGCATCTTCCCTGCCACCTACACCTGCACCTCCTGCCTACAGCAGATAAGACTTGGCTCCACTGTCACAGTAATGCTGCCAAGAGGAGTGTAAATACTGGCTGTTGAAGTGCTGCTGAGCTGGTTTTGACCAGGCTCACACAACTGATTCTAAAATGATTTATTCTCTCTGTTTTCCAGCTGGTGGGCTTTGTCTATGCCTGTTACGTTGTTAGTGTTTTTACAGAAGAAGAAGACAGCTGTAAGTATTTATCAACAGATCCCTTGGCAAAAGGTTATAGTGAATTTTATTTCTCTCTCAGATGTTTGTCTGTCAGGATTGAGTTGCTATCAGATTTCTTTCCATCTCTGCCTCTATGGGATGTGGCACTACCTGCCTCTCAAGGATCAGCTGGTTTTACTGTGAGGGTGTTTTCCCCCCATGTTAGTATGTGCTAGATGCTGCAATTCTGCTACACTTCCACCATAAAAGAGCTTGGTTTTGACTTCTCAGCTGGACTAAGCTTTAGAGAAACTGGCCAGCTGCTTCTGTTCTCAAGCTTGTATAGCCTAAGAATAATGCTACTGAAATATTACTGCTGTGATTAAGAGCACCTACGACAATTCATCCCAGTAGGTGACCTGCTGAGTCTCATGTGCCACAAGCTGAGGATGAAGGAGAACATGAGATTTCTTGCCAAGGACCAATCTGACCACTTAATTTAAGAGCAGAGGAAGTACTGCACTTGAATTACAAGGAGGAGGAAGGAGCCAAGCCCCTCGTGTTTGGCACACAAATCTCTTCAGTGACGTGCCCTCACTGGACGTGTGTCAGCAAAGACTCCGGGGCATCTCCTGGGTCTGTGGGATCTGTGTGGGTATCCATAACCTGCCCTTGGATTACTTTGCCCTTCTAAAACTCAAAACTTTGAGACCAATAATTTTACAAACAGAAGAATGGATGCATAGAGTTAAAACAGACATGGAGTTTGATTTCTTTGGCAATGTGCTGGGCCTAAGCCAGTTTACTCCAGCAAAGGGTCTGATCCACGGGTTTTGCATCCAGATATCAATTCTTTAAGACACTGATTAGGTTTGTGCAAGCAGCTTTGTTGTTTTAAAGAGCAGCTGGCATGGATGAGAGCTGAAAAACAACAGCTTTGAACTGAATATTTGAAAGTGTGTGAAGAATGTGTTTTCATAGGAGTGAGAGGAGATGCATTACTTATCTGACTTGTCCTCATGTTTTTTTCCTTCCTTCCTGTGTGGCTGAACTCATTCTAGTGGCTTTATTGATCATTTTATTTAGAGCTTGGCAGTGCACTTAGAGAAGGTGCTACATTATAGTAATATTTTTTAAATTACCCTATAGCTCTTCTATTAGCTAAACAGCTTCAGTTTTGAGCCCCTGCTGAATATTGTAAAGCAGTAACTTGACAGAGCTCATTTTTATAGTAGGGATCCGTTAGGAGAAGCAACCACATGGAAGGAAGCTTTATCTAGAAATGCAGAGCTGTTAATTTCAGGATACATATTATTTTTTTTGCCACTAACAAATTCACTTTCCCTCCCAGTTTCCCAGCTTGGAGTTAAAATGCCAGCTTGAATAATTAACAATGACAAACCATCAATATTTCACACTCGCAGGGGTAGATCCTTCCAGTGACCTGAATAAATTTGAGCTGCGTTTTAATTTTCTCTTCCATTTGTGGTTTCCTTTAAATGTTGCTTTGATATGCAGCATGAAGTAATTATAAGTGCTGAGGCACATTAATCAGGAAGCTCCTGCTAACGTGATTTTCATGAGAAAACACAGCAGTAGGGATCGACTAATGCTGATTTGTGGGCAGGAATATTTTAGATGTGCTAATGCACTGTAATATATTGCAACAATGAACCACACTTAAGATTTTTTTTTTTTAAGTGACTTGGATTTTGAGTGCACTCAACCATTATCCCATAGATGCTCAGATGATAGGATGTGTGTTTGTTCAAGGTACTAGATAGTTACTCAACTGCAGTTCTTAAAGGTTTCCTGATTTAGACATTCCACAACTGAGGTAACAAAGTGTCTGTTTTTTAAAAGTGCAGCCTTTTTTTGATTTTAAGATACTCAAATGTTTTCAAAATTGGCTGAGGAGAGGTCAAGTCTCACTGGAACTATTTGGGAATTACCTCCACAATTCACTTAGAACCTCTACAAATTTCACCCATTACCTGACAGTTGTTCCAAAATCACAGTGTGAGCATGAAGCTCTCCATCAAGATGGAATTTCTCAGAATCTGTTGCTTAGGTTTCTAAATATATTTTTAGGAGGGTTTTTTTCACATTCAGTATATTAGTAACTATTTTTTTCTGTTGTTTGATCACTGAAAAATACCAAAACTCTTCAGCTAAAATTTAAAATAATAGTGCCACCTTCAGGAAAGAAAAGTAAACAGGCACTTATATAGTTAATAAGACTTTCCAGTCATTTTTAAATGGCACTTGGACAGGATGGCTTTCACACTTCCAAACGAAATGCACTAACTTGGCACCAAAAAGTGGTCTAAGCTGAATCTATTTTAAAGGGTTTTGCAAAGCCTGCAAGGTCAGTCCCAAATCACACCACATCACACCCCTCCTGCCCGGGCTGTGCTGGCCAGCTCAGTGATACAGGCTTGGGCTGATGTCAGGGGAACTGAGACAGGCTTGGAAAATGCTTCTCTGGTTACTAAGGGAATTGTCACTTAAAACTCTCCCTGCTGAGTTACGCTGCCCTTCTGTGAACACTGGAGAAGGGAATCATTGTTCCTATTTGTACACAATTAAAAGAAATTGAGTTGGCAGAGGGGACGTGAAAAATATCAGAGCTGAAGATAATGAGGTGCTTGCAGTTTTCCAAAGCTGCTGTTGTCTTGCAGGAAAGACAAGTGGGGCAAGAAAATTCCCACTTCACTATATAGCCTTCAAGGGGATTGCTGTGCTGCCAACTTCTCCCTGGCATTCACTCGGGAGCTGTTCCCCAGCTTCCTCCCTTCGGCACAGTGTGGAATGGCCGAGCCTTTGTAGGCTCACTCTCATGTGAAGTCACAGTGTGCTGGCAATATCCAAGGAGGGGTTTTTTCCTGGAGTCTTTTGTTAGCTCTACTTTAAGTCTTGTGTTGGCTGAATCTCCTCTTTGGCACATTTGCCCATCCCAGCAGATCCCAGGAATCCATACCTGAAAAATCATTTTTCTGTTCTGTCACTAATTTTTACGTTATGCCATGACATGCACCAACCCTTTCTCTCATTTCCTTTCAACTTTCTGGCCATGTTTGTTTGTTTATTTGAGTTTTGATTTTTTTTCAGTTGATTTCATTGGTGGATTTGATCCATTTCCTCTCTACCATGTCAATGAAAAACCCACCAACCTTTTGTTCAAGCAGACATACCTGTAAGTATCATCTCCTGTGCTAAAGAGGCTGTGCTGACTGTCTCTTGGTTTGGTGGCTCAAGGGTACCACAGGTTTGGGTTTTTTTCCTCCTTGCAGGTTGATTTCTCCAACAGGCTTTTCAGGCATGGAAGGAGGGAAGGAATGGACACCAGAAGGGGTGAAGCAGCCCCTGCTCAGCCCCAGGGTGAAGCTGGAGTTGCTGTGCTTGGCTTATGGCAGTGCTGTTGGATAGGAAACAGTGGGGCCAGCTATAGGATATTATTGTAAACAAACTACTGGATGCCTTTTCCTTGAAGAAAGCAAAGGGAGGTTTTTTTCAGCCATGATTGGTTCCCAAGCAGGTAAAGGCAGAAGCTGTGAGGAAGGGTCAGCCACAGCACTAGCAGAACACAATCCTCACTGTCAAGGTTAAATTGTGGTCTGTCAGGCAAAGCTTCAATAAAACATTTGTACTGGGGTAAAATTTATGCAACATCGAGTTATTTAAGCTGTATTTAGCTGTGTGGACAGTCATAACTGAGCTGTGACCTACACATCTGTGTCATTTTAACCACAGCCCTGTCTGTGTCATCCTCCAATAATCCTCTCACAGTAGCACTGCAAAAATTGACTTTTTTTTGGGAACAGGGTCTCTCTGTCCCTGCTTGTACTTCCAGGGATCCTGGAGGGTACAAAGGTAACACTCCAGTAAATTAAATTTAAGTGAGCTTTAGAGGGTTTGTATTCAGAATGGCACAGGTTTGCTCTTAAAGTTTTGTTTGTTTGATTTTTTTTTAAATTTATTTATTTTAAATTCTGTTGCCTACAAGAACTGAGGCATCCATGTGTGGGGTAGCCCAAGAGTTCAACTGAGAGCAGGGAGCAGAAAGAGTAGTTTTCCACAGCAGCGTCTGTCATACCAGTAATAGAGATCCATTGTTGAATTCCCATTTCTGCCCTCTAATAATCCCTTCCACTGCTGAAGGCACAAGATCACAATTTCACTCTGTCCACTTAAAAGCTGGTTCTTAATAAGATTCTGAACCATAAAGGCCAGTATTGTCTGCTCAAAACAGCAAGGAGATGTGATTTTTTAATATTTTTTAAATTGATCTGTAAGAGGCAGTTCAACACATAGAATTTGTTTAAAGCAGCTGCTAAGAGAGGTTGTTTGGGGGAATAATGTTACCAGAGTCCTGCCAAAAAGAAGGATGTGAGAAGGGGGGAGAAGACTGGGGCTGAGGGAAGGAAAACTCCCCCCAAATAGATTGGTAGATGTGCCCCTCTAATTTCACAAGGACTTACTGCCCACTTTGTCACTGCAGCACAAGATCAGGAGAACGAGTAATTTTTGCAAAGCAGTTGAATTCCCTGTAACTTTGGGGGTTCTATACTGTTGTTACAAGGGATGCTAAAGGAGATTAAATATTGATTTCTCTCTCATTTTGTCACAGTGGGGTGGAATTTTTCAGTCTGCAGAAGCTGTGGAGCCTTAAGCAGCTCCCTGATTTACTCCCTTGATGCAGCAGCCTGCTGAAGGAACATCACACACTTTTACAGTGCTGGGTTGGGGCTGCTTTTTTCTTCAAATGACCAATTCTGCTTGTGAAAGGGGCTATCACTTATAAATGAAGTTTTCTATGTGGGGAGACTAGAATACAGACAGAACTTCAAAATGTAAGACTTCCTGCCAGGGCCTCAGTAAGATGGGAAGCTGCTGCTGAAGTACACAAATAATTTTGCAGTTCCTCACTCCTGTTCTTCAGCCCATCACTTCTCTGTTGATGGCTTCTGCCACCACACAGGAATATTTCTTTCTGGCTACCAGCACGTGAAAACAGCTGCTGAGCAGTAGATAAAGTGACCCTCTATAAATTTCACAGCAGCCACCAAACAGCAATTTCTGTTTATTTATTTCAGCCTTGCTATTGCCTTTCTTCCACATGTATGAGTGGGAGTGGGGGGAGGAAGGGATTATTGATTCTCAACTAATGGTACCATGGAGTGTTGCAGTCTGGGGCACTGAGTGCCAGATGCCCTCGTCCTGCTGTGAAAATCCTTTAGTGATGACTTGAAGGCATTTTATTTTTATTTTTTTATCCTGTTCAAGAAGATGCAAAACAACAAATACATCCAACTTCTTTGAAGTGTAAATTTATAGAAGAGCTAGGGATTTGGAACATGGGCTTTCTGGTTTTAACTCCTTTTTGTTAATGGAAATGCTGAACAAAACCAAATGTATTCCACACAACTTGGAGCTGACTGCAGCCATGAACTTTCATTTCAGGATGGCATCACTCCCTTATCCTGATAATGCACTTGCTGGGCTGCCACAACTCTCTAACAGGATCACTTTCCTTCCTTCCCTAATGGAATTATCCTATTCACTCCAGTTTTATTTATCCTTTTCTGATCAGATCACACTCTTTCCTCTCAATGTGCCCTTTCCCTTGTCCTGGCTTGCATTTTTCCCTAATCTCTCTTCTTCATCTCTCCAAATTTATGAGTTTTCAGAGATCCAAGGCCCCACAGAACACTCATGTGACCTGGACTGATGAGCACGGTTTATACCCGAGACTAACCCTCACAATCTCTATATTGAACACACAGCCCAAGTTAGAAAACTTTTAAATATGCTGCCACAGTTCAAAGATACTAAAGGGAAACTGCAGTGTTCCTTGGCAGCCTAAATCAGTGGTTATCAGCTGCTAAATTCAGTATTCAAACTGTACACCCCATTTCTGGCCCTCAGCTTCCATCCACTGCTCTGCAAGAAATTCTTAAATACCTTTGCCTCCTACTAGGAGGAAAAAGCATCCCTCCAAAACCTTTTACTGATAATAGGTACTTCCAGACCACAATCCAGTTATCTCCCAGCTTTATCATGGTGATCTACTGCCTTCCTTGACCTCAGTTGCAAGTCTCCAGTTAGTGGAAAACCTGACAAATTATCAAGTCAGCTGTTATTTTTCTCTATTTAAAAAGCCAACAACAACAAAAAAAGTCAACCATCATTTTGTACTACTGCTTACAATGGCAACATGTAAATTTGCTTCATCTTAATTTGTACCTCCAACACTTACACAGCAAAAATGGTTGTCTAAAAATACAGTTATTTCTATTTAGGTTCCACAACTGTTTCTGCTCTACATTTCATTGACTCCAGGGGAGTTTGGCTGGGATAGTTACTATTTCAAGTCACAACCTTAAGTAAAAGAAGCTCAAATTATCATGGAAAAATTGCTCTGTAAGTTTTACTGTGTAACAGAAATACCCTTAATCTCACTGCTGATTACCAATTAAGGGACTACACTAATTATTTAATAATAATATATCAGGAATCTCGATAGAAGACATGGTAAAGTCTTCAGTGCCTGAGTTTCTGTGTCAAAGTTCTTAGCCAAAGGATAATAAATCACTTCTTGAAAGCCAAAGTTACTCTCCTGAGGCCAAAAGGGTTTTCAGGAAGGAAGGGCTGAGCCCTTTCCCTCCTTTAGCTAAAGCCCAAGTTCAGGCTGTGCCTGCTGGCACCACTATCTCCCCTTGGGCTGCACAGCTCAGGCCCTCAGCTCCAGGTTTTTTTCCTGTTCACTTGTAGTCACAGAATTCTCATCATTTGAGGCAAAGAAGCATTTCTCCACCGATAACTGTGGAAGGGTTAACTGAGCCAGCTTTGACATTTCCCACTAAAGCTCTTATCTCCAAGCACCCTGCACTACCTGCCAAGGCAGGAGGAGGCCCAGAGCATCCTGATCATTTGTCAGCACTTCCCTCCTGCTGCATCCATTTAGTCTCTTGACATCATTCTCTGAATTTGTTTCGGAAAGCATTGCTGTGCAATCTCAATTATAAAGCAGAATAGCCTCAAAGCACGATTTTGTACACAGTTTAGTGCTAAAGCAAGAACCTGCTGGGTGACAGGAGGTAGCCTCTATTTATTTAAAAGGTACAGAGATGAGCAATAGACGTCCCTGCCTTTTAAGACTGTATTTATAAGGCCAAGCAGTGAATTGCAGAGTTGTGAAGCTCCAGCCTGTAACACTCACTGTGATCTGGCACCCCAAGTGCTATATCACATTAATGGTTTGAGAGCCTTAATTTTAATTGTGTGGCCAGATTTCACTGACTTGCCTTTCCTCAATCTACCAGTGGAAAGGGCCATATGGTTGGAGAGGGTGTGACTTTTATCAGATGGAGAGCTCAGTATTGACAGGGCAGCAACGGGGGTTATTGGTTAATTGAGTGATCTAAGGCTCCAGTTGGCAATTGCTCACTTTAATACTCCCTAATCAGTCTTTTGTGGTGCAGTGGCTGCTGGCCATGGGCATGAGCAGCTGTGGGCATGAGCATTAAAGAACTAGACCCCATACAACAGTCATCCCTTACTGGTTGAAAGTTGGTTCTTCAATAGATCAACTGATAGTTGATCTAACTAATAACATTAATTAAGGATGGCCAGAATACTTTACAAAGGAAACTTTTACTTAAACAGGGAAAAAAAAAAATCCCACTTTGTTTTGAGGAGAGAAGAAACCCCACCAAACAAAATGCTTCTGCTTCTCTTTCTAGGTAGACTTTTCCCCAAACAAACAGTTTGGTGAATATCAACATGAATTTGCAAACTCTTTTGATCAACCTGCAGCTGCATGTGTGAGAGGTGATGTTTCAGCCAAAAACATTCACTCACCTTTACTGCCGGCTCCAAAAGTAGATCTGCTTATACTGCTGCATCTACACAAAAAAACACATCACTGCAATTTCAAGCAGCTACTTTATTCTAGAGATGACCCTCAGCTTTTTAAATTCCTAACCAAGTTCTGTGCGGCTCCAAATGCTGAGGGATCCATAGATCTAACACTTTGGCTGTTTTATCTGTTCCTTAGCCTAACTGCAGCGTATTCAGGTCTGACATGTGCATAGTGTCCTTGCCAGGCTTGAAGACTACTTAACCACGTTAATTCTGAGCTGTCAATCCTATTCCTCATCTGTAAGAAGTCATATTTAAAAGCTCAGAAGAGGAAAAAAAAAAGTCCTAATTCTTTCCCCACCATATCTGTTCTCCTAAGTAAGCAATTGAGTACTTGCTCCACACTGCTGTCCCACATTCACCCTTTTTTCCCCCCCTTACAGGCCTGCGTAAGTGAAGAGGAGCCAGAGGATGGATAAACCTTGCACTCCACCATCAAAGGTGCTGCAGGAAACAGTCCCCTGTGGCCTGGATCTTTGGCAGAGGAAATGCAGGATGGTGAACTCCATTCCATTTTTTTGTTCCTTGTCTTCTTTCCAAATGCAATGAATGTACATCAAAGAACGGCCACACAGTTGGTTTGTAATTCTCCAAGTGCCCTGACGAACCTTTCCTACCATAGTCTGCTGGTACTAGCCAAGAAATGACACAGGCCTAGAGACCTCTGGCAGAACAAGTTCACCAAGAGCCTCTCTCAAGAGGTGCAGCTGAAGTCAGAGCTGCTTCCTTGCAGCCTTGGATCCATAAAGAAGGAAGCACCGCCCTGGGACATTTCTATGTTCTGTAGTTAGTGTCTTCCCCTTCTCCTTTCCCTTGTTCTGAAAAGAGCCTAAATCCCCTAACACAACTTCATCTCCTCGCTGCCTGTATAGAACTTGGTGGGGGCTCTTTACATTTGAGTTACTTAGGCTTTTTTGGGTTTTAAATTATAGTTGAGAACTCTTCCCTTCTTCCTCCCTGCCCATCCAGGACTCCCTTCCTCATCCTCTGTAGACTTGGCAATAAGCATTTGTCCTGGATTTCAGTGTCATGTGACCTAACTCCTATAATGCTGAACAGCTAAAAACTACTACAAGCACCAAATCTTTACTCAGCACTGAGCTTTGCCCCATTTCAACATGCCAAGCCGTTCTCAGAGCAGCTGCAGCTTGCTCTGGGTTTGCTCAGCTACATTAACTTAACACTGGTGTAGCCACATACACAGCTGAATCCCCCTGCAGGACACTGAAAAAGGCCTAGTTCTTCATGGATCACAGGTGGGTTTGTCCCTGCCTTCTCCATCGAGCAGCCACGCTTATTCCAGGCACAAGCCTGGCAACATTCCCATGGAAGATGGTTTTGTTTTGTTTTTTTTTTTGTGACAGGTTTTTTGAGGGGAAGGAAAGGGCTGAAGGGGGAATGTAAGTGTAATTAAGTTGCATTAATGAGCTGCAGCAATTAATAAAATAAAAAAACAACACCACAACAACAAAACCAATGTCAGTGATGTCAGCTGTGTCTCCCAGCACACTGAGTATCAAGAAGAGAAAGAGCACTTGGCCAGCCAGCTGTGGGATTCTGTGGCTGGTACCTTCCAAGTGCTGTTGTAATTTGTTATTGTCTTACCTAATCTGTTTGGGATTACTTGGCAGTTTTGAAAAAATGCTTTTCAGAGGAGTCAAACTGGAAGCCATGCTAGGGAGAAGTGTGAAGGAAGAATGAAAACAAATAAAAACATTAAGTGCTAAATCAAAGACAGAATGATGCAGCTTTTTTTGTCCCATTTCAAAGAACCCAGGAAGCAAAGTTTTCTTCTATAAACCCAAATGTATAAGCACCAAGAGAGCATTTTTTTGGGTCAGTGAGGCTTCTATTCCAGATACCCACTGCAAATTAACATCCTGAGTTGTGGTTGGGTGCAGCTACAAGTAAAAATGTTGTTTTCTGTGTAGTTTTTTTCCCCTGTTCTTTTATCCACTGAAAGCCACAGCTGCTGACTGAGCAAGACAGACAACTGGTTTGATACTAGTGTCATGACTAGAGGAAGAAAAAGATCAACCATCTTTCAAACAGCTCTGCCTGACAAAATATAACTACTTAGTTATATTATTAGTCAATAGTGTGTCACCACTAAGTTAAACAGTGAAACACAAGCTACTCTCCATTTCAACACTAGGAACAGAAAAGTGCACACCCTGTCTGTTGGCTCTTTCTCCACCTCGCCTTTGATTCAGTTCATTTCTGCATCCCACTCATTCCCACCTGCCCTGATGTTCCCTGGAGGGGCAGAAAACCAAAAAGGAATAGAAGAAGAATAAAGATCCTCTAGTCGATGAGATTATTCCATGAAATATTTCATTTATTTGGGGTTTTTTAAATGAATCTTCCCTTCTCTCGTCCAAAAACACCAACTTCACATTTTTTTGTTTGCTTTTATTATGATTTCTTTTCCTCAGAGGAATTGCTGTGCATCAGATACCAGCAGTCATTATTGGCCTTGTTTGAGAGCAAACAAAATTCAGCCCAGATGGTGGAGAAAGCACAGCTTCAGCTTTGAACAGCTGAAACATTTCACTAATAGTTTCAGGAAGGAATTATTCTAGGTGGTCATATGAAGGAACTCCTGGAATTATTTTGACATCTGCATGTTTTTAACGCTACACGTCTCAAGGCCCTGATGCCACATTTACTAATAAAACTGGTAAAAAACACTTGCCAAGTACTCTAAAGGAACTAAACATCAAACTATGCACTTAACAACATTATGTTTTGGCTTTAATACACACTGGTGAAGTGAATAAATAAAAGTGTGATAACTGAGTAGTTTCATAACTACCACTTGACTACCGGTGTTCATTCCAGCATAAAGCATCAATTAATAGAAGGAAAATAAACACTGAGCCTATATTCAGGTAAGCCTATAATAGGCAGTATCAATGACTGCCATAAATCATAAAAAGAAAAAAAAAAGCCACCACAGTCTGAGAAAAAACTAAGAGAAACTACCAAGGGTCATATTCCACACTTAATTACCTCCTCCAGTTTTCATTATCAGAGCCATTCATCCTTCATACTCTGAAAACCCCTCCTGGTCTGCTTGTGCTAGAGCCACTCTGAGCACCACAAGGTCAAAAAGTGGTGAGGGCAGGGACTGGCAGTGGGTTCTACCCCCAGTGTGCTCTCAGAGCGAGGAGCAGCTGAGGGTTTTGCTCCAGTGGGTTCCCTTATCTCCAGTTTAGGAGTGCCCTCTGTTGGGGACAGGCATCACTGGAGATGCTACCACTCTAAAAACCTGTTTCTGGAGGAACATCTTGCCACAGGAAAAACCAGTTTCTCCCTTCCAGACTTGGAAAAGCCACGGTTTTCAAAGTGTTCAATAAGAGAAGCCCCAGAAATAGCTGCACATTTCCAGCCCTGTAGTCCTGCTCACACTTACTTTAGGTTCAAGCCACACTGAACTGAGTTTAAGAGGGAATAACACTATTCCAGCAGAGAGTTGGTTTTGTTTTCCCTTCTATGATTAGCACTTCTATTTAAACTGTAATATTTTGCTGTTATTTATAGTGGCAAAACAAAGCCAGTGATATCTTGAACCCACGCAACACCTAATTTAGCATGTTGGTGACATTCTGCTCTCTATGAAAGCTGCTGTCTGGCAGAGACCCACCAATTCCTTCAAGAGCTGGAGAGTTCAAACTGCTCAACTAGTAATTTCCCTCATCTTTGCCAAAAACTTCACTACTACTACCACCTTCTTCTTCTGAAGGCAGGGATGAAGAGAGCATCCACTCTGGTCTGGGGGTGGAACAAGATGGTCTTTAAGGTCCTTTCCAACCCAATCCTATGCCTCCATGACCTGTTGTCTTGTGAATTCCATGGTCAGAACAGTTACTTTTCTCATGCCCATGTAGCACTGAGGGACAGAAGTCATCTACAACCTGATGTCACTCTAACATTTGAGGACACCACCACAGCCCTCCCTCCCCAAGGAGGGAATTGTACTAGAATCACATACTCAGAGCTCTAAGTTAAACAAAGGAAAAATTTTATTCCATGAAAAAGAACAGTTTATTTTTAAAAACATATTTCCTTTCCCCTTCAGTTAACAAGCTATAGTATGGACAAAACTTACTCTTTCTGGCTAAATGATAGAATGCTCCATTTTAAATAAGAATGACCAGTTTAGCCAGCAAACAGAAGTCCTAAAAAGGTAAGTTTCCATAGCTATCTTCTAGTAGGATAGTACCCAACAGCCAGGGAAGAGCTCCATGAGAAGCTTCCAGGAGACCATAGTGACCCTGAGCAAAGAGTCTTTCACTTGGGGAGGGCAACTGAGAGTAAAGAGGTTGGAGAGTCTGCTACAGGCCAGGCTTTTCCATTTAGTTATGCAGATTTGAGTACCAGTAAAACCTTTCATCAATTGTTGAAAATTCAACAAAAAAAGAGGGGAGGACAGGAGAGAGCTCAGAAGAAAAAGTTAGATTCTCCCCCTCCCACAACACATTGCTGCTGAGCATTCTTGTCTCAATGGAATGCATTTTGTATACAAAAAACTCCCATTTTCACTCAAACTTACTGAAGGAAGCCCTAGCAGAATAATCTCTAAACAACTGCTAAATGTGTGAAAAAGAATCAGAGAGCCTACTAAAAAAAGCCTTTGATTTCAACACAGAGCAAAGATTCATTTGAGAACAGAGGAATTTGGAGGAGAATCTGTCAACAAAAGCCTCTCTTTGGAGGACAAAAGAACCCAGCAGAGTTTTTCTGGAACAGTCCTACAGCAACAGTACAGCAAACCAGCAGCTCCTCCTAGAAACACTGTGCACAGGAGGCACATTTAGTGAGTTTTTACACATATGCCAAGATCCCCTGCAAATAAAACTGCTCCAGCATCAATCTATTTAGTGATTTTCTTCCTCTGCTGTGTTATCAGTGAGCTGTACAGACTTATCTTTCCCTTTGGGTGCATCATGGCTCAGGACATGAAAGTCCTCACACTCCCCTGGATGACAGCTCTGCAGATGGGACACAACCTCAAATTGAGGGCACAGTCTCCACAAGCTACCAGGTGGCCACAGGGAACAAACACAACAGACACATCTCTGTCCAGGCACACTTTGCACATCCTTTCCTCTTGCAGGCGGCGGAGCTGTTCTTCTGTGCTCAGCTGAGACTCATCTTTACCAGAAGAGAAAAAAAAAAAAAAGCCCAAACTGTTAATATTCTCTCAGCTCCAGAGTGCCAGTTCTGGCAGCTTAGGAAGTCACACTGCAACTTGTTTGTGTTTTGTTCAGAGACTGACTGTGGCCATGGCAAAAGTGCCTCTCAGGCAAGGTTCATTTAAGCTGGAAGACTACAGCCATTATAACCTGGCTTATCTGCACAAGGTTCAGTTTGTGTACACATGCTGGACTGAGCAGGGACAGAGATCAACATCACTTTACTGTGGTATGTAAATTATCCTAATAAACTGGATTTTTTTTTTTTTAAACAGTCTGATTCACAGTGGAACTCTAATTCCTGAATAAGGGTTTCTAATGTAGGTACCACTCAAGCAAGCACACTCTCCCCTTCAGGATTTTAAAAAAAAAATAAATAATAAAATCAATTAATATAATGATTGCTGATGCCATTATTCTTAAACTCATCACAATTATGCCTAAGCTCAATTCCACCACCACTGTCAGCCCAGAGCACCTGATTCCTTTTGCTGCACAGACTGCATTTCTTCTCTTGATGTTCCAGCCTCCCTCCGAACAGGATCTGTGCAACCAGGAAAGAAGATGGTATTAAATGCTACCCTTGTCTCCCTCTCCAGACAGTGCTGTATGAAAAGATGAAGCATCCTGGATCTCAGGAGCCTTTGGTTACACACTTCTTGACTCTGCTCTTAATTTAACATGCTCACTCACTATATAAGTGAACGTCCATATCAAGGCATGTCCACATCACATTCTCTCCTCAGAGGTGGTTTATCTATCAGACAGCAACAGCCATCAGCTACTCATTCCTACTATTTAATCACGTTTTCAGTTTTGTGAACTTCTCTTTTCCATGTTAGCTACAGAAATGTCAGACCATGCCATGGAGACAGGAGCTTTGGAAACTGCACCTTCAAGTCAACTTCACTTGGCAAACAGGCTCCACAAAACAGGTAACACAAGACAGACAGATAAGTTGAGGAAGCTACATATCATCCAGACAAGTAGTATGGCTGTTTCTGATCAATTTATTGATCCAATTTTAAGTAGGCTTGGATCAATCATCCATCCTATAAGCTTTGCTTCAGACAGCTGCCTCTGTCTGGATCAGATGTGAATTTATGCCACAAGTCTCCACATTGTGGAGCTGCTACTGCAGGTCTAAGGGCAGTGGGAACCATTGAAGATATCTACACCAGAGCCTAGTGGAGGCAGAGATAGTCACTGATAACCCAGTAACCACAGCTCCTTCAGGTTTCTTTAAATCAGAATCCCATTGTTCAGCCTAGCCAGGAAAGGCAGGCAGGCTTGTGGGCATTACTCCTCTTAATTCCAGCCTAGGAAGAGAGAAGGCAGAACTGCAAGACACCACAGCAGGGCTCAAGGTGAAGGAAGAGGTGACACAGCCCCCAGAGCAGGTGTGGAGCCAGGCCCTACCTCTGCCTCCCGCGGCACCGCTGCTCTCTGCCCGGCCCGACTGCAGCAGATCTGAAACCAGCTCAGACTCAGAAAGGTAGAAAGCCCCAGTCAACCCAAATTTATTCTCTACCAGGTTTGCCACGCAAGTGGGGTCAAAGCCCATCTGCAGGACATTGTGCACTATGTTACGCTGATCCTGAGAAGGATGAGCCAGCTCTTTCCAAGCACTCAGAGGATCTGTAAAGCAGCGAGCAGATACTTTACCAAGAAGGCAGAACTTTTTGCCCCAAGTGTGACATTCCCCAGAACTATTATATATAAATTGGTATTAATATACTCTTAAACACTCCTCAAGCTATCTGTATAGCTAGACTAACATCCAGATTTACAGTTTTTTACTTCCAACCATAATTCACAAGCAGTTAATCAAAAGCAATTTCATAAAAGCCCAGGGAATAATTTTGGATGGTTTATTCTACTGTATCAGTAAACTAAGTCTCCCTCTATCAGTGAGCTAAGTTTGGCCTCAGTCCAGAATCCTTATCTTTGTTTTCACATCCCAGAACAGAAGCCTTAAAATTGTTTTCATGAATATCAAGTGGAACATCCCAATTGAAGTATCTCCTACCTCAGTCTAGCTCAACCATTCATCAGTAACAACAGAAGTAAGAAATTCAGCTGGCAGCCTGTTCAAAGACTTAAGTCTTGCTTAAGCTCATGGGAGCCAAATTTCACCTACTTAAATTTCCAGGAGCAACTGATGAATGGGAATAATCCCCAGGATCGACCCCTTCACAAACATCTAGACTCTCTAGCTGTTCTCCCATGCCTTACCAAGCTTGTTTAAAATGTTGCAGTGTGAAAGACTCTATAGACAGACAACAACATCAAGAGCATGCACAAGTCAAAGGAACACTGGGCAAACACTCAAAACTCACACCATTATCCAGACTAGCTAAGTGTCTCTGGTCTAAGAGGTCTCACAAGGACAAGTAATTTTGTTTCTTGAGCTAGAGACTTTCCTAAAAACAAAGTGAAACTGTTTCTGGAACATCAAAACATCTCACAAATACCATGTCTGCAGAGTGCACAGTAGCTGGGGGGTTGGGGGGGTGGCAGAACTGAGACCACACCACTTCCAACAGAAGATGTAATCACAGCACTGACCTTGGGAAGGAGAGGAGTCCTGTTCAGTCTGATCCCAGGAACGCCTCTGGAAAATGACACAAAAAGAGAAGCATGTGTTCAAAACTCCTCCATCTACCAAACCTCCATCTACTACACACAAAGTACATAGTGACTCACTGGAGCTAGCAGGGTGGTAGAAAAGGTCTCCTGAACACTGCTAACAAATTCTCTCCCCTTTGAATGCAATAAAAATTCACACCTATAAGCAGAAAGGTTTACACATATTAGTACAGGATCTCTCAAGTGAAAGTAGCAGGAGTAGTTTGAATTTTAGAAGCAAAGGGTGCTATGAGTTATGAGCAAACTGCTATGTATTTATTAAAGATGGGATATCATGGGGTTTCTCACTCCCACTTCCTGCACAAAGGTTGACAGTAAGAGGTTCATGATTCCTCTCCCTTAATTCAATCTTCATGTTTTGTGATGGACCACAAAACTATGATAAGAGAGTAGTTCACAGAAAAAAGAGCCATAAGAACTCCTAAAGAAATCCGAGGTTTACAATACATTTCTTTTTGTACCTCAGAGTAGTAGTAATCAAAGCTGTTTGACTTTGTGTCAAAGAAAGTGATTTTAATTGAACTCTTAGATGGTGAACTCTGGATCAAATTAGAAAATCTCAGGTCTGAACTGTGCCATTCTACCTGAGCTTGAATATTTTATTTTGCTTTTAAAGTGAGAGGTTCTAAATATTTCTAGCCTCGGGGGGAAAAAAACCCAAATCTATCAGTGTAAAATGCATGACCCATCTTTGATCTTGCTGTGAGGGGCGTTTGTGAACTCAGACTGACTTACTCTGGATACCATTTGGCATGTTCCCTCCAAGGATCATCTCCAAATGACCAGCTCCTCACGCCTCCATCACAGTAAAAGCATCTCACTACATCACCTCGTCCTGAAAGGGATATCAAGAGGTTATTTTATATCTGAGGCACTGGGTGCTCTACTGACCCTGGAGGAGAACCTGGGGAGGGACTGAGCACAAAGCACAGGCTGACAGAACAGATGAACATGTGACAATTTACCAGCACCAAGCAAGGGCAGGAAATCAGTTTGAATTCCCAGAGCTGCAGCTGGTTGAGATGATTCCAGAACTGGGTCACAAGCTAAACAGGCAGCATGAATGTGAGCACCTGAGCTCCCATGTGTACACACACCCCCCTTACCCAACTCCTCTTCTACCCTATTTAGAGTAGAACTGTAGCTAGTTATACCTATAAATACACTGTGTTCACTAACCACAATCTGCCATAACCAGCAGGCACAGGCAGGCAGTGTACACAGATTCCATCTCACAGGTATAAGAACTTGCCACAACGTGGTCCCTGTCTGCTCTGTGCTTCTCTTCAGAGAAATCACAGGGGGAAAAAAGCCAAACACCATTAAGAAGAACTGCAGATAAGTGCCCTGCCCTGAGGACACTGAAACAACGTCAGTAAAGGCTGCCAGTGAGCTTGGGTCACAGGCATGATCTCCCAAGCACTCATGTTAGAGCACTGTTTGGCTTCACTCAGCCAGAGTTCTCCAGGTCAGGGGACTGCTGGGGAGTGCCATGTGAGACTGCTGTGCCTAATGAGTCCCCAGAGTAAAAGTCTGTGCTGGGCTATCAAACAGCTCTGAAAGTGATAAATCTAACACAGAACACAGCTTTTTAGTTGGATTTATAGCAAGATCCGGGTTATGCAGTTTGAGTGAAAACCTTGCAGAAATTGAGAAGTACTAGCAAACTAACCTGTCACTTCCTCCAACTCAAGCTAAAAGAACAGAAAGGCAGGTACTTTGACTTTCCTACATCCCTGTCACTGACAGCTCAGATTTTTCCAGCTATCACAATATTTAAGGCTGTTTTTTCCCCTGCTCCCATCTTCACCAACAAAAGCTACTTAAATAAGTGGAGAGAGGGGCAATTCAATCATACTTCAACAGTGATTCTGAAGTGTTCAGGGTGTTCAGGTTTGTTTCTGCTTAGGGACCTTTAGTTTATAGAACCTGCCTGTGGCTTCCTTCCATGTCTCAGTTTGACATGCAAAACCAAATAGATTCCTTCATATCAAAGTCATCACACTAGTAATACACAAGTATCCCTAAATTATTAGCTTCCAAAAACCAGCAGGACTCCCCTCAATATTTAATTGCAGTCAAGCATTAACATAGTGTAAATATTTCCTCTGATTGGTCAGTCCAGAGAGGAATATTTCTTTAAAACTATTACCTAATCAGCAAAGCCTTCTCAAAGGGAAACGATAATGTTATATTGATATTCACATGCATGGGATTACAAGAAATATTGCCTATTTTACTAAAAAATTAGTATCTTATTTCTGAATTACAAATCTGGAGTCCTTAGAGCAACAACTCACAGTGACAGCCAGATGGGCTGACTACCTACAGATTTCACTCAGATTTGGGGGTTTGAGAAGAGGCTTCAGTGTAAGACACTTTATACAAAATATGACATGCCAAGCAAGCTCCTCAAGTCCTTTAAGAAATGCAACTAGTAAACAAGCTCAATGGATCTTCAAGCACACACTTTTCTGCCAGTAAAACATCTGTTTAAAACACATCACTTTCTCCACTCATGGTGGCAAGGGAATTCACTTAGTAGTGGACACCTCATTATTCAAACAGGAGTTAAAGTTGAAGTAAATTCTGCACAAGCAGCAAGTGAAACAGCATATTCTGAAGGAAGGATGCGGTTTCTAACTATAACACACATATTTGCTAGCATTTGTAAAAGCAATAAAACACAGTGCAACCTTCAAAAGTTAACTTGAATAAGAGTTAAGAACATCTCCCCAGGGTACCTACCTGTGTAAAAGAACCCTGCTCTGGCCAGTTCCTCTGGATGAATGTCAGAATTTTGTGGCCAGTTCTCAAAGGTAGAGAGTCTCATCTCCTCTGTGACCATCTCTGGGTATTCTGGTTCATTGGGCAGGGCTGTCTCCTCACTGACTATCCCCTGCAAGAGACTGAGGAACTGCCCATCCACAGTGTCAAAGATCTCCTGAAGAGACAGCATCTCTTGGTTCCCAACATCCTCACCACAAATGTATTTACAGGAAGGGAAGAAATTCAGGTGCTCTATTATGGGGCAGTCCCCGGCCCTCCAGTCCTTCAGGACACCCCCGCAGCAGAAACACTGCACTTCATCCCTGGGACCCACGTAGAAGAACCCAGCCTCGACCAGATCTCGAGGGGACACAGGTGAGGTGCGTGGCCATCTCTGGAAAGTCCTGAGTCTCCTGGCCACACTCCTCATGCTGGAATCGAAGAGCTGGGAAGAGGCAGCCCCGCGCTCCGTCCCCTCGGCCGGTGCCGCGTCCCCCATGGCCCTGTTCTGAAAGAGAGGATGAGAAATCCCAGAGCAGTCAGCTGGATTCCCAGCCTCAGGCAGCACTCACCCTGTGTTATTTGTTCCTCATCCCCGTGTATATTCCAGAAAGCTCCTGGTCTGGACAAAGCTGAGCTTGTTTCGGAATTGCAGCCCAAACACAGATCTGGTGCTTCTGTGCTTTGCTGTTGAACTTTTGCTGAGCCCTCACTAGTGTCTGATGGGAAGGGACCAGCACTTTCAGAGCCCCCCTGCCAATTTACAGGAGAGATGGAACATAGAGTGGAGGGGGAGGGCAAAACCTGTGCTGCCTCCCAAGCTGAGCCAATCCAGCTTTAGGCATCTGATCTGCAAGATAAATCCCCAGTCATTTTGCTCAGCCTTTAAACTAGTATTAAATTTTTTTTATTCCTAAAAGCAGATTTCAGCAGGCACATCGTAACAAAGCAGAGAACAGCCACACCCAAACAAGATGTGTCTCATCATCTCCAATTTACAGCCAAACACTACACAAATCAGTAGATTTTTCATAATTGTATTGTCCTAATTAAACAGTGAATATCTAGAAATACCTCTATGAAAGGGCTTCCCCAGGGATAGCCTAAAATAATTAGGTGCAGTTTCTACGAGGCATTGTTCTTAAATCAAGGATTTTCTCATTTTTCTCATTTTCTGCCTTTGTTAGTTCTGTGCAGGAGGAAAAGTGAAATTAAAGAAGTTACCAAGTGCCTGATTATCCAAGCCCTCATCCTGCCTAAGGTAACAGCCCTTCCCTATGTGAGCTGCAACTCAGCTACTGCTTCCAATATTTTCCACATGGCTGGCAAAGACACTTTCAAAATGCCATACTATGGCACAACTGAAAATAAGGAACAATTTAACTAGTTACATCAAAGGAATTCTTTTGGAGCCAAGTGTGTGATTAACTGATAGGTGCAATCAACTCTGTTTTTTTTCTTTTTAATTTATTGCCCTGAAGATCCTTTTACCACCTAACTCAATAGGTAAGTTCATCCCAAAGAGGTGAAAACTATCTACTGGTTGTCAGGGTTAGGCATTATAAGCACACAGACCCCAAAACATCACATAGGCAAATATAAGGAAATACAAGCAAAAAAATATAAATACACACCCTAAAAAATTATGGGGTTTCAAAGTTGGTACAGCACATTAAGATAACTACAGCAGTGCACTCTTTGGAATAGGCATAGAGTAAAATACAAACAAGTGGAGACCACTTGTGTAGCAGCTACTCTGCAGTAAACACCATCACAGAGACCATGAAGGGACTTAAGAAACACTCAGACCAGTACATCTCTGAATTATTCTTCCTCTTAACAAAGTGCTGCAGCACATTTAGGGAGCAAAAAATACTTCAGAGGGCGTTTTAGTCACCAGACCGCAGCCAGAGTTAACAAATCCATCCTCCATAGGTATTACACATTTAGTGAGATTCTAAGAGCAAAACCAAGCTTGCTCAACCATATACTCTCAGGGTGAAAGGGAGCAAGGAAGAGAAAGTTTATTAGCAGCTAGAATTATCTTCTATGGTGACAGAAAGCAGAGTTGTAGGAAGCAGCTCTAAAGTTTCAGAAACTGTGCTTTATTTAACACAATAAAGTGGTTACTCAAGAACTATGTCACTGGTATAGAGAAAAATCCATACAAAAAGAAAAAAACCAAAGCCATTAAGTCCCTGACACCCAACAGAATTTGCAAGCTAAGCAAACTGAGGAGCACACAGCTTTTTCAGCCTGCACAGCAGATTTTGCTCTCAGAACACAGAGAAACAACAGAGAGGCTTGTTCATCAGGCACAGCTCCACAGTCAGTGCTGCTCTCATATTGAGCCCTAACAAAACAAAAGCTATAACTCTTGAGCTACAACAAATGCTGTGTTTCACCTACACAATGAACAAGTTCTCAGCCTACTTCCACTTAAGAAATGCACATCAGAGCAAGTTTCATGGCAAAACAAAACTAAAATTATTTCTTCCATCAAAACTTTTTTTTTTTTTTTTAATAAATGAGAAATGCAATATCAGAGAACAAATATATTTACCTTTTGCTTATGAAGAACCCCATTATGGTTTACCTGCACTGAAGACATTTATATGCTCTGCAGAAAATTCATTAGCTTGGCTAATAAGGCTCTTCAAGTTAACATTTAAAATAGTTACAACACCACTAAAAGCCAATATTCTCACACAATCCACTACTTACACATTAATATAAAGCCAAAGCAACATTACAGCTCATATCAACACTTCCTTACAATCAGCACAATGAAAATAAAATTATTAAAACAAACCCCAAACCACCAACTTTACCTGCAACCTAAGAACAAAACTCCAGAATGCTTCCATGAACTAAAACTCTCTCAAATCCACAAGCTTCACACAACTCTCTTCCCAACAACAGCAAAGACTCTTTCAAACAGGCAGAAAACCTTCCTTGGTGGAAGTGAACCCAGCTGCCTCAGAGGTTATTTCTAATGCTTTGTTTTCCCCTATTGGCTGGGTTTGGGCTGAAATTCCCTATTGGCTGATGAGTTCACATTTGATCTTAATAAGTGTGGGGGTCACCAGGGAAAGGTACAAAGATAAGCTTGAACTTTCTCCAGAAAAAAACCTTTTGGGTCCCTGATGAAAATAATAATAGCAACTAAGTCTTGGGATCCTGTTAAAACTGAGTAGAGTGCCAGGCACAACATCTTGGTTCCTATGATACAATGACTCCCATCTTCCTGCTGAGACTCTAATAACAGTATTTCTGCATTTTTTTCAACTTGCTCTCACATGTGTTTTGCACCTTACATTCCTTAAGAAAATGTACTGTAAAATTAACAGATAAATAGCAAGAAGAATTTTCTCAAGACACCTTGAACAGATTGCCTTGGCTTTACTTTGGGATCAACACTCTTTTGCTGCCATTGCATCTCCACAGTTTGAAATCTTCCTATTCCTTTGCCTTCCTGTGGTCACAATTCAGAATGGAAGATTTTAAAGGTAGTTTTGAAGGCTGCAACTACTTGAAAATGCATTTTCATTTACCACATTTCTGCCTGAGAGATGAAGCTTATTCTAAACTCTGTGCTTGACAAAACATCAGTTCTCTCTGCAAACATAAGAACACAGGTGGTTTCTGTTTATGAAAAATGATAAATTAGGATTTTTCTTCGAATAAAAAGATCCAGAGTCCTTTTTGTTACAGGCAAGTCTGTACAAATATTTTCATTACAAAGAACAGTGTTGGGTTTTTTTTAATTAAATACTCTTTAATGAAAGTCCCTGAGCAGTAGAGGGCAGTGCTCATATACAACATTTACAGAATCTTGTAACCAGCGAATGTGTTGGGGGGTTTTTTGTCCTTAATGAATTTATATATAATAAAATACATATAAGGATAATTGCACATTCTCTTCTGCTCCATGGATCCTTTTCTTTCTAATTCTGTGTTGATTTTTGAAGGATATGTCCTAAAAACCTAAGATCCAGATTTAGCAAAATCCCTCTTAGAGAGGCTGTTTGGGGACTGCTGATGGGTTGTAGCAAATCACTTGTTAATTGATAAAATGACTGATAATTTTGATCTCGTGAAGCATTTTACAAGCAATGAACACATCTTGTGCTGCCTTTAACCACCTGTCTTCCCCCAGGTGATCTCGGGAGGTGCACTGGGTAGCCCCCAGTGTGACTGTTAAAGAGGGAAAAGCTGTATAAATCTCATAGGAGCTCAAAAGCACCTTCTAAGTTAACTGACAGCATTTGACTAATTCTGGCAGGGATTATTAGGGTTTTTTCTCTGTATACACAACATCCTTCCATCATAGAAGCTTCAAGGCAGGTTTAAGGTTGGTTTTATATGGGGATACACTCGTGATTTTGGGGAGAACGTTTCACCAACAAAGCAAAGCTCAGGAGGACTGGTGAGATGATCACAGCAGAAGATGAAGTGACATCAAGTATTGCTGAGAGCAAATAAAAATAAGTCACTGTGTATAAATGATGGGGGGGTTATTATAGCACATCAAAATTTGGAAAGCAAATAACATATTCAGTAATGTGTTGTATGCAGCTAATACTGACACTTTTTTAGCAAGTCATATACATTTTTAGTCCCTTTTCAGAGAATTAAGATGTCCTACTGAACTTCTGAATGCTTCTTACAGTGAAGAGTGTCGTGAGCTAATGACAAACAAATGTGGGAATCAGTAAACATCAATCAGGAGTCCAGGATAGCTCAGTGATAATGATCAACAGTGCCATCACTAGACAGTGATTTGAAACACTCGATGAAGAAAAGAATATAAACATAATTAATCAAAAATATGTTTATTAACATCAACCTGATTTGGAAGGAAAGCAATCAATAAATACAAGGGCCAAAATATAGCTGGAGACAGCATGATGAAGAGCTAGAAAGGGCTGAAGTGACTGGAGCCCCTGGAAAAACTCCAGCAGAATTCAGCATCTCTAACCTCGAGGTGCTACACAGCTGTAAGGGGATGAAGCTGTTCCATGTGGTTTAGCTTGAGGAAGACTAATGTGCTTTCATCAATAAATTAAGCATTTACTGAGGAAAGAGGCTTTTATAGCAGGGGGAAAAAAGTATCAGTTGGCATAAGTAAAGAAACAGGCTGGAACACAGATAGAGGTGCCACAGCTTGCCACTGCAACTGGTGTGTAAAGGAGCTGGATATCAAACAAATTTATGACATAATTGCTATTCTCACTTGCTCAGAACCACTGTTAACCACTATGAAGACAAGGACCCATTTTTCAGAACAAAACATTCAGACTTTGTGATAGAACTGCTTTCCAGCCTGAAGCAGAGTAGAAAAAATCATTACATTTGTAGCCCTAGAAGTAGATGATTGCTGCTGTTTCTGCATTTAGGGCCTTGCTTCCCCTCTTCTGGTTGCCTCTTCTTTGTCTGTCATCCTTCAACTTCCTTCACACTGAAGGGCCAGCTGGTCTCATCCTGCAGCAAAGCACCTGCACTCTCCTGCTCTCCGGGGAGTTGCTGTCACTGTTCCTGCCACAGTGAAATCCGGGAGGGTGCCTGGCTGCTCAGCTGCCTCCCAGTGCAGCGCTGAGGGACCAAAGCACATCGCTGGCTCTTGACACAGAGCTCCACAACATCCATAAAACAGCTCCACTGTGGACAAGCAAAAGGATCCAACCCAGTGAATAATGACAAGACACACTGAAAAGTGACTGGTCACCCCTGGGACAAACACAAAGTCATTCCCTTAGGGCAAAGCTCAGAAGTCTCACTTTGCTGTTTCATCCAGCTCAAGGTTCTTTCTTTTCCCACAGCTTTACATCTAAAGGGATCTTCTCTGCCTAGCAATGTCTTCCTTGCTGCACTTCTCTCAGGGGACTTTTCAATAATAATGAAAAACAAATTTAACACATTAATAATACTAAATGATTTATTGCTCAAATCATTAATTCTGAAAAATGTTGCTGTGAAGTAAATCATAGAATCACAAAATAGTTTGGGTTGGAAGGGACCTTAAAGACCATCTGATTTTAACCCCCTGCCATGGGCAGGGACACCTTCCACTATCCCAGATTGCTCCAAGCCCTGTCCAACCTGACCTTGGACACTTCTAGGGACGGGGCAGCCACAGCTTCTCTGGGCAACCTGTGGCAGTGCCTTACTACTATCTGAATAAAGAACAGTGAATCCAAATCTCTCCTCTTTTACTTTAAAAGCATTCCCCTTTGTCCTATCACTGTATGCTCTTGTAAAAAGTACACATACTATAAATACAGACTGCCAGAACTAATGCACAGGTGAGCAACAGATACTCATCTTGTGATTTCCTAAGGATTCAACTCTTTCAATCTCCTGCCCTAATTCCTTCTCCTGGCCTCCCCTGCCATGTCATTTGATTGCCTCAAAACTTTATGTATTGTAATAGCTAGAAATAGCTAACTGTAGCTTGCAACATGATTCATGAAAGTGCTTCAAATCCAATCCTATTAATACACCAGCCCACAGAACAGAACACAGTACATATCAAAAGGAAAATCTGCAAAGCACAGCAGATACTCAAAAAATCACTGCAGGAACTGGCCTTAAAATCCTACTGTGATTTGAAAGAAAAGCAAACACGCTCCTTCCTTGGAATGAGGAAAATCCTTTCATAACTTCATGATTTCAGTGTCCAGCCTATTATAAAAGCTATTTCTTCTATTGAAGAGTGGGTTGAAAACGGTTCAATGCTTTTTCAAAAGATAAGTGTTTGTAGAAAACACTTCCTTTTTTATTTCACTAAATGGCTTTTGAAGCTGACAAATTTGAGTTCCTTTTTCAAGTTTTTTTTTTTCCCCTCTTTATTTGGCTTTCTATCCCTTCCCATCTTTTCCAGTGAATATAAACATCATAAGGGAGAAAAAAAAGAAATAAAGAACAAACCCAAACCCCACCCATTATTTGTTGCCTTTTTGTTTTTCATTTGTTTCCCACAACATTCTGAAAACTTAAAAAAAAAAAAATCTGTAAAAATTCAATACTGGCCCAAATTGAATGAACTATTTTCAGTTTGCAGCAGATCAACAATCTAAAGATCCAAAGAGCAAGTGGAGTGAATTAGTTTCGGGAGAGAAATGTAGGGCTAAGTACAATTCCCACAGTGAGCATGGAAAACATGAATGATATTCCCTTTCTTCCTCCCTTTCTAAGTAGCATCGGGCAAGTTTCCCCAAAGATCAGTTGTGCTTCTCCTTCCTCTCTGCTCCTGCCTCTCCCTCTCACTGACTGACCATTTCCTAATTCCTTCTGATTCTGACAGGAAGGAGCCTCACATTTGAGCTCTATTCCCTCTATCGACTCAAAGCCAGGAGGTACAGGAACAGAAGGAATGTAGCCTCACGTAAACTGAGTGGCATTGCTACCCCAAACTGTTCACAAGTTAAACTAACAACTCCCCAGAAGAGATTGTGATCCACTTGTGATCGATGCACCTTCCACCATTCAGGCAGTAAATTACCTTCAAAGAAGGACTTGTCAGGCATTGCTATGATTCTAATGGAGCTCATCCTGCTTTTTAATTGGTAGAAAACCAGGCACCAAGAATCATAGGAGCAAGAGCGTGTTGCCAATGATGAAGATGAAGAGGGAGACACGGGAGAGTCCTCACGCTCAGTTGTTGCTCTGTTGAGCTCCTTGTCTTGCAGAGAACAGCCTGTGTGATGCTGATGTCAGATGGGATCTGTTCACAGGCCACACTCTTTGCATATGATTTCCCTCCTCACGTTTTCACAAAAAATGTGGCAGTGACACGAGAGGGAGAGAAGAACAGATACAATTTCTCCATGTGTCTGCTTTTATTCTCCACCCTAAAATGATGGAAATGAACGCTGGGTCCTTTTTTTGGTAACATTCCGCAGGGGTGTGGGGTGCAGGAGGGAGATGATTCCAGCACGGCAATATTTTATTTTCCTCCCTGTTTGTAGGAGAGAGGGCTGCATAAAATCCCTGTAAATTCTAAATTAAACAAATAAACAAAAAAAATCCAAAACACTAACAAAAGTATTCTGTAATTTACGCATGAACTCTTCTTAGATTTCAGAGAGTGTTGGCACAGGAAGAAAAAGATGTGTGTTACTTTTTCTTACACTAGAGGAACGTACCACCATACTTCTCTCAACAAAGCCAAAACCAAACCAAACCCTATGTTACCTCTGGGGTTACAGTGTTAGACTCCAAGAGTATTCTGAATTATGTAATATATATATAAATATGAATATTGCCTTGTCTATATCCATCAACTGAGACTTCTTGTCTTACTGGTTTTATTCCTAAAAGATCACGTGCTTTTCAACGGATAGACAAGATCATTCTTAACGTTACCAAGAAGAACAAACAATTCGCATTTTCCTAACGCAAAAGAAAAAAAAAAAATACTCCCACAACGACTCGGGTGTACACATGTATGTATATGCCTGACATGCTGCCTTTGAGTTCAAACTAACAGGTAGAGCCTCCTAGCAGAGTCCCCTGTACCTTGGGATGCTGGAGCAAACACAGTTCCAGCATTCTGCCCACATGCACTCATGTTGAGGATGATTCACAGTCACATCGTTTCTATATCGAGACTGGTGAACATACACAATCACATGGACTCCGGAGCAGTGCCCATCACCCAAACATCCAGCCTTTCCCTTTTCCTTCCAGACAGATGTTCCCCTCTCCAGCCACGCTGCTCACTGTTTTTCCCTCAGGTTTGTTTTGGAAGCTCTGCTCTTTGGAAAGCCTTTCCAGCTCACTCAGGGGCTCTCCAGAGCACAAACTTACTGACTTGGTCCATAACTAATGGAATTGTAACAGGCCAGGTTGGATGGGGCTTGGAGCAACCTGCTCTGGTGGAAGGTGTCCCTGCCCACAGCAGGGATTAGAACAGATGATCTCTGAGGTGTCTTCCAACCCAAACCATTCTGGGATTCTAGGAAAATATCAACTATTACTCGCAGCCTAAGGCAAACAGAGAACCCAAAGCATCTTCAGGTACTGAGGATGAAAGCATCTCTCCTCCTTCCTTATGTCTGGATGTCTGATCAGAAAAAGGACAAAAGTGGGCCATTCATGGCAAATATTTTATTACGATAATAAGCACAAACTCAAATTACCAATTTCCAGCCATGTGTACATGGAGAAGACTCTGGTTTTAACTGTGTCTAAAGGAAAGGATGATCGTGAGGACTAGAATTTGCCACTTTGACCCCCAAAACTAAGCACGGAGATGTTACAAGTCATCTTTAACTTCTGGAAGTTGCCCTGCTGAAACCAACACAAGCCCGGCTAAGGGGGCCATGACTCCATCCGGGTTCTGCAAAACCCCTGGAAGGAAAAAAAACCAATTAATCTGATAGTTCTTATCACGAGGGGAAGCTGCAGAGAGGGATGAGGTCTCACCTCAGCCTCCCCTTCTCCAGGCTGAACAGACCGGGGCAAGAAGCGGGGTCAGCGCTGCCACATTGCCCTCAGCCCCCTCATCCTCTCAGTCCCCTCAGTCCCCACTCCTCTCATTCTCC